>NC_136808.1:34626637-35019137 GCF_951216825.1 Electrona antarctica | reverse complement strand
CGCACGCACGCACGCACGCACACGCACACGCACACACACACACACACACACCCCTATGGAGCCTCAGAGTAAAAAACTGTTTCACAAACTATATTATGCTTCACATGACAAGTAAGCAGATTATGATGTCAAAAATTGGCAAAGTGCCTCCACACCATTCTGTATGTCTAGACTGGAGAACACTAGTCAGATGACTTGACAGAAAAGGTACCAAACAACCATACAGTATAGTTACACATACAGAGCAAAAGTTCATCAACAAATCTTAATCCTCTACTAATCACCAGTAAGACACCTGAGGGCGAGAAGCGAGCACGCATCCACCTGGGTGACAACAGACTGTTGGGTGAGCGCTGGCGCTTTGGAATGGGGGGTCAGATCAACATATCTGCCTGGGTGACAGCAGACTGTTGGGTGAGCGCTGGCGCTTTGGAATGGGGGGTCAGATCAACATATCTGCCTGGGTGACAGCAGACATTTGGGTGAGCGCTGGCGCTTTGGAATGGGGGGGGTCAGATCAACATATCTGCCTGGGTGACAGCAGACTGCTGGGCGAGCGCTGGCGCTTTAGAATGAGGGGTCAGATCAACATATCCACCTGGGTGACAGCAGACTGCTGGGCGAGTGGGGAATGGATGGATGGTAAAGGATCAACATATGGAATGTCAGAACAGGTCAGCTCCATAATCTAAGGGTTTGAGGTTTGAGGTCAGATGTAGCGTTGCTGGCCAATATTGATGACATCAGGGATCTCCATATATGGGCTTAATATTGATGACATGTCAGGTGCTCCATCCCTGATGATGTCACGTGATGTCACGTGCTCTCTCTCACCCCGACCACCATATATGGTGCCCGACACACCAACTGACGGGAAATGAGCGATTCCATAGTTAACTGCGACTTGCGTTAACACCTTGCTTGCCCGGACCTATTTAATCCATTACTAAAATGTGCCCATCATTTATAGCGCCCGGACCACTTTTACCGGTGCACCGGAAGTTGTTGTGAATGTCTGTGTAGCAGCTAACAATAGCCACACCACTCTAGAGTCGATCGACAACAACGGGAGGTAAGAATAAATCTATCGCGACTAGCGACTGGACAGCGGAGGGCCGTCAAACACAGGATCTTTTTTCAGAATTAGATGGGATGATTTAGATCGCGAGTTATGAACGTTTTAAGATTTTCGTTTTCGTCAGCTAAACAGGCAGGGAACATTTTCGATGACGTGTCACTCTTGCGCGTCATCGAGGATTGGGCAACAAGCGCTCCTAGGCTGTGGAGCGATGCCATCGGTTTTGATATCATTAATCTCCGGAGATTGAGACCATGAACTTGAACTTGACGGAGATCTCCGCCCTGGGCCTCCATGGTGTTAATTGCGTCAAAATAATGAGCTCCTCAATCAGTTGACAAACATCAAAACAACATGGTATCCAACACTCGTACTGTAGTTACAGATACAGAGCAAAAGTCCATTTACAAATCTTAATCAAACAGCAGATCTACAAGCTTTTTTGGTGAAGAGATTTGGTGTAGAGGAGGGGGGGGGGGCAATTATAGAGCCCTGTGGGTCAGTTACAAAACTATAGGGTTGAAGTTGCTAATCAGATGCAGTGCCAGATACCCGATTATCTGGATTTCACTTCTATTAGTTCCATAATTAGTCTTAGCCTACATCCTGGCGCCTGGCATAAGTAGGCTCTATGGAAAAAGCTTTATAGACTGCATGCCCTGCCGCAGCTGACGTCAATCCAGCAGCCAATCCAATCAGTCATCAACGAGATAATCAACTAACAACATTATTTTAGGTCCCCACGTCTCCTCCTTAACACTGTTTGATTTAACATCAGAACTGACATTGACATTCTGACATACTCATGTGTGTGTGTGTGTGTGTGTGTGTGTGTGTGTGTGTGTGTGTGTGTGTGTGTGTGTGTGTGTGTGTGTGTGTGTGTGTGTGTGTGTGTGTGTGTGTGTGGAGGGGGGGGGGGGGGGGGGGATTTTGGGATGACTGTCACCGTCACGGGATTGCCGTTAGAATGATTACACACAGTTGCCATGCACACACAGTATCCAGCAGAGGTATTATATATTACAGATTATATATTATTATTTAGGTGCTGCCAAAGCTTAGTGGGTAAAGACTCAGGGCATCTTCTGCATGGAGACCACTATGACCAGAGGGTCACCGGTTCAACCGGTTCACCTCCCGGCCTAGCATGGTAAACCATCCTGGTCGTGGCATTCACCTTTCCATGTCTTCAGACTACCGGTCCACCCAGTAATACAATTAAGGACCTGGCCATGATTGGCCATGCAGTCTCTATGCAAAGATTACAGTAGCATGTTATTTAGACAGATGACAGTGTTGACCTGGCATCCTGGAGGTTCTATAGTTTCAGTGTGCAGATCATTTATGTTTTGATATTATACTTCTTGGTTTACTATATGATTCTATAGATTATTGAGGCACTATACACTCTCGATGCATGCCCTACCTTGCGTGTATAATATTGCTTAATTGGTGTGTTCTGATTATAGTACACCAATAAACACCGCAAAAGCATTTGTGTCATTTTAGATTGCGTTGGCTATATTCACAAATAGCAGATATACAAGCTCACAGCGCACGTCACTTTGTGCCACGCTGCTAATTTAGAAAAAATGTTAATGTTGAAAGTGTGAGAACTACTGTTTTTGAATGGTGGATTTCGGGGCACCTTGTGATACACACACAGGCAACACTTGAAGCAAAGTGTTCAAAGGTTTCTCTCAGTCGATGGACTTTTGCACTGCAAAATTGCCATCTATATTTGGCAGCAGAGTTAAAGCATGGCTACTTGGAACACCTGCAGACTTAACTCTGAGAACAGCGGCTGTTATTCTGCCCAGAGCAGAGCATGTACAGTCAACAGGTCTGCGTGTACTGTACCAACTGAAGAATTTACCACAAACAACACAAATTAAATGGGAATTAAAATGCTTTGACTCTTTGTGTGGGAGGCTGAAGCTAACCACATGAGCCCCAGTGTCTCTATTAACTGGACATGTGATAATAGGTGAACATTCAGAGAAAATAGGGGAACTTTCTGCGAAAATACAGCTCGCAATGCATCGCGTTTAAATTAGATCGTCACTTCGTATGCACGCTGCGAACATTTTCAAAACTATATTGGCTTAAAAAGCGGGGCTGCGGGTTAAAAAGAACCCGTAGTTCCTGACATGCGTGGCTGGTTACAACTACCGGTAATCTGTGCTGCGAAAATACAGATGCTGGGGGTTTAAGTGGTTTAAGAGTCACAATCCACAAGAAAGACAACTACTTGATGACACTGACTAACGTCAAACCCCATGGAACATTTGCGCTCAGCAGCGGAGCCCCCCCGCCCCACCCCCCTTCAATCAAACCCCTTCCTCCTCCGTTCGCCATGCACCCCACCCACCCATCTCCTCTCCTCATCTTTAACATGAATAAAAAGAAACGTCCAGGCCGCTGCATATTGAAGGAGTTAAAATATTCACACTGTCAGAGGTGGTCAAAGGCTCCCGCATTCACACAGGAGCTGACAAAGAGGAGGCACCCAGCGCTTGGCTGAGAGAGAGAGAGAGAGAGAGAGAGAGAGAGAGAGAGAGAGAGACTGTTGAAATAAATCAGCACATACAAAGACACATGGAGATAATGGGGCTGGATTTGGGCCTGATCCAGAGACAGGAAAGCGTGCACGTGCGCGCATGCACACACACGCTCACACACGCCTGCGCTCGCTCGCTCACACACACACACAAACACACACACTGCAGCATGGGAACAAAGTCTGTGCATAGACTAATATTTATTTTTGCAGCACACATTGTTCGGGACATATCAGTAGACTAAAATACATCATAACGCCACAGAGACAGACAGACATCCCTGACCTGAATCCCCCGATGGAGTGTACACACACACACACACACACACACACACACACACACACACACACACACACACACACACACACACACACACACACACACACACACACACACACACACACACACACACACACACACACACACACACACACACACACACACACACACACACACACACACTTTCCCCCAAGGTTTCACATGGGAGTGCATGCAGGGCCACTGACAAACATTCGACAACAGGCCATGTGTTGAAGGACCTCACAAGGTGTAACTCTAAGTGCATGTACTGTACTGTACTGTACTTTTTGACTGTCTTACTTTACTGGAGTAGACCTATATCCAACTTTCAATACTTTTACTTCTACTCTTCTAAACTCATAATGTTGATTTAACATACATTAACCCCTTCAGCCCTATATATACACAGTATATATTTTGGCTATTTTCAAAAGTTCTATTTGGCTATTTTGAAAACTTCTGAATACTTTTTACTTTTGGTACTTTAACTATATTTTGATGCCAAAACTTTAGTACTTTTACTCAAGTGAAATTTGAATAACAGACTTTTACTTGACTTTTACTACGACGACGTATCAATACGTCGTCGTATTGATACTTTCAATTAACCCTAGAACACTAAACATGGGTGATTTTCACCTGGACGATTATATTCTTGCAATTTTCATAATGTTGCTGATGTCTGAGGTGGGTGGGTCTTTCAGTACCTTCATGATGCTCAGTGACATCATAGAAGGTAGCTTTGTTTCCCTGCCCACATCCCTGGTTTTTACTACAGGCAGGTGTTCGGGTGAATTTCACCCAAGTTTAGTGATAGTGTGATAGAGAAAAATCCAATACATCCACAATGGACTTTTTTATTTTTTTTCTTCACTGGACCAATCTCACATGTCTTAGGAATGGGTGGACCGAAGGAGAAGTTTCCAACTTCATTTCTCTTTTTTTAGGAATATTTGAAATCATTTTTTTGTGAAAAGTCATGATGAAATATTTGTTATGGAATATTTTATATTGGGTAAAATATACCTGTGTTTAACATTTCTAAATATAATTAGTAAAACTGTCTGTCCTGTTTGTGCAGGTACTTGAATCATATATATTGTGGATTAAAATCATATTAAGCATAATATAAATACCCACACCTGTGGATTGTGCGAGACTTATTTGTCGTGTCGCACCCTTAATAAAAACATGAAAATATTTCCACAGGAGCAAATGAAAATATTCAATATTTGAGCACACAGGGCTAACGTTACACAGGTAAAGTCTCGTGGCTCTTGTACCAACAATGGCATGTCAGACTGACGGTTAGACTTATGGCACCATCGCTAACAAGCCCTAGCATTCCAACTCTTTCAGGCCATCATTCTACTCTAGGCTGGGGACAATTACCAGTGGTGGACAGTAACTATAAGTACATTTATTTAAGTACTGCACTTAACACATTATGTGCCCTTTCATTCTTTCAAAATAGCGACGTGGGGTGCCCACATTTTGACCCACATTTTGACCAAGACGTCCACAGACGTCCTGGGCATTACATGCGGTGGTTCCTAGGACGTCTGTGGACGTCTTGAGCATATATTGTGTCAAGTACAATGTTGAGGAATTTGTTGAGTATATCAAATGTCCAATATACGTTTACTTCTACTCCACTACATCTTGGATCCAAATAATTGCACTTTTACTCAACTACATTTAGTTGAAAACTTGTGTTACTAGTTACTTTGTAGATTGTGATTATTATTACAAAACACACATTATAACCACTTCAGCCCTATGTACATTTCGGCCGGTTGAAAATTGCCGATCTACAAACTCAAGTAGGCTACATATGATACAAATACTCAAATACTTTTACTTGTAACGGAGTATTTCTAGATTGCAGTATTAGTACAATTGAGTACTTTTTCCACCACTGCTGTTCTGTAATGGCATGGCAAAGCAAGGCTAGGAACATTTATTTGTGCCTATACCTAATACAAATAGCCTATACTGTAGCCTACTTAACTTAAAACAGCATTAAATAGTTACAAGTTATTTCAAAGCAAACTGAAAGAGAAATAAGGTTATTAGTTTAAAAAGTCACTGGTGAAAAACAAACATTTTTAGAGTATAGTGGGAGTTGGTGCAAAGCCTCATGATCCTCTGGAGTCTGGACGATTGTTGAAATTGCTAAATTGACCACATGCTCCTCTTAGAGAGGCTATAACAGACTTTTTTGCATTGCATTTTTGCATTATAGGATTCAAATTCCAAAAACAGCAGGCAGACTGACATGCTCAAAACACGGCGGATCTGCTACATTTGATGCTTTTGTGTGTATGACGCTGTGGTAGGCAGGATATATTGTAGGCCTATGTATGTAGAATCAAATAGAATCAACAAGTTTCAACATGGAGATAAGAGGTTTCTGCCTGATAGCAACGTTGCACTTGATGTTGTGCATCATTGACTGAATGGCCGCTGGTTAGCAGTGTGAGGAAGCAGAGACTCTCCTTGGTGTAACGGAGATCCTCTACACTCAGATGCTGTAGCTCACAATTTCCCAAACACTGGGTCGGGACCCATTTGTGCATTGGAGACCCATTTTTATGGGTCCCTTTATTTTTTGTTTCTACGTTTTGTTTTTAATTATAATTATTTCAAAACATTTTGCCTAAAACATTCCCAAAAAAGCAACATTTTGAATGACTTAAAAACAACTAATTAAACAAACAAATGTTTAAGTAGTATTGAAAATAGCTGATCTACAAACTCATAACGCGGCGAAGCGACACATTGTAAGCTTTGAGACATCAAAATTGTCTTTTGGGTAACGGGCTAAAAACTGTAGCTGCTGTAGCTAAACAGCACGCGACAGACCACGAGCCCGGGGATTAAGTCTCAATATTTGTAAACCTCAGTCAGGCTTTCCAGGCCAAGCACGGTGCGGAAATGAGAGAGCTCAGAAAAATAGGAAGCTGCTTGGCAAAGCAAAAGAGTGAAATAGTACTCAAATTGTCGGCCATGACACAATCGGTTACACACGCTGGGATTCTGGCTGACACAGGAACAATAAGCTGTTAAAATTCTGAAACACTATAGCCTTGTTTGCACGGGAGGGGGGTTGGGTTGAAGTTTATAGGCTCACTGTGTCAACAGCATAAAACTTGGTGTGTTCAATGCCAGACGGAAAGCAAAATTTCACCTTGCTTCAGCGGCGCAAGTTAATTCGTGAAAATTTTTGCTCAAGTTGGAATATTTCAAAGTGCGTGAGAATTCACGTCTAACTCGCTTCTTTGCATTATCACTTTGTGCTGTATGTAATCATTAAGAAGAATAGTCCTGGACACTGGATCAAGCTCCAAAAACTAAAGGTTCAAATGTATTAACCACCACAGAAGCGTGTCGTTTGGAGCCTAAGTGGCTCTTCTCCTCTGGTCTGGGGAACAAGAGCCACTTTAGGCTTTTTGGAGCCTGATCCAGTGTGCATTCTTCTTTGTCATTGACTTGTGCCATGCACCTGGCAGTGCACTAGAACAATGTGCATGCATTTTCACTTGATGTTTTTGTACAGTCTATTGTTGCTGTCGAGCAGGAACCTCTCATCTCCATATTTTAACTCTGTCCATCAAAAGTAGCAGATCTTCAAGCGCAAAGTTACGTGCTTTGAGCACACAACTGCTATTTATATATTTGAAAAGTAACAGTTTTAGACATGTGAGGTTTTCGATAGTCACCTTCTTAAACTAATGGCCTAAACCCTAAAGGATCATGTTGATCCCTCCCTTTTAAGTAAAATGGCCTATCTCAAGATTGTGACTTAGGCCAAAATAGGCAAAACAGGCATAACTTTAAGTCAGGAGGTAAATTGGCCTAAATCAGGCCATTTAATCAAATGTAATTAGATTTAATCATCTTATGTTACATTACATAACTGACAGTATAAACGTTTTTGGTGAAATTATTAAGAAATATCATATACCGGTAGTTTTGTTTTGGATCAGTTTATTGACTGACAGAGGTGATAAGAAGCCTCCTGCTCACTTCTCATGCATTGAAGGAAGCATGAGCTCAGTTCGGGGCTCTCCCCAGGTTGGCAGAGGGAGACAAAAATGGGTTACAAATATCGTGGGGTAAAAAAAAAAGGTTGAAGTCATCCTTTAAGGCTAAAAGGATAACACAAAAAAGTCCTATGGGGACTTGAACACACATGTAGTACATGGAAAGGCGTGTTCGTGTGTGTGTGTGTGTGTGTGTGTGTGTGTGTGTGTGTGTGTGTGTGTGTGTGTGTGTGTGTGTGTGTGTGTGTGTGTGTGTGTGTGTGTGTGTGTGTGTGTGGAGGCACACAACCCAATCAGAGCTACCACGGTCTCTTTTCCCTCCGCTCAGAGCACACGGCAGAGTGCACGGCACCACGAGTGCGTTTCCAACAAGCCCTTTAACTTCTCTGTTGGTCTTTAACTTCTCGCTTAGTGGAATATACTCCCACAATGCACATTATCAACCACACAACGGGCCCATAAAGCAACCAGAGAGAAATCCCAGGGTCTTATTTCCAGCTGCGACACACAACCCAGACCTACTTAAGCCCTTTGCTTTGACCTTTGTTTGAAAAGGCTGTTGCAGCCCGAGGCCCTGGCAGTAAATTCATAGCGCTATGAAATTAATGTGCCAGAGGAAGCCCATCCAGTCTTTCATTAATCACAACACGGCTTAGACAGGAAGAGACAGGTTTTGTTTTTTAAAAAGTTTAGTGTTTCTTTATAGTTTATATTATTTCTTTTTTTGGTGGGGGGGAGGCTTGTACAGATTGTGTAATGAACTGTGCTCAATATTAACAGCGTTCTGGTGATCAACATCCTCTGTTAGTGGAAGAGGAGGGGTCAACATGACACGCTGTGTTCACTGGGACCTGCTCAGCCTAAACATGTTAACCTTCAGCACCTATAAACGCACGCACGCACGCACGCACGCACGCACGCACGCACGCACGCACGCACGCACGCACGCACGCACGCACGCACGCACGCACGCACGCACGAACACACACACACACACACACACGCACACACGCACACACACACACACAGATGTTCTGCCTCAGGCAGGCAGTATGATTGTAAAGGGCAGTGGTTCTCAAACTTTTTCATGTCAAGGACCCCCAAAATTAAATTGGCAGTGCCAACTAAAAAATGTTAGGTGAGTTAGGTGGTTTCCACCCGACAGCAACGATATAAAAAAACAGGGTCTTGTGCATCAATATTGAAGTTGATGATATAGACACGCTTCTCCCATGGAGCAGCTGACAGTGGGTTTTAACAGCCGGCGAGCATCGGCCGACACATCGCCTAATCGCCCAGTATTCCTCTGCCCACTTTTCAACTATCGGCCGATCGCCTGCTATCGCCGGTAGTCGCCGGGTCCCATAGAAAAATAATGCACTTCCGGAAAATTCATCTGGCTGTCGCCCGCTGTTAAAACGTACTGTTATGATAAACTGAAGTACGGTTGACATGAAGTGCAGTGTGCAGACGTACTTTGTTACCTGTGAAGGTGAGGCACAGTCTATATCCCACAGGGTAATTGTACAGGCGGTGAACCATGGTTCTGTCAATGAGCCATGGTTGTGTCTGGGGCGTGTGGGTATTAAACACGGGCCTGCATGGTGTTGGCGACAGGGCCCTCGCTCTATGGGACGCTAGCTCAGCACACCACTTAATTACACACGTCGTGAACGGCGAGCGCTCAGAGCAGGAAATGACAGCCGCGCGGCGCTCACTTCAAACGCGGAGGCGTAAAAAAAAGTGCAGTCAATAAAAGCAGGCCTGAAACTGCGGGCGGCGAGGTCCTAATGGCCCGTGGGTAAAGGATAACAGGAGCTCCACTGGCCTGGGTAGAGGGATGATGTGCATTGACTGTATGCACAAAATTAGGGCACCGCCTGTTTGGTGCTGAGGGGGGGAAGGCATTCCTCTCGCAGCCTGCACACTCCTGTTGGAGTGACTTGCAGCCATTGCTTTTCTTCGTCTGCTGTTTGTGGTTATTTAGCATGTGAGTCAGTGTGCTGTCAAGGCTCTCCTGAAAGCGTGGGGAAAAGTGAGCAAAGTGTTTGGCTTGTTAATGTTTGTAGTTTTTAAATGTTGTTGATGTTTTATGTTTTTAGGAAATAGATGTTTCGTATTTAGATTTTTAAACAAGGGTACAAATCACAAATCTCGCTGTTATGCATAATCATTCACAGCTAGTAATAATCGCAACTAGAAGGATACAAAAATAAATAAAAAATAAACATTTTGTTTCCCTGTTTTCAAAATGATGACTAGTGTTTTGTTGCAGACCTGCAAATATTCAAACACTGTTTACAAGAACCCACTCCCCCCCCCCCCCCCCCCCAGACCAGACATGTGTGAGGGCAGCAGGAGTGGGTGGTCCTGAATAAGGTCAACATGACAGAGAGTTTTAGCAATGTCCAGACCTGGGTTAAATGACTACACATCAAATAGTGACTGCAGATCAATGTGTCCATTTGAACCTGCTTTGAGTATAGCTCATGGGTGGGACAGCTAGCGCATGCAGTGAAGTTAAGCCAAGAGTTATGCTCAGTTGCGTGCAGGCGGTGCGCACCAAGTCCTCGGTCGCTTCTTTCTAAAGTGTAGTTGCTTATTTGGTATAGGGATGCACCGATGTATCAGTCACATATCTGTATCGGAAAATAAAACTGACATTTAACCTGGTGTGTTGGTTATCTGCTATATCCTCGGAAACCACAGCCGTTTTGGGGAAAGAAAAAAATCCTTGGCGAGCCGAGCAGGAAATGCGGCATAGGAGTGGGAGAGAACCTTGTATTTCGCTAAACCAATTAATAACAGAGGGACGTCGCTCTAAATTAGGTGACGTCAGTGTTCTCCGATACATTCTACTGGAGAGGGGAGGAGGAGGGGACAGAGGGGGAGGGGAGGCGGGCTCATAGGTTGGTGAACCAATAGGAAGTCGCCGGCAGTTTCTAGTTTGTTTCCGCCCCTCTATGCCCAGAAAAGCATAGGGCTCTTTCAGGCTAGTTATCTGCAGCGGTGAGGAGCTTAGGGATATTTTGCGCTAATTCGTCTAAAGCCCAAACCACAACAAATGGTCAGGTTGGGACAAAACGGTTTTAAGGTAAATCACACCAATGCAACTCATTGAGTTGCAATGAATTGCATTGGTGTGGTCTACCTTAAAAATAGTTTTGTCCCAACCCGACCCTTTGGTGTGGTTTGGGCTTTATTAAAGCGCCACATGTTGCACATTGATGTAGCCCAGGGCATATCTAATGATCTAGATTAGGGCGCCCAAGCCGGCGACCTTCGGGGTCGCCACATCGGCCAAATCCATACGGCATGGTGGCCATATGGATTTGACCGCTGTGGCGACCCCGAAGGTCGCCGGCCTATATAACAGCCCATATAAGGCAAAAATGTCTACATTTCATTATGCTTTAAGTAGCATTTGATGTGTCAAACTATGGGGTTTTAATTGATTCTCAATCCACTCCACTAAGCCTAGATGTATAGATTCTGAACATTTATTTCTTTATTGAAGATGTATTTGTTTCCCTGGCACAAATGGGGGAAATAAAATAAAAAAAACTAAATAAACATATCAGTATCAGTATCGACTAAATTGTTATTTAAAAAAATCGGTATTGGCCAAGAATTTCTGTTGCATCCCCATTATTTGGGCTTGCTTCATATGTGTCCGCGGACCATACTGAAATTATTTTGTACCAGAGACCCATACAAGATTTGTGTTATTGTTAAATGTTCAAGGTTGTTGTATCTATATGTACTTCTATTCCCACAATGTTGTGAGCTTGTAGATCGGCCATTTTCAAATAGCTGTATAGTGGTTAAACTGATTTAGATGCTAAATTAACACATTCTCTCCCCCCTCTCTGGCCATGTGCACAGGAAATGTAGCGCCGATTGGTCCAGCGGTTTGTGTGATTAGCTCTGGACACACGCTGCTGTTTTTTTTAATCGTCATCCTTTATGGCTGGAGGTCATTGTGTGGGCTAATGAAATGCATCACAGAATGTCAACAACACATCGGTGCCATTTCAGAACCTTTGGTACTTATCCAGAAAGTCTCCAAAAGTTGGACAGTAGGTCTACATTGAGTAGCAGTAAAGGTCTATATTTAGGACCATATAGATGATCTTTGTCTCAGACAAACAATACAATAACCCCCCCCCCCCCTCTCTCTCTAAGGGAGGGGCTATCTAACAAGGGGGTAACAGGGAGACAATTGTCTCGTTTTTATGGCAGTGGTCTGGACTAAAACTCAGCTATTCTTAGTCTAAAAGTTATTTTTATTTATTGTTTTATTTTCTGTTGAGTCCAAGTGGCTAGCAGATGGACATAGCAGCCACAGGCAGAGTTTACCAAGGAGCTGGTGATGCATTTACCAATTCACTCACCCTAGATGAGTGTGTGTGTGTGTGTGTGTGTGTGTGTGTGTGTGTGTGTGTGTGTGTGTGTGTGTGTGTGTGAGAGAGAGAGAGAGAGAAGGCAGCTGAGATCATTGTGTGCTGTAGGGGTGGGGTGTGTGAGGGGGATGAAGGGTAAGATCTGAGAAACACTTGACCGGGTGGAGACGCCACAGTGGTCGTGGGGATCATTACAAATGATACGTTTAGCCTGAGTCACCCCCAGGCCCTATCATAACACACACACACACACACACACACACACACACACACACACACACACACACACACACACACACACACACACACACACACACACACACACAACACTCTTCTTTCTCTCTTTTTCTTGATCTTGCACAAGCAAGCAGGCACGCATGCACAGCACACACGCACGCACGCACGCACGCACGCACGCACGCACGCACGCACGCACGCACGCACGCGCGGGCGGGCGGGTGGACACACATGCGCGCGCACGCAGAGCTCCATCTCCGACTGCCTCTCTCTAGACACAATGGTCCTGCTGTGCTGACAACTCAACTGGAAGGGAGCTTAACCTTTCACCCACAGGGTCAGCTCATTAACACAAACATGGCTCCCCACTATGCAAATGACGCAGCTCATCAACAACGATATGAATGACACACACATGTATGCATGTATCTGGACCACTGATATGGCACGAAACTACCAATAGTCCTCCGTCTAAAACCGGCTTAGAAGTCCTTTAAAAGTGAATGTTTTTTAGCTTCTCGGCTATGCTAATAGCTGTTTTCTAAGCATAGATACATAGACTGTCTATATTTCAGCTTTTTTTGAGGGCCGCTATATCCCCTCTTATGTCCAGCTTTGAGGGTTTGTGTAAACGCAAACATTGTCCTAACACAAACATTGAATGCCATTGACAATGAATGGACAGTTTTGAGTCTTTGTGTAAACGCAAACATTGCGTAAACACAAACATTGAAGACGAAGGTGAGGACGCAAATTCTCATTTGCCGGAAGTATGATGATGTATGATGATAAGAGCGCCCCTCACTTCACACGGGTGTGATTTATTCTTGTTTAAGCGTGTATATATACAGTAGCTGTTGAAATTTGTCTAATCTAAGCCTATAGACCGCTAAAAAACGTTCACTTTTAAACCATTTACAACACGGTTTTAGACGGCCATTTAGATGTTTTTTAGATATCAAATTGCCCGAAAAATGCTCAGTGGGAATGTTTCACAGCAGGTAACGAAGTAGTCCCAATGTGTTTTCTTCTTTCAGAAACAAAAAACTGAACATGAAAAGTGAAAGGAGTGTGCTCCGGTACAGCCAGCTTGTGATCTTGTGGATTGGCTACTTTTGCCAAAGAGTGTGGTGTAGAGGTAAAACAAGACTGACATGTATATGAAATGTCTTCTACAGCTTGGCTACCAATACAATGAAGAAAACAATTGCATCTGTGCCTGTCTGTGCCCCTTTTGTGTGTGTGGCTGTGTGCGTGCGTGTGTGCATGTGTGGGCAGCTGGGCGCACTAGAGGTTTCAGACGATAGAAGCACGTGCAGCAGGGTTTTCTTTTTTCCTCTTAACGATTGCCTATAAGCTAATCCTGGGTGCTACTGACAACTTCAATAAATGAGGAGTGAGCAGGCCGGTCACCTGACCGGTGGAGTTTCTCCGGTAGGACTTATATAGCACGTTATTCCAACTAGTTCCTTTCCCCTCCACCAGGCATTATAGAGACCAGGATTACTGCATGTATTTTGTAAGGGTACCTACCCGAGGGGACACGGGGAGAACATGCAAACTCCACACAGAAAGGCCCTTTCGCCAACCCCACCCATACTAAGGTATGGGCGCTGATGACGCGGAGCAGAGAACAGGGCCCCCAGCGCCCACGCACATCCCCAGCGGGAATCGATCCGGGACCTTCTATAGCTGTGAGGCGACAGCCCTCCTAGCGTCCCCGGCGGGAATCTAACATGGGACCGGCAACTTCACTGTTCTACCGCGACCCCTCATTGGCTGGTATTTAGCAAATACGGAAAAAGGTGAGAAAGCAACGAGAAAGTGACGATTAGTTGCAGCGTCTGTTTATTGACAGCTTTGCCAAGCTGTAAAATATAGGAGTTGACCGAGTATAGACCCCTGGGGTACCTCGGCCAATGAAATACTCCAGGAGTCGAACCCGAGTTGGATTCCTCTGTGGAGCCTCTGACGTGGATAGCCGGTTGGGCAGTGGGATCTCCGTCTCCACTACAATAGCACCTCCTACAGTTTGGTCGGACGAAACAGAGCTGGGAGCAGTGTTCATTTTGTCGACTAAATAATCTATGACTATTGTCGACTGCCTTTTCTTTTTTCACTGATGAAAACTATATACAAACTATGCTACTAAATATATTGACAATTTTTTCAACAAATAAAAACTAGACTAAAATGTTAGGGAGTGACTAGTGGAGAAGAGATCCTTTAGAAATAAAATAAGTAATTTTATGTTTGGTTGCGCTCGGGTATAGAGCGCCGAAGTCCTGACGTCACTCGCTCGTCCCCTCGATTCCCCTGGTTCATGGAAGTAATTTCTCTATGGAGAACATGGGCTCATCTTAAAATCGTTTCATATACCAAGCATTGTGGTCCAAAAATAAACAACCTGTCTCAGCGTTATTGTCAGGGAGGTGTCACTCATATATGATAGTCTGTTTCTAGCGAAAATGTAACTAATTCAGTAGCAGTAATAACAATAGCGTTTTCTCTCAGCCAGTTGATTCTTCATATCCATATGAGTGAAGTGGCCGGGTGATTTTTCAAACACAGTTCTTATATGAGGCGATCTAAAATACCCCTATGGGGATTACAATGAACCCGTGGATTTGCGCCCTCTACCGATATTGATGTCAGACTTCGGTGCTCTATTGCTCTCTGAAAATACATTTCAAACAATTAAAAAATAGCAGATATATAGGTTGTGTTGGTGGGGGGCAGGATGACTACTTTTCTATGAAGAAAAATGAAAAACATAATAACAATATAAAAAACACCATCCACTCCGTTTCAATACCATTAATTTATTTAGCAGAATTCAGTGCATGTGATGTGTTGAGTCCCCCGGGGACCTCCACACGGTAACTGTCATTTCTCAAAGATTTTCTCCCAAAATAATCAAAGTACAGTACAAAGCACAGTACACTACAATACAATACAGAGCACAGTACAGTAACTATAACCATACATGTATATAGTTGCACCGCTCACGATCGCTTTTTATTTCTTTCCAAACTGTTGAGCCACTATGTGAGAAGAGGAGGGACAACATAAAGGAAGGCCGGAGGTTATGGATGTGAGGTGAGGTGGGGGAGGCTGAGCAAACATGCGGCAATTCAATGTTTAGCTGCAGCGTAATTGGACTGTGATACGTTAAGGAGGCAGGTGTGAAGCCATTGTTCTCCTTTGATGGGATTATTTGTACCTCTCCATGCAAAAAAAAAAGAAAAAAAATCAGGAGGCAGTCATCTAAATGTACAATGCTTGGATTTGGGCTTCCCTGTTCTCTCTCTCTCTCTCTCTCTCTCTCTCTCTCTCTCTCTCTCTCTCTCTCTCTCTCTCTCTCTCTCTCTCTCTCTCTCTCTCTCTCTCTCTCTCTCTCTCTCTCTCTCTAGGTGATGGTGTAATTAGAGCTACTCTGTAATTAGGGGCAGAGCCTTCAGGACCAAGGTGACTAGTGTCTACTTTGAAAGCGCTTGGGAAAGTATAGGAGACCACTTTAAAATGACGAGGAGGAGTGTGAGGTGTGAGGGTGGTGGTGATGTGGGGGGGGGGGATTGGGGGGAGCTGGTGTACACTGTTCCTGTTTTGCTCTTTTTTCTCCCCCCCCTGCCCCCAAACTCCATCACAGAGGGTTTCTAGTGATCTGGGTGATTAAAGGCCTTATATCTGCCCTGCTCTCTGTCCCTGGAACCCCATGAATCAAAAGCATAATATAGCATCCTTCAAGGTGACACAGAGTTGAGGAAAGTGAAGTTGGAGGAAAAGTTTAAGGTGTGCATCTCAAACCAATTTGTATGCCCGGTTAATACTTACACACTGTGTCGTGCACTGAAAATAGGCATTTTGTTTTTATTCTTTTGATCCCCAAGCTCACACTGCGTCGATTGTAGATCGGTAATTTCTAGTGTGTGCCGTACAATGAAGTACAATAGGCCAATCTGGCTTTAGTAGGCAGGGAGAATGTAGCTACATCAATCCACAGGCACGCTAGTGCGGACATAACGTTATTACCTGTTGGCATCTGTGTTACAAGCTACGTGTGAACTGTGCTTACGGTTATAGTGTTAGGGTTAAAGTTCAATCAAAACAAGCAGCTGGCCACTTAGGTTGTTGCTGGAGGCTTACACTCAACACAACACAACACAAACACAAACACACACACACACACACACACACACACACACACACACACACACACACACACACACACACACACACACACACAATGAAGGACAAGTCACTCAGGGTGAACGCATCGGTGTGTACCGACCACGACCACGCGCGCGCGCGCGCGCGCGTGTGTGTGTGTGTGTGTGTGTGTGTGTGTGTGTGTGTGTAGTAGTCTATCTGACCACCAAAGATTGATTGATTGATTGATTGATTGATCAATTGATTGATTGATGGATGGATGAAAGGAACGTCTTTGAATCTCTTCCGTTACCTGTTACCTCCTTGACCTGACTCCGTGAAAGCGGATGAGGATGGATGGATGGATGGATGGATGGAAGTTAAATGTGGTTGATACTAAAAGCAAAGAAACAGATGCGTTACGCCAGGGCTCCACTGCAGCCACCGGGCGTCCATCAGTGTGACATCATCGTCGTCAAACAGGGAATGTTCCCTTTTTTATTTTATTTAAATGTTTTTTTTTGTGGCTTTCGCCTTTATTTTATATTTTTTATAGAGGGACAGACAGTAGGCTGACAGGAAATGGGGGAGAGACATGGGGGAGTGACATGCAGTAAAGGCCGTCGGGATCGGGAGTCGAACCCGCGGCACAGTGCCAGACTCGGACTACCGGCCAAGGTGCCTGGACCGCTGAGCCACGGCCCAGGCCTGTTCCCTTTTTAATCAACAAAGGGTGCTCCACTGCCGACGTTACCCTGCTGCGCCTTGCGTTTGGGGCACATCCAGCTGGAAGGAGGCCACACATTATATGTAGGCTATATTTGTATATTTTTTAAATGTAGGAAAATATAATTGGATTTTTACTCGAGTCGTGACCCAGAAAAACTGGTACACGACCCACAAACAGATCCCGACCCGCTGTTTGCGGAACCAGTAGGTTAAAGTACAGTGGAGGACTTTACTTTAGTCCAGTGACCCACGGGTAACCACACCTTTCACCTTTACAGACACGCCATGACAACAAAGAGCTATAAAAGGGCAGGGGGAAAAGGGAGAAACATATGCTCCAGTCAGACACATTTACTCCTGACCTTCCTAGCCCGGGTGTGCCACAGCTAAGCTGAGGGGATTTGAGCCAGCTCAACATTTACACCATATGGATGCTTTATTAAGAGAGTAATGATCTCTCTCTCTCTCTCTGCACCTTTAACTCCTCTCTCTCTCTAACAAGAGATGATTTGAAAAAAACCAAATGGTCTTATGCGCAACCAGGTGATTAAGGGGGACTTAAGAGGGGGATTTGATAGTAACTCCATGGAGAGGGATGCGAGGAACAGGTTTCTGCCTCTATTCACATGGAATGCATGCTTTGGCGCCGAACGCTCGCTGAGAGAGGTGCAATTTCTGCTGATCGTTATGAGATCACATTTAGGATATTCACACATCAATAATGACATCCTATATTAAAACACATTGGAGAAAAAAAGGAAATATTCATTCAACATGAACAATTTATTCTGACATTTAGCATGGATTCCGTTGCCGTTTGTAGGCTACTTCAGTTTGTGTTCACTGTTCATACACTATATTTTTATTTATATTTTTTTTATATACAATGTAAATTATTAAGTATTATGTATTGTAAAGTATTACTTTTTTCTTCTGTGAAAATCGTATTATTTAAAACTCTATATATATATTGTGTGTGCGTGTCTGTATGTGCGTGTCTGCTCTGAATGTGTGCATGCATGCGAGTAATGTGTTTGCATGCATGCGTGCATGTGATAATAAAAAAGGGATATTATTCAAATATGTTTTTGTGTAACTGAACAGGAATTAAATACTACAATAAAGCTAGTGATTATAGGACATAAAAAAATGGAAGTGCCTTGGTGATCAATTTCTTCACTAATTTCTTCATCTTCAGAGATAGGAATAATTGGATTTATATCACTGCCACAGCCAGGCTGCTTATTGATTTTACCTATTGCATATTAGCAGTGAATAATCAATAGGGTGGGTTCAGTGCTTATTAAACTGGAATGAGCTGGGATGGACCTTTTTTTCTTCTTCAATTCATCAGCCAATGGCGGTTAATCTCATAACTGGCCATGCTAATGCATGGTGTCTAATAACAGCATATTGCTATTGACGCCGCCGGGTCAAATTACAGTGGTCGCATTGATCAGTGGAGAGCATGAAACTTACACTCACATGTTTGGACAACAGCGATCTGCAAGGCTGGTTGTGTTGTCGGACAGAAACCTCCTAACTCCACGTTTCAAACTTTGCTTTCATCGTAAATTAAGTGAAAATAGATGATCTACAAGCTCACAACGTGGCATATAATCGTTGCGTTGTGAGCTTGTCGATCGGCTATTTTTTACTATTTTTCTTTTAAATCATAATACAATTTGGCCATATAAGGTTTTCCTGGCAGCGACAATATACTGCTGGTTGGTTGGTTCACAGTCCTAAACCATACTATACAATGGCTGATCTACAAGCTCACAAAAGCATCACATTGTGAGCTTGTTGAATGTGAATGATGTATTTGTGTTATATATGCATATGCAGTCAGATGTTGTGCCATGCCGACGCTCCATGCAGTGCTATATATGACAAAGATAGATGTGATAAACTTCCACATAGAGATACACTAGTGCTGCTGGCTGTAGCGATAAGCAGATGTTTGACCAACATTGACTACAATATGGTCAATATTAATGTAGGTCACTGTTTAGATAGTTGGGAATGCCTTGTGGCTAAGCCAATTGGTGCACAGACCACATGCCGAGTTCAAATCCGACTCCCGCCGTGTCTCGCATGATGTGTCCTTTCTCTGACCTTGGTCTCCCGTCTGTCTATACTCCACTTAAACCCTATATGTACCAGTGTTGTTTTTGGCAGCAAATTTAGATTTTAGTTTTAGTCACATTTTAGTCACCTGGAATGTTTTGGTGTTAGTCTAGTTTTAGTCGACTAAATGTCATAAGAGTTTAGTCGACTAAATCTAGTTGATTTAGTCGACTAAAATGTATTTTGGCAGGCCTTGATGTTGTACTGATTTTACACTTGCTGAAAATAGCCAATCTACAAGCTCACAACGTATCGTGCTGCGATACGTTGTGAGCTTGTAGATTGGCTATTTTCAGCATGCAACCAAGTGTAAAATGACTTATACTGGATCTCTTGTCCACTAGTCACCTTCCTAGCATTTTAGTCTAGCTCTCATCATCATACATCATCTCATTCCGGCCAATCACAATTTGCGTCCTCACTTTTGTCATCAATGTTTGTGTTTACACAAACACTCAAAACTATAGTCATAGGAAACGGTAGCAAAACAATGTTTGTTACACTCTAGTTTTTAAGGGGCTAGCTAGCCCCTTCTATAAACAGCTTTTGTCCCCACACGTCTCAAGATTTGCCATTGACCACGGTAAGAGAATTCCGGTCAAATGTCCGCTACATTTTGTCCCCGCCCGTCTACAGGGACAGGGATTCTGATTGGCCAGTATGGGATGATGCATGATGATGTATGATGATAAGAGCTGATAATTCATACATAAATTGATGTACGATGACAAGAGCGCCCCTCATTTTACACGGGGGTTATTCTTTTACACAAACACTCAAAACTACTAGTCATAGGAGGGCCCCTCAAAAATTACACCTGTGTGAAGTGAGGGGCGCTCTAATCATCATACATCATCATACATCACATTCTGTGCACAATCAATAAAATCATCACAAATGTCACAATTTGCATCTTCACTTTTCTGTCCTCACTTTTGGCTTCAATGTGTGTGTTTACACAGACACCAAAAGATGCTCATAGGAGGGGCTAGTGGCCCTCAAAAATCACACTCGTATGAACATTAGAAAGTGCATAGACATGGCTGCCACATGACGTCATGTGTTGTTTTGTTTTTCATTAAAAGTCCATAGAATTGGCTGTCATATGACGTAATTTCCGAAAGCCAGACGTTGGGGAGGCTAGCGCCCCTCAAAACGTTTAGAGTTTAGTTTAGAAAATTAAGTTAAGGGGGGAAAGTAGCCAGACAGAGGCTAAATGAGAGCCCTTCTTTTCTTGTTTTTGTTTTGTATGCAAGTGTTTCTGTTACAGGGAGTTAAAATAGCAGCTAGGAACAATTTACAAATTGATGCACTTGCAGTTGTGAAAATGTAACTGTGGCTTCAATTTGGGGATGTGGGGGACAAACAAGTCCTCTTTCCAGACAGGAGAGAGAAGAAAGAAGACTAATTTATTACCTATGCGCAGCATTTTTCACCTAGACGCCAAGGCAACTACTTTGTTGAGGTTGAAATGAAATTAGAGCTCTTCTTCAGTTTGGAGACACAAAGGCCACTCTTCCATAAAGCGGTGAGTGAGGTCCCAGTCTGGCACAGCCGGTCAGGTCGGTGGGCCTGCAGCCCAAGCCCTCAGCTTGCAAATCAACCGCTTTTCTGGCCATTTCATTTCTCATGCGCAGCGTTTGGGACTCGTTCTTTCATGAATGTAAGAGCCTATCTGTGGCCCTCCCCCTCTGAAAAGGGCCCTTCCTGGTGACGAAGGTGACCTGCCACTGAGAAAAAGGAGGACCTGCCATGAACTGAGTGTCAGCCATTAAATATGATTTCGCCCCTGAATGGCACGCAAACACATTCACCCACTGAAGCTCATTAAGCCCCGCATAATCTCTCTTTTCTTTAACCATAACAATGATTTCAGCTGGGAAATGCAATGGTTTTTTTGGGGTGGGGGAGCTGAGCCATTGATTCCAAGTTGCATTCAAAGTAATAAATCAAGTTCCAACTTCCCATCCCGGAGCCCATTTGCCTAATTCAGCGCCTCTCACCATACCGGTCAATTAGTTTAGAGAGAATATATTCAATACAAGTGATTCACGGACAAGGCATAATAAATCCCATGACTTGGAGAGTGTCCAAAGTAACCTTTTGCTGTTATTCTGCCCTTTTGCTAACTCTGCAGAGGGATGGCAAAAGTGACCGTTTCAGCAGACCGTTTCAAATCAACACTTTGTGTCATTGTAAAGCCTGGCTCAATTCTGGGGTAACTTTGAACGGTTTAGAACAATAAATCATAAACTCTGACACGCCATGTGGTACAAGTCTATGTTCCTGTGGCAGTTGATGCTGCCTGATCTCTAATAACGCAGCTTGCACAAGAGAGACAGAGAGAGAGCGTGAGAGTGAGTGAGAGAAGGAATTATGAAGGTGCTAAGCTGAGTCTGAAGGAGTGAGCTGCCCGTCTATATTATAAGTGTGCACTCACTCCCCTTGTCTTCAGCTCTCCTCCGCCTTACTCACTGGTCCAGAGGCCTATATTTTTCTTAATTATTATTATTAATATACCCCCACCCCCAAATGTTTTGTGTTTGTTTTAAGAAAGTATCCTTCCAATTTCTATTGACTTTGCTTAAAAGCTTCCACAGGAGCGGAAGTTAGCCGGCTATAGCTGGCTGCCTCTCCCGCTAAATTACAGCCCTGCGCAGTGCGGGAGAGGTGGGAACAGCTGCGGTGAGAGCTCTCAGTAGTCACACCATTGTAATCTGCATTAACCACATTTCAGGGGGAGTGCACGGGGTCAAAGTCTTTAAGTACCTGCAGGGACGGGTGCTTGTGGATTACATGTTATCACAGCAAGACCATGCAATAATTATTGTAGCTACTGTTCCAGACACTCTTCGCCTATATGATGATTTACATTTTGTCTCTCTCTTTTTGAAGTGATTCTGCATTGTCCCTTGAGGGCTTCAGAAGAGCAGTGACAATATATGAGTGCCATTACACCGATTAAAAAAATAAATTATATCACGCTGTTGTCATGACACTGACAAACCACAACACTCTTGCATGCAACCGAAATATATCATCACATGGTAATATTTACCTAATTATACATTTACATGTGCGTCGTTGGATTGATTTATTGATTAATTCAATACATTATTAGCACGATTATTAACAGTAGAGCGAGGTTATGCTAAGAGGATAACACAAAAAGCCAGAGGGGCCTGTTTGCATTGTGCTCAATTCATCAGTAATACATAATACATACAATACAAAACATATTGGAATAAAGCTCAGCAGTCATACGGTATATTTACAGCGAAAGGAGGGCTCAGAGGATTCTATACAGTGTTCAAGGAGCCATGGATATAGGCTGTGTCTTTAACAATTGAAGGATCAATGCCGAGGCAAAATCTTCTTGGAAACACTGGCACGATTAAGTCCACTTCCTGAAAGCTGCCGCGGCCATGCAGGGCTTTGGCACAAGGTGTACACACTTAAGAGCAGATCTCTGGGGTCTTCCTGGACAGAGTCTTAAACAGTGAGAGCAGCAGCAGACCTAATGCTCTTACCGGCTGGACTCTGGTCCACCAGGCCAGTGTTACAGCAATGCTCGGCTTTCATTAAACACCGGCTCATGCAGTCATGGATTTATCGAACATCGAGCACACTTGGAAACCATTTTTTAAGTATTAATGAACGGAGAAAGAAAAAAATAAATTAAATAAATAAAAAATATCTCAGCTTGAGGCCATGAATTATTTATGGCTACATTTTTTAGAGCGACTGAAATTGAGGATTAATCCCCTTACCCTCTCTCGATGGGGAGAATAAAAGCATATGTCTCGATGAGCGTTTGCCAGGGGAAGCTGAATTTAGTGCCTTTTGAGAGAGGCGGCTGTTCTTCCCAGGCAGGAGCCCCGGCAGACAGATTGCGCACCGCGTCGCACGGAGCTTACATAGATCCGAGCGAGCCGTCTGGTTCTGTGTCTGTGTGGAGGAATGACAGAGGGCTCAATGGAGGGCGTCCGTCTCCCCGTCTGTGGCAGCCCTGTCCCTGTCCATGCCCTGTCCCCCATACCTCCATGCTGCTGATGAATGCAGCCCTGTCCCTGTCCCTGTCCCTGTCCCCCGTACCTCCATGCTGCTGATGAATGCAGCCTGGATGCAGCCCTGTCCCTGTCCCTGCCCTGTCCCCCGTACATCCACGCTGCTGATGAATGCAGCCCTGTCCCTGCCCTGTCCTGTCCCCCGTACCTCCATGCTGCTGATGAATGCAGCCCTGTCCCTGCCCTGTCCTGTCCCCCGTACCTCCATGCTGCTGATGAATGCAGCCCTGTCCCTGCCCTGTCCTGTCCCCCGTACCTCCATGCTGCTGATGAATGCAGCCCTGTCCCTGTCCCTGCCCTGTCCCCCGTACCTCCACGCTGCTGATGAATGCAGCCCTGTCCCTGTCCCTGCCCTGTCCCCCGTACCTCCACGCTGCTGATGAATGCAGCCCTGTCCCTGTCCCTGCCCTGTCCCCCGTACCTCCACGCTGCTGATGAATGCAGCCCTGTCCCTGTCCCTGCCCTGTCCCCCGTACCTCCACGCTGCTGATGAATGCAGCCCTGTCCCTGTCCCTGCCCTGTCCCCCGTACCTCCACGCTGCTGATGAATGCAGCCTGCAGCTCTCTAGTTTACCCACCCCGCTGTGACACTTTACTACTATATCCACTGGTGGAAAAAGTACTCATCTTTTTTTTTTCTTTACTTTTTCAGTAAAAGTATCAATACTGCAATGTAGAAATATACACTACAAGTCCGGGATTCAAAATTTACTTGAGTACTTAAAAGTACCAAAAGTAGAATGTACTCATTATGCAGAATGTCCCATTTCACAAGTTTTCAAACGTATACAAATATTTTGAAAATAGCAGATCTGCAAGCTCACGATGCATAGCATGTCCAAAATGTATATGGGGTGAAGTGGCTAATATATGTTTTGTAATAATAATAAAAATCTACAAACTAATTAGTAACTAAAGTTTTCAAACAATTGTAAAACGTAAAACGTACAATATTTGCCTCTTACATGTAGTGGAGTAGAACACACACACACACACACACACACACACACACACACACACACACACACACACACACACACACACACACACACACACACACACACACACACACACACACACACACACACACACACACACACACACACACACTTGCATTACTCTACTTGTGAGGACTTCTACATTTTAGGACGTTTTAGGATGTAATTAATTTGATGTTTTTGTTAACGCTATACCCTAAGGCTGGAGTACAGTGCCGATAGAGAGTACAGTGCCTCACTTGTGAGGCTGTATAGATCTACAGTCAACTACAACTAAGCAGGAACTCTTCCCGAGTACCAGAGAAAATATCCTTGCAATGACACAATTATTACAATTATTTGGCACAATCGTTTACATAAATATAGTGGAAATAGATCAACAGACACACAACATATCCTCAGTCATTTCCACAATTGTTTGAAATATAAGTAGTATAAAATCATTAAATATTTCTTTGTATATTTAGGTTATTTGTCATATCTTCCCTGTGCAACTTCCTAAAGCCACACACACACACACACACACACACACACACACACACACACACACACACACACACACACACACACACACACACACACACACACACACACACACACACAGTTGACATTATTAACACAATATAAAATGTGATGGAGCGCTCTGGGGCCCCCACTGACGCAGAGCAGGGAAGCAGAGTGCAGCCATGCTGTGATTTATCCCTGCACCCATGAAAAAGTAAGCGTGCCATTAAAAACACAGGTGTCTGGACTGGAGGCCGCTGCCGCTCGCCAGGCATGATCGATAACGTCAGTGTTTTTACACGGCTCATTTTGAGGCCGGCCACAGCATCATCCCCCATTAGAGGACAACCCCCTCATCCGCCATGAGGAATGTGCCTCCGAACCGAAGGGCCGCAGCGCAGCTGATACGCCTCAAAGACGCGAGTGTGCGCACAAGGCGTGCAGCACGGGCGTGCGTGCACACACACACACACACACACACACACACACACACACACACACACACACACACACACACACACACACACAAAGAGCCTCCACATGCACTCAGACATAAATCAGTGGTGCTAATGTAAGAGATAATGCACCGTAAATGGCAACGTCACTGATTGATACCTGCACTTAAAACAATTATTGGTTTAAAAAACTTTGGGGGGAAAGGCAAAAGTTTAGCCCTGGCTTACCTTGGGCCTACCTACAGCGTGAGGTGATTTGTTACCGTTTGTTGAGCGTCTTCCCAAGGCTATAAAATGCGACACTCGCGACAAATAAGGACTAATGCTCCTCTGGCTCCAAATGAATACTTAGTAGAAAGCTGGCCAGAATGTGCTGGCTCTGCCCTTTGAGGACTGCAGAGATGATCGACAAATTAAGAGTGCTATTCCAGAGCATCGCTCAACCTTTTAAGACCACATGAACCCCTAGCGCGCCCCTATTCGGGGGTGCGGAGGGGCAGCAGCTGACAACTTGTGAGCTTGTTGTGATCTTCACAAGTATAGGTCTAAATGATTAAGAAAGAGAGGAAATTAAAGAGGAAATTAAATGTTACCATTTAATATATCTAAAATATATACCCCTGTAAAGCAATATCATATTAAGAGTATAGTCTTTTCTTTTCGCACAATAGAAACAGTACAAAAAGGTAACATTTTTAAAAGACAGAAAAAAGTGCAGGTGAGAAAGGAAACCCATAAAGGTAATTTCTGGTATTCAATCCTGCATGTCTTTATGCATACTAATATTATTGCAAAGTAATTATGAAAGTACTTTTATAAGTAATTTTATGAATATGAATAGCTTAGAGCTGACTTCACATACAAAAAATCATTACGTGGCTTTAACATTCCCTAACGTGGCACATTTGGAACACTAATGACTGCCTAACCACAGAATGCAAAGAATCATTTCGATCCGGGCGATAAACATGTTTTGATTTCCATGCTAATTCTGGACTGGTATTCAAGTGAGCAATGAAAAAAAGTTTCTGAAAAGGAAGACGTTAAGTTCCTGCAGAAATTCCCTGACGAAGTAAAACGGAGATTACGGGAAGACTGGATGAATGGGAGGAGAGTGACTGCATTCCAGATGACATTTTTCCAGTCATGTTGGAAAAACAAAAACACACTATTATGAAGTAAACCCGTGGAAACGCAGACTGGTCTTTATCTGAAAACAAAGCATTTGCATAACAGCTAAACTACACACCAAGGCCATGCATAGCCCTCTAGACACAACACTTTTTCAGGTGTTAAAAAGAAAATGTCTAAGAATATTAACCACTGCATTAAACCCTACACAATATACTTTGATCGGAGTCCCCCAGGGGTCTACGCTAAGCATAGACCCCACTTTTTTGAGGAGCACTTGCCCCTCCTCCAATACATGCAGGCTTTTGAAGATTAATTATGTTTCATTCTTGCCTCTCGTACAAATTACATCATATGGCAGCCAAGTCTATGAGATTTTTATTGTTTGCTTAGAGAACTTATGATGTAATTCGTTCAGTCTATGGACTTTAATGTTTGTTTAGGGCACTAAATGTCAAGGTAAGTATGTCATGTGGCCGATATAAATACATCTTGTAACTAATTTGTTTCATACCAGAAACAAGCCAGGATGGATAAAGGAAAGAAACAGCACAACTGTAACCAATGTGGAAAAAGCTTCACAGGAAACAGTGAATTGAAACAGCACCAGAGAATTCATAGAAGAAAGAGATTGAATGGAAAAATAAAATAAATGTACAAAAGCAAAAAAAAAGGCACCCCTCACTTCACACAAGTGTGATTTGTCACTATTCGGGTCGCCAACCCAAAATTTGAGCTTGTAGACCAGCTTTTTTTGTTGAATGTCCCCCCCCCCCCAGTCAGAATATTAGGGACACTAGGGTTCATGTGCTCAA
Source organism: Electrona antarctica (assembly GCF_951216825.1). Lineage (NCBI taxonomy): Eukaryota > Metazoa > Chordata > Actinopteri > Myctophiformes > Myctophidae > Electrona > Electrona antarctica. The sequence continues at coordinate 34,991,534 of NC_136808.1, read as the reverse complement.
GTAGATAGTCTCAGAACACTTTGTTGTGCTTTTCTTTGCCCCTCTCACTCTGTCTCCATTTCCGTCTCTCTCTCTGTCAGTGTGTGTCGCTCGCTGTCTCTCGGGGGCGACTGCCATGAAAATGAACTATTAATCTGTCTCCCAAAGGAATTCCTCATGCCAGAGGCAGGCCTGACAGCCGCAAGACGACGGTTGTTGTGTGGTCAACAAACAATTTTCCTGGGCTTCACTGGCTTTCAAAAGGGCCCACTTTTCTCTCTCCCGGCCGATCATGTGAAAAATGTCGTTGTCAAAGCTTCTCCCCTTTTCTTCTCGCACAAAGATGTCAGATGGAGAGGGGTAGAATTTCCAAACATGTTAATCCGCAAGAGCGTAAACTCGGGCCCCCTTCCTCCACGGTGCTCGAGAGTTCATTCAGCGCGGCCGAAGACTTCCTGTGCTTGAGCGAGAAAAGCACGTTGTTTAGGATGCTGTGTATGGTCCAAAAAAGAGAGAAAAGATTACCGGATTATAAAGTTAGCCAATTTATTGTAACCATTCATGTGTGTATAATTGTGTTCTAGTTTGTCCTTGTCCATAATGCCGGTGATTACATAAAACAAAAAGACACCTGTTGTGTAAAAATGAAAATAATACATTTCTCTATCTATGGTAAATAAAATTGAAGGCATTTATATCAGGCAGTATATCAGTCTTCTGTATTATGTGCGTGAAGCAAGTTATGAATCTATGACAGACAGACATTAATCAATAGATCATTAAAGTTTTTGCTCTGTTGTACACACACACACACACACACACACACACACACACACACACACACACACACACACACACACACACACACACACACACACACACACACACACACCCCCCCCCCCCCCACACACACACACAGTAAATTACTTAGTGTGTGTACTGTACTTAAGTAGAATGTTAGTAGGTATTTACTTGAGTATTTCAAATTTCCAATACTTTTACCTCTACTAATCTCAGAGGCAAATATTGTGCACCCAACCACACCCTGAGAAGAACCTTTCTTCCTCATTTAGCCCGATTTACACTTGGTTTGCGTGCCAGTGTCACGCTCAGTAAAATAGAAGATCTACAAGCTCACACTGGTGTGAGCTTGTATATTGCCTATTCACCGCGGGCAACACCACCAGTGTGCAACTAAGTATTAATCAGGCTGGCCTGGGCCATGGCTCAGTGGTCCAGGCACCTTGGCTGGTAATCCAGTCTGGCAGTGTGCCGCGGGTTCGACTCCTGATCCCGACGGCCTTTACTGCATGTCATCCCCCCATCTCTCTCCCCATTTCCTGTCAGCCTACTGTCTGTCCCTCCATACAAAATATAAAATAAAGGCAAAAGCCACAAAAACAACATTAAAACAAAAAAAAGTATGAATCAGGCTTTAGTCTCTCAAACCAGACAACTCGGGCACAATCTTCGAATGCTAAACGAGTCTTTACTGTAATTCCACCTTGTAAAAGGTTCTGTACTGCACTCAAGCGGTCATGTGTTTGTCATTTCTGTTCACAAAAAATAAAAAATAAAAACATTTATTTTAATCTTTCAAATATTTTTTTTGCCATTTCTGCTAAGCAGGAAGCAGCTAGATATGCTTCGACTAATTTGATTTAGGACATATTTACACAACTGGAAAGGCGAAACAGAAGTGTGGGTGTGTGGAGGGCGGGTTGAGGATACTTTATTTAGACTGTCAGGTTGAAGCATTTGAAAAACTTTCTGAGCGGAGGTGCGCAGGTGCGTCCGCTGTGAGAGACTGTCGTTCCTGGTTGACATGGAGGCACGGAAGGAGTTGTTGACGGGAGGAGGGTCTTGGTGGGTGGAGATGGAGGCTCATTACGGGCCACAGATCCTCCCCCTTCCTACAGCACTTCCAGTCTGGGGCGGGGCATCCCATCCATCCGCCCCGTCCCGTCGGACGTCCACCCCTCTGGTCCCGCCCTCCTCCTGGGCAGAGGCCTCTCATCACGGCTCTTTTCCTGTCATCATGCGCGCACGCACGTGCACACGCACACGCACACGCACACACACCTTGTCTGTCTGTCACTGTGCAGAACAGACCTGTCCTGTCCTGACTGACTGATGAGGCCCACTTCTGATAATGGTATCAGGAAACCTGGGTGCCTGCCTTGTCATTAGATGCTATCAGAAGCTGCCTTATTATAGCCGAGCAGGACCGGCGGCGGCGGCTGTGCATCGCCGCGGCGTGGCAGCCTGCCTGCGTGCTCTCATAGATCTGTGACTGTGGCTTGACGCAGAGTGCTAAAAGTTCAACGAGCCGCGCTCGGATCAGATAGACCTCCCGCTGTCACCCCTGATGGCTCTCCTTCTCTGGGAAGGGCTCAGGGAAGTGCCTGTGTCGCGAGGATTATAATTAGGTCAGCAGGAAAGTACTGGCTGAGGTCCTATCGTCTTTGTGTTTTTCTGCGCGCACACACGCACGCACGCACGAACGAACTCGCGCGCACGCCCACACGCACACACACACACAAATGCGCGAGCACACATATATATGTGCATATATATGCATATATATGCTCAGTCAGTGTGGGAAACACATTGCATCTCTTTATTCATGAAAGAGGGAAACTATAGGGTTCATAATTCGTTGCAGTTCAGAAGAAACCACCTAACTCAATGTTTTTTTGTTATAATTAAATTAAAATTAAATAAATGAATTAATTCTGCTTCAGTTCACATGCTCATGGAAATTGGGAGCCAATAAATTCAGTTCAGGAAAAAAAAAGAAGACAAAAAAAAAAGATAACTTTGTAAATTTTCTAGAGCCAATCCACCCAGGCAGAACATAAAAAAGAGTTCCACAATAAACTTGACATGCTGCCAACACCAGAGTGGCCGCTACGCTACAGGGAGAGGGTCTTGCTTATGTTTGGCTCCTGGGTGGCAAGATGGCTCTTCTAAGATAAAACTTTATTAATCCCTGAGGGTACATTGAGCTGCTTGAGCAGCCGGGGATAAGATATACAGTAGATAAAACAATAGAACAAAACACAAAAAGGAAGGAACAAAGATTTAGCAACAGAAGTGCACAAGACAATAAAATGTTAGTAGGTGGGCTACTCTCAAAACATGAAACTGGCAGTGGTGGTAACAGACGGGTGGTACTCACATTTTATTTAGGCCCAAGTAAAAGTAAATACCCCATACTGTAGATACTGTAGAAATAAGTACAAGTCTGATATTCAAGTACTGGCATCATAAATACTCATTCTACAGAATGTCCCATTTTGCAAATTCCCAAAAACAATCCTATACAAAAATCCTTTGAAAAAAATAGCAGGTGCGTTCATATGGTTAATAAGGTTTATTTGGAGAGGAGGAAGCATCATCGTGGTGGCGGGCTGCTAATTAGTCTGATTAATGCGACATCCCATTAGTCAAACAAACGTGTTCGAGATTAGGGTTAGGCATAGTATTTTTGTGAGGTTATGGTCAGGGTTAGGTATGTTATAATGTGCACAGTCGTACCAATGGTACTTCGAAACAACGGATCGTCAAGATTAAAGTACATGGCACCTTATGGTGTGGCTTGAATGGAAGGCAGGTTAGTAGGCAAGTTATCAACTAGGCAGAAAATGTATCCAGACCCACGATGAGAACCACAGCGCAGCACAGCACAGCACAGCACAGCACAGCACACACAAAGAGACCTAGGCCTTTTCCCGTGGATAAATAACTATGGTTTGAATTATGGATAGGGCTGAATAGTGTCTCTTCTCTACACATGACTGCACACAGGAGAATCACAGGGCCTGTATAATTGTATCGCTAATAAGGAGTAAGGCCAATTAGGAATTTAAGTGTGCTGTAATCACTTGGACAAGAGAGATGAAGGGGGTGGGGTTGTGGAGAGTAAAGAAAATCAGGACAGAGGGCAAATGAACACCCCCCCATATCTACCGGTATCTCTCTCTCTGCCATATCCCATATGCATACTGCTCAAATGTCCTCAGTGAGGGGACAGCCTAAATGCCTAGTTTAATTTAGGCTTTGTTGTCCAAAGAGGTTGCGTAACAAGAAGAAATGGACATGTTTGAGGATGCAGTGCTGCTCTTAAGCAAGACCCCGTTGCGACAAGTTCTGAGCTCATAGATCAGTTATTTTCAAGGAATATTCACCCACAGAATAGGGACGCTAGAGTTCATGTGGTTAAAAAAAAAAGAAGCAAAACTAAAATGAGATAAATGAAAGTGCACATTCCTCATGCGTGCGTATGTAAGTGTTTGAGGGGTTCTGGTGGTGCAGCCATCCACCGACAGTGCAGACAGCCCATAAAACGTTCCAGACAAGCTGTCTGTCACAACATTTGTTTGCCAGATTACATTCCTTCCTGCCATTGAGGGTGGCAGTAAAATGGTTGAAATTCTCAAAGCGGCATCGCTATAGCTGGTCCCAAACTGCAAATGCAATATGTCTCCAGTCAAATATGTTTAGAAAGTGGGCGGTGTTGGCACAATGGCACATGCAAGCACCCCTTTCCCCCTGTGTTCTGGAACTTTTTTAGAATTCAGTAGCCCCAGCGGGGACAAAAGGCCGGGACGTCTACGGCACTATCAATACATTTAAACAGGGGGCATGCATTTCTTATAAGAGAGAGCCAATGGAGAAAGCAAAATAGATGGGGGGTGGGGTGGCGTGGATGCCTGATCAACCAATAAAAGGGACCTCGGTTATGAAGCAAGAAAGAAAAGAGACAGAAAGAAAAAGAAGGGAAAAAAAAGAAATGGGGAAAAGCGTAGAAAGAAAAGGTCATGAGTGGCAGTTGATTTGAAGAGTTTCTGTGACCCCACAAAGGGCCATGACATCATCAGGTATTGAAGTGAGGGAGACAAGGAGAAGGGGCTCTTTAAGAAGCTGGCCGCTTACCGAGGCCGTAATTACATTTGCGCTAAACATGCCCAAGTGCTCTTGTGCTGTGGCGCGGAGGGGGGGGGGGGGGGGGGGGGGGGGAATCATTTTCAGGGGTGGAGGGCTGAATTAATCAGCTTCGTTTGCTGTGGAGACTCTTTATTACAAAATAAAAAAAAGATAAATAAGAATCTTTCTCCCCGCAAACTTTATTTTTCCCAAAAAAATGTTCCTTTTGCATTCCTTTAGTTCTTGTAATGTGAATTTCCTCTACTTTGTACTAGCAGCTCCTGTGTGTTATTAATAAAGAAAAAGCATGTAGAAAGTAAGTAAAAACTGTGTTAAGAAAAGAAAATGTTTTACGCTGCCCACACACACACACACACACACACACACACACACACACACACACACACACACACACACACACACACACACACACACACACACACACACACACACACACACACACACACACACACACACACACACACACACACACACACACACACACACACACACACACAACCCCCATGACAACCCCTCCCGGATCCCAAGCCTTCTCCTCTGCACCCGGTAGCATATAAAGCCAGTGCAATGCATGGTGGGTAGGCATGGCGTGAAGTGTACAGAGAAGGAATGCTATTAAGTAAGTTATGCACATAATGAATCTGAGCAATGCTTGGGAAAACTTCAGCGACGTTTCTTCCTCTTTCGGTTGGGGCTGTTTGTCAGTGAAAAGACTGAATACAGTAAATCACTCTTTAGTTCTGCCCAGAGCAGTATTCACCCCTGCCTTCACACTGAAGTCCTGAGTGTTCATTTAACTCTGAGTGTGCAAAATGCACCAAAAAGGGAATAAAAATCATCCCTCAACCCCCTTCTCCCCCAAAAAATAAATAATAATACATTATTTATCTGCTGAGGAACTGCAACTCCTTTGCCACCTGACTCGTGAAAATATATTTTCCTTTTTTTAAAAATATTTTATCCCATGATTTTGCAACCCATTTTTTCAGTTTCAATTATCGAATGTAATCTTGGACGCTACACTTCCTCTGCCAACCTGGGGGGGGGGGGGGGGGGGGGGGGCAGCGGACTGACCTCATGCTTCCTTCTATGCATGAGGAGTCCAAGCTGCTTCTTTTCACCTGACAGGGGGGATTTTCCCTGGCTGGACGTAGCGCGTGGAAGGAACACGTTCATCTGACCAGTTCCTTTCCCCTCCATCAGGCGCCTCGGCTGTTTAGAGACCAGGATTACTGCATGTTTTTTGTGAGGGGACACTGGAAGAACATGCAAACTCCACACAGGAAGGCCCTTTCGCCAACCCCGCCTCGCACTGATGACGTGGAGGAGAGCACATGCCCCCAGCGGGAATCGAACCCAGGACCTTCTAGCTGTGAGGCAACAGCACTACCGACTGTGCCACCGTGCCCCATTTTTTTAAAATCAACTTATATTAATTGATATTACATTATATTCCTCCATTCACACAAAAACAATGTCACCTGTGGTAGGGTCCATTTTCAGTTTCAGTGCATTGTACTCAATCCATTCTCAGTCCATTCAGAATAGACTCTGTCTTGTTTTGTATTACTATAGGGTAGTGTGCCAATGTTAACATCACTGTCACAATATCCCAAAAGGGGAAAAAAACAAATAATCTCGCTTTGGCAGCTCGACTCAAATCCTAATACGTGGTTTGACTGTGTGCTAAAACGTCAAGTCACACAAACTGAGCATTCATCAAATGCACTTGTGGCAACTTGTGGTATGAAGAGAGGGTGACAAATTCACCATTGGTATGATATCTGCGGGCAGGGGGGGGGGGGGGGGGGTGTAGGGGAGTGGGGGGCCTCTCCTACCCTCGTTCCTGACACACGCTACGGGGGCCAGCATGACGTGCCCGGGGCCCCATCGCCACCGTACTGACAGAGAGCCTACGGTGGCTGCGGAGCGGAGCCGCCGACATGTACACAGCCCGCGGATCCAATTAGCTTTCCCACGATGACACCGCCGCTCCGCTGTCAGGTTGACATAGTGTAATATGATGAAATTACACAGAAACATTGTTGATTCAATATGCGCCCCGGCGGGACGCGACTGCCAAGAATCATATGGCTGCATACTAATACGGTGCAGACAGTGGCTGGTTCACCACGCGCTATACTGTCTCGGATGCTGCTGCTACAGAGACTTCAGTTCGGTTTTATTTTCACAGTCATTGGACAAAGGAAATCAGAATAAATAAACAAATAAACAAATAATAATAATAATAAACAAATAATAAACAAATAATAATAATAATTCTAATAATACTAATAATACTAATAATAATAATAGAAGAAACTAAATATGTATATATGCATATAGAATCATTCATACAAATCATTCTCAGTGTGTTGACATATTATACAATAGTAAACATAGTCTGAGACGTATGCCTGATTTATATCCTGTACACTTGAACTTGTAGATCAACTTTTGGTGCGTGACAGTGACACAGATGCATGACTTAAGTCTAAATCAGGTTTCATATCCATGCTATGTTATAGGAAAAAATATAATATTATGTGTCATTTCCTTCACAGCTGTGTATTCAGTTTGGGACAACTCATTTATTATGTGTTAGTTTTCAGCTCACACTTATGGGGTTTGATTCTAAAATGCCCAAATCCATTTGGGGAAAAAAAGAGCTTCTGAACAGAGACTGATGAAATTCATTTGTAACATTGTCCAAAGTGAGGGGAAAACAAACTCAATTCAAGAAACTATTTCGTAAGAAAATATCGTTTAATGGGCTTTATTGGGCTTTATTTATCCTAAATTTATGTTTATTTGATCATTTTTGGATTTGTCATTTGAATTTCTCCTTTTGGAATAAGATGATTCACTCTGCGAATAAGAAACAGAACACGGCGTTAATGTGTTTGGAGAATGACGAGTGCATTGGAAGCACACCCAGTTCACATTTCCCACACCGAGTGGCCTTCAAGCTTTAACATCCAGACCTGTCAAAGATTCCTGCTCTATGGATTGAATCTTTCTCGCCCCTGGAGCCCTTATCCATTTTCTCTCCTCGCCATGATCTATTTTATGGATGTTCCACCGTGGCGGCCACGTGTTGCCATCGACGGCTCCCTTTTCTTTATTTCTCAGAGGACCGAGAACACCTGTCCGCTTTAATCGCTAAGCCCCTTCCCAGCAGGAATGCCATCGCTGAGAGCGGACGGCGGCAGGCCTTTGCTATCTGACATTGATAGGAACAAGATAGTATGGATCCACATTTGGCAATGAATAACAAAGAACCTGCAAAGTGAACAACAACAGGGGATGTGTCTGTTCTTCTGAACACTCGGGACTGTCTGTTCTCACCGTCAGGTTGTTGTCTGCTCTGCCGTGCGACTCCTTCAAATCACTGAGAGTGGATGTGTGAGAACGTCTGTCGTGACTCATGGACGGACGCGTGAAAAAACACTCATAGAATCATATTTTCACGAGTCACTGTGATTATGATGCGGTGGTCATAACATCGTATACGTCTGCATGACACATACATGGAATTTCCTGGAAGCTGAACACAGTCACCAGAAGCTTTACTGTATAGATCAGGCGTCTTCCAAAAAAAATTCAGGCCAAGGACCCCTTAGCTGAACTTGTTTGACATCAGCATTGTGTAAATTTCCTGCAGTAGAAAAAAAGTGTGTTGATGTAAATTTAACCACATGAACCCAAGTGCCCCTATGCATAAGGTCCATCATAAAATACAAACGTTCTCTGGAAATAGGTGAGTTCACAACTCATTGCAAGGTGCCAGCCTGTAAGTTGTCTATTTTCCGTGAATAGATTTGGTGTAGAGGGACAAAAGGTATAGGCTATAGGGGACCAAATAGACACCCCTGGGAGACACCATTCACTGTACAGTATATACAGTAGGGTTTAGACTTTGTGCTACCTATACGTTGTTTTACCTTTAATGCCGGCTGCGCCCTCTGTGTCACATACACCTCTGTGTCTCATAAGCAACATATGTTTTCAGAAAACCTTATGTTTTAGGAGGTGTTTTTAGAATCGGCCTCAGGTCTAAATGGGTGATTCATTTTTCATCATAGTCCAGAACAACATCTCTCCAACCCCCCCCCCCCCCCCCCCCCCTTTTTTCCCCTCACTTTATGTCTCTTTTCCCTTTTTACCTCTATGATGAATTCCTGTTCTGTTCTTTGTCTATATAGAAGTGTCTATTTGTACGTCTCTAAATGTTTTGATGAATTGAACATGGTGGACCCTCTTGTAAACAAGTGTAATGCTTAATTGGGTCGTCCACTCACAGTTACTGTAACAGTCTTTGTATTGAGTTTGTGCTTGAAATGTACAGTAATTCTGCAAACTGTTAATACATATTTCAATCAATCAAACAGCAAGTTTCAGAATGCCATTGAGCAAGGCACATAAACTCCAGCTGCTCCAGTGGCAACAACAGGCTACTGTGCCAGTGCATGTGACTCTCTCATGTACGTGCAAAATCCTCTCACCAGGTTGTTCCTGTAAATATGAACACGTTCTTAGTCATCCTGACCGGCTTAATGAGGCATTAAATCATTTTTCATGATTATTCCTATACTTGGCATAACAAAGAAACCCTGTGGGTGCCGAGAAGTTCCATAATTCCATGCATGTGGTCATCGGGGAGAGGTGACCACGAACACATTCTGGGAATTTGCTCTCAGCGGACCACCTCGTCCTTATTTGATCTGCAGCAACCTTGGTGGCTATGAAATAATCTACCCGTAAGGTTAATAAACTGTAAGAGTCGGGTCGAGGACAAAGCTCTCAACATTTAGACGGGAAAGAGACTGCCCCGGACAATGATAGGCTGATTCTCACACACACACACACACGCGCACACACACACACACACACAGACCTGTCCATGTCCTGAAAACTGTATTTTTTTCTGAATGTAAATAATGACTCATAGTTTGCTCAGCGATGAACAGGTCGTTTTATCAGTTTTTCATGGAAAACAATTTGTCCTTGAATGCACGTTGTTTGTACCCATGGACTTTTTTTTTATGAAAGGCCCCATTTAGGATTTCCCATGAAACTGTAACCACCACCCCCTCATGGTTAGATAAGGACAGGGTATTAATCAATATCTAGCCCTTCAAAAACTAAAAACACTGGATGTTGGATGTCATTACAGTACAGTACACTGGCTTGTTATAATAGTGTGTGTGACAACTGAAACACAAGCAAAGTCTGTCTCATATTCAGCTACGTCAAAACAAGTTCCAAATTGCTTACAATTCAGTCAGTCGATGCCATAATAAAAATGCATAAATATTGCGTCAAAGCTCAAGTGTGTGTATGGTCTAATGTCAACAGAATATGGTCTCTGTCGGATGGAAATCTCAAAAATCACACCTGTGTGTGAACTGAGCGGTGCAACTATGCATTTATTTATATGTACATGTACTGTATACTCTATATAGTGCATTGTACAGTAGTATACTGTGCTCTCTACTGTACTTAGATTATCTTTGGAAAAAGTATGTCAAAGTATGTCAAAGAAGTATGATGAAGTAGGTCTTTAATTTACAAAAAGTGAAGAGATTTCTACTCGACAGTAAGGATATAATATGTGATGAATGATAAGGTCCTGTATGGGTTGGACAGGGCCTTACAACAAATACATATGTCTCCTCTACCTGCTATACAGTGTCGTATAGCGGTGTCCCTCGTCGAAAATAGGCGATCTACAAACTTGCAATGCGTATAAATGAAGGATAATTCACTTTACCCGTGCCAGTTGAAAATCTGCTCTTTTCAGTGTGTGTTTTGATGTGAAACACACTGGCTTATGTTGGTTTATTTTCATAAAATATTTATTTAATTGGAATATCAGAATAATCTAAAAAGGCAATGTAATATGAGTAAATGAAAATGAGACCACATCAGTGGTGTCCCTATGGCTACGCTCTCATGCTCCAAGGCATGGGTGTGGGTGTTTATTTCTCATGAAGACGGCAGCAGAGGTAGCCTTCTTAGCAGCAATAAAGGATAGGATTATCGCCTAGCTTGTAAAGGCTGCCAACCTACTTGGGTAAGGTGTAAAACGCGACAGGACCCGCAGCCGATAGTTAAGTCAAGGCAGGTGTTTTGGGGCAAATTACAGCTCCTGGGCAAATAATGGATGATCTGTCAGCTGGGTGTCTGCAAAGTATCGCACATGGCCTTCCAGTGCAGCTCGCTCTCGCACACAATCTCCCACTACATGTATTGACTTATAATTCATTCATACACTGTCGTACGGTGAAATAAAAATCAGGCTTTACTTTGGAAACCGTACAACTAATAGACGCCCAAACGAAATATACCGCTTAAGTGACACACTAAAACCAGCCCTTATTATCATACAACAGCTGTGGGTGCGGCTTAAGTACAGGTGGGTGGTGCTAAGGTGAAAACCAGGTATACTTAATGAACTGGTGGGTGTGGCCACATAAAAACATAATTTTATGATCATGTTGTTTTTTTTGGCGGGGGGTCTTTAAAGAATGCCTCTATGCCAATGCTGGTAGTATGACTTGGATCTAATAATACTATTTTGCGTACTTGGGCTGACTTGTTTCCCTTCACCTGCCTTCCTCAGACGTATTCTATGTACTTTTTCCTTGTTAACAGCGCAGGGGCAAGATTCGGAATACGATCCTCCATGTTTGAAAATGTAAATAAGGTGATGCGGTGTACAGTAGTATGGTGGTGAACTGGACTGCGTTGCCCTGAAAGGACTTTGCTGGCTCTCCCCCTGGAGGAAACAGGGCCGCCGTTCACATGCAGGGAGATGCTGGGTGGTTGCTGAGGTACAGGGGATAGCAACCCCCCTATACGCAGGGTTCAAAGATGACAAGTTTCCCACAGGGCAACACCGTGGGACTCAATTCAACTGGTCTTTTTCTGCCTCTTTGGAACAAAATTCAGCTTGTTGTGAAATGAGATTGTGCTTCATTAGCTTTTAAAAAGATTTGCATATTTTACAGCGTCTGTTTTTTTCTTCTTCTTTTTTTACACTGCCTCCGGATATTAGAGAGGCCTTCAATGGGATTATTCCCCCCAGCTGTGGAGCTTGTGTGCCCCGAATGTGTTTGTCCAGCAAACACGCTCCTATAGCGCTTAACTGACCGGGCCACTCCGGCCACCACTGACCACTCCCGGCCTCCCAAATCTGCTTATAGATTTCCTTTGCCGTGTGGCCTGAAACGGGTCAAGGGGTCAGCCCCCCTTGCACGGCATTCTGGGAGTGATTGTTCTCCGAGGTCCCTGGGTGTGGAATCTATCATCATTAATGCACCAGTCGGCTCTTGTTAGCCCACTGCCCAAACATGATGGGGAGAGAATGGAACCTTTTGTATGGGCCGCGTTTGAAAGGAGATCAAATTCGTCATTTCAGCTAATAATTGGGCCAAATAGGGCAAAGCTGATGAGGGCAAGAGGTCAGCCTCATACGGTGATGGTCAATCACATAATCTGAGAGGAGCCTCAAAATGCCTCATTATCATTATTACATAACGGCACAAGAAATCAATAAACTATTGAGAAAGAGTGAAGTGCAATACAGCTGTGGGGTAAAAAAAACAACAAATGAATGTTTGAAATGACGCGCTGTAGAAAGCAGCTTGTGCCCCTCTGCCAAACTTCAGCATAATAGGCTACAATAGCTGAAAACAGACCACCAGTGTGGAGACAAAAAAATAATGTTAAACTAGGCTTTTACAGGTTCCATTGACAGCAGCTGTGAACTCTCCTAATGATGAATATGGCAGAGGTACGCATCCTCCTAAATGTTTACTTAAAGATTGTGAACCCTGGTTAGGTATTGCGACCCGGGGCTAACTCCGGCGTCCTCCATCACCCGGCCGTGCACTTCTCTCAGCTTACTGCTGTTAAAACTGTCCACATGATATAGGTGAGAGGAGCCAGCTGCTAACGCTGTAGGAGCGTCGGCCTTGTGCAGGACTGTCACTCCCGTCCGGCCGTCATGGGTCCAGAGCAAACCATTCCCTCCATTTTATCATTGCTCCAGTTTAACCTTTGACTCCGCATGGGGAGCTAAATAATGAATTCCATATTTCCCAGTGGTGGTCAGTGGGGTCGGCCGTTAGTGACCATCGATCAAAGGAAGGGGTAACACGGACTGACCACTGACAGAGTCGAACGCACATGTGCACGCGCGCGCACACACACAGTGTCCACGTGTCTCCAACTGGACAAAGAGATGATGACCCCATAGGACATTACCAGTGCAACAGTGTAGGTCTGCCCTCTTTATCTATAAACAACGGACCACACACACACACACACACACACACACACACACACACACACACACACACACACACACACACACACACACACACACACACACACACACACACACACACACACACACACACACACACACACACACACACACACACACACACACACACACACACACACACACACACACATTAATTGGCAGGTCTGACTGTGTGATATCAAATAACAACCAAGCCTTTACATGAAAGGAAAAAGGGGGAGATATGCGATATAAAGTGTGGATACCCAGAAATGTGGCTATAGAAAGATCCTTAAGGTCCCCATCTCTAAAACAACACTGAAGCAATTAAGACAATTAGCCTACCATCTAGTGCAAAGTGAAAGAGAGCACGCATAGCAGCAGTGAGACCCAAATGTGGAAAAGAGTGTGAGGGAGAGGTGAGGTGGAGAGAGCTGGGAACAGTATGCTGGCAGATTACATTTGAAACGACATCCCTTTCATTAGCGACCCCCCCCCCCCCCCCCCACACACACACACACACACACACACACACACACACACATACAAAACTTTCTGAAACTATTGCCGCAGATAAGACCCGTGTGAAAAATCGATGAGGGAGCTCAGTTGTCAGTATGACGGGGTGTGCTGCTGACTAACTCTCGGAGGAGCCTAGCAGAGTGGGAAGAGGGCTTTAAAGGACGCCCACTGGAGATAAGGCACTGTTCGCATGGGAACGGCAAAAACAGTGCTTTTTTTTCTCTCTCTCTCTTTTCCCTTCCCTCTTTTCTAAAGTCCCCAAAATCTTTAAAGGAACAGAGTTGAGCGTTTGCCTTCCTCCCTGAGTGAGACGGGGTGCTGTCAGCTCAGCGGGCCCGTCGGGGTGGGTTCGAGGGAGGGGGTGGAGGGGGGGGGGGGGGGTGGTATCGCCGCCAGCAGCACCGGTGCAAGGAGAAAAAGGGGAACGGGACGAGCGTAGTAATCTCCCCCTAAGCCTTGCCTATTTATCACTGAAGTAATGATAAGAATCAGATTTAAAGGTGAACCCTGAGATGGGTCAGAGCCTCGCGCAGGCGGTAACGCGATCCGCAGGAGAGCGCTGATAACCCGGGACAATGCGAGGGGACGGCTGTCAGATAAATAAAACAAACGGCATGGCAGCTATAAAAAAAAAGGGGGGGTGGGGCGGGGCGGGGGAGGGAACCACGTGGTGACTGTCTGCCCAGCAGCCGCAGAGAAACAAACGCATCCACCGCCATGCATGCCGAGAATAGGTGGAGAGTAATGGCTGGTGAGAGGGGAGGGAGGGGGGGATGTTAAGAGAGAGATAAAGGGGAGGAAAAAAAGGGATGACTTATTTCAGCAGGAGGAGACAGCTAGGGAGCCCTATTGGAGCAGCGAGATGGACAGTCGGAGCTGCTGTGCAATGCAAATTGCGAGTCTGCATTCCACTGAGTTGCTGCATTGAGGTTCAACAGTTGAAACTGTTCAAAACCACTTAACTGCGGGGTTGTCCAGGTATCTATGCTTGTTCCCCCCCTCCCTCTTCTCTACACCAACATAAAACATTGGCAAAAAATACATGAGTATATATTGTTGTTTGTAGGCCTACTGTACTGTATGTCCGGCCTTGTGGGGAAAGATGGTGGGTGGATGGGGTGGAAGGGAATTGTGGGAGAAAATATAAAAACAATTAAGGGGTTGTACCAATCACTGTGAAAATGTGTATACAATGTCCTCGTTTACCCTTTGAATAAAAATGTTTTTTTTAACAAAAAAGCTGATGTACAGTATAAGCTCTCACTTTTAGATAAGCTTGTAGATGAGCTACATATGCCAATTGTTCCCATGAGAATATAGGGACACTAGGGTTTTTAAATTTTGAATGGCTGAAAAGTTGTGTATAGCGTACAACTGGTATATGAACAAGTACTTTTGGAAATATAAAATACAAATACACATGTGCACGATAAGTGATTTTTTTTAATCAGCTAACCTGATTTCAGTGATCAGTTTAGTGGTGAACATCACGGGCAGATCATTCTAAACACTGTGCAGCTTCCTAATCCAGCCACTGCGTCGCTGTGTGTGTGTCATTATCACAGAGGTGGGCGTCTTAAAGCAGATTGCCCCCGCTGCTCAATATGTCACCTTGTGAGGTCACTCGATGGCCTCCCCGGACCCTTGGGCACTTCCTCCCCACTGAGGAACAACAGTGCTTTGACCTCTGGGAATCTTTCCGCTCCGGAGCGTGTGTGAGGTCATGTTTTCCAGACCCCCGGCACATGTTCTCATGTCCTTGCCTGCCTGTGACCAAGCAGCACCACTGTATCAACACCAGCAGCATATAGGTGGCAGGATGTTTCAAGCATTGGATATATTAGGCAGACTGTCTCTCACTCACACTCACTCACACTCACACTCACACACACACACACACACACACACACACACACACACACACACACACACACACACACACACACACACACACACACACACACACACACAGCATGATATTCTTAAGCGCCGTCTTCTCCCGATTTTAATCAGCTTATTTTATACTTTCACAAAAAAAGCCCATTTACAAAGTAACAATGTTTTGCATCACAACGCAGTGTGAGTTTGTAGATCTGCTACAGTATGTTCCCGTATTACTTTTTATGTTAAAAAACAAAACATCTTTCAGATTACAATCATTACATTATCGGTATCAAGGTATATTTGGTCAGTAAATATATTTGATTTTGTCCCTAAATTAGAACGCCAACTAAATACAGTGAATGTACAAAAGAAAACCGTGGCAACGTGCACACGGACGTCACCCATGGGCGCTTCAGGGGATATTGTCACAGGTTGGTCACCTGTAAGCTCAAAATGGCCGAGGACTAGGAAGGCCACCTATTAATCACACATAAAACTCAAAGGGCCTGTGGAGGTGGACAGTCTCCTCCCACGGAGTGAATTAATGGCCATGCTGCCGTGCCTCCATGACTGATGACTCCCACAGAGTGCTCAGGAGACCAATTGCCACCGTCACCCCGTGTGTCGCTGGCTGGACGCCGTCTCCTCACGCCGTATGCTGGAATGTTATTGGAGATAAGGCTGACACTATATTCTATATGAAGCCTGGCAGGCTTCACTCTTCAACTGCTTCAATCAACCCTCTAAAATACCTGGCCCCCTGTACTGTATACATCACACGTGCGTGCGTGCGTGCATGCGTGCGTGCGTGCGTGCGTGCGTGCGTGCGTGCGTGCGTGCGTGCGTGCGTGCGTGCGTGCGTGCGTGCGTGCGCCACCAGGGGGTCCACTTTGAAAGGAAAGGGGGGTAAACAAAAATGTATTTCAATAAAAAAAGAATTAGTCATTAGTCAAACATTTAAAGCTGCTATAAGCAATAATATGTCAAAATTTGACAAAGCTTCTAGGAACAGCAGATTGTGGCCCTTAGATGTGTAACAGAGACTCATTTTTTTTGGGAGCATTCCATTCCCATTGCTGGCTGTCTGAATACAAAAAAAAGTCATTACATTTGACACATTATTGCTTATAGCAGCTTTAACAATTTACAAAAATAGCAGATCTACAATCTATTTCCATGTATTTTTTAAATTAACTTTTTAAGCTATTTTACAAATAGGGGCTCCACAGCCGTAGCCTATGGTTATTTGGGGTCCATAAAAGGCTGGGAACCCCTGTGCTGCAGCAGCGTAACTTTGAGTTACAGAGAAATGGGTAGGCCTACATTTTGAAAAGTGTACTTTTGAAATAAGTGCTGAAAATCATCATAAAACGAAATAAAAAGTGTGAATACTTAATGACCCAGCAGAGTTAGCAGCCTGTTCAGCTTTTGTGTTATAGGGTTCTCTCTCTCTCTCTCTCTCTCTCTCTCTCAAATATAAAGTTGTTGTGGAAATTTCAGCACAGGAAGTGCATGGTGAAAATACAATTTCCTGCTTTTTACAATGCCCTAAAACATATTTCTTGATTGGGGGGTGGGGGGTGCTTGTAGCTTTTGGGTATAGCTTAATAAGGCCATATTAGTCCACTGACATGTGAAAGCCATGTGCAGGAAGTCAAATCCAAACAGCGGTGTGTGTGTGTGTGTGTGTGTGTGTCTGTGTCTGTGTGTGCGTGCGTCACCAGGGGGTCCACTTTGAATGGAAAGGGGGGGAAACAAAAATGTATTAAAACATAAATAAAAAAATAAAATAGCATGTCATTATTGTCAAACATTTAACAATTTACAAAAATAGCAGATCTACAAGCTATTTCCATGTATTTTTTAAATTAACTTTTTAAGCTATAATAGGGGGTCCGCAGCCGTAGCCTGTGGTTATTTGGGGTCCATAGAAAAGGTTGGGAACCCCTGTGTTAGGCTGCAGCAGCGTAACTTTGAGTTACAGAGTTGCGTGCGTGTGTGCGTGATTGTGTGTGTGTGTCTGCAGTGACTCACTGCATCACATAGTTATGAAGCCATGCTGTTTACATCTCCCATGACATCATGGCCTTACTCACATCTCAGCTAAACACACAATCATCATGCCACCCGGATCCAGTCATCACCATGTCATCAGAAAAATACTATAATGTTATGAATCAAACATCACCTGACTGACTGACATACATTCTTGTACACTGTAAAAGCCTGAGTGTTCATTTACAGATTATAAGCACCATGTGTGTTTCTGACACAGATATTAAAACAGAGAACCACATTCAGCCTTACCGTATGTTGTTTACTGTCATTATAGGCAGAAAATCGGCACACACCATCGTACGATTAAAACTTTGACTTCTAAACACGAGTTGCTCAAGTTAATTGTAGAACACTTTCTCTGCGGTTTGCGAGTTGCCTGAGTTATGTTTTCATTGTTAAATCCACGTTTTTAATCAGTTTTAAGTCATACGGGACAGAATGGGATATGAGACGCGTTTGGATGACGTCATCGCGAAAAGGTCCTACGCTCCGGTGTGCAAAGGGTTATGGGAAATTTAGTTCCTATTGTTTACAATGGAGAAGTTGCCGGAGGACGAAGCCATGCGCTGCCCGGTCTGTTGTTGTGATCGCCACTATGGACTACACTACAACAAGCGATTACACCGTTTTAAAGTGGATTTTCATGACAAGCAACTCAGTGGTCGGTGCACTGGCTGTTCAAAGGGAACTTTAAACATAGGCAGTCTAGCCTGGAAGACGGCCGTAAATGGTCCGCAGTCAACCTGTTAAGTCTGAAGTAGGGCTTTTGGGGTAAACACTAGGGTTTCTTGTTGGTGTTTGTTTGGTTAAAAAAAGAGAAGAAAAACAGGACATATTTCAGCTCTGTAGTAAGTGTTCATGTGCTCTTGTGGTGTTATTACATTTGTCTAAAATCAAACGCATCCCACAGAATTCGACGAGAAGGCAAACAAAACAAAATTGTTTCAGAAAAGACTAAACAGGCTTGTTAGCACGGAATATACACTTTAATTCAGATATTCTACCTCCTTTGTTTGTCCGGCTGCTTTTCTAACATGTATTTGTGTGACATTAAACAGTATGGTTTGTAAGTGCCAGGTGGATAAGTGTTCCGTTCTCAGTGACAAACAGATACACAGATTCACTGACCCCCCTCCTCTCCCTGCACATTCCACAGGTTTCAGTTCCCATGTGCGTTGGAAAGGCAATTATCGCTTTTGCCACATGATACTTGGATACATTCTCACACAAGCACATTCATACAGTACATGACATTACACCGTTTTTATTTTCTGCTAGCTGAAAGAAATTAATTAATCCTAATTCTGAACAAGTTCCCTTTTTTCTACATAATCAGCAATTCCCTCCTCCCTATTACTCCTTCGCTCTCTTCTTTCTTTCTCTCTTTCTTTCTTTCTTTCTTTCTTTCTTTCTTTGCGTCTCGTATGCTAGTGTCTGCAGCTGTATTTTTAATCAAGTGAAGGATCCATAGAGAAATGGGCATTTTCTTTCAGAAGCATTACATTCTTCTCCCCCTCCTGTCCGTGCTCATGGATCACTGGTTAGCTTAGAAATACAGCCGGCACAAAGGCAGCAGCTGACATGTGGGGCTTAATGGTAATAATGGGCATTTTTAAGCCCAATCAATCACGTTTAGTGGACATCTCCATTTTTCCGTCGGTGAAAAGGTATAAATAATAATAATGATAAAAAGGTTGAAGATGCAAAAGGAGGAAATGTGGTTGTGTGCCGCAGAGGGGGCGGGGTGGGGGTAAAGAAAGAGAAAAAAAAACACCTCGGTAAATATTTTAACTGCTTATTAAGATTTGGAGCGCGCTACAAAAGGCGCATCTGTGCTCCACAGAGCAGAGTGAAAGGCAACACCCAGATGGTTTCTTTAGACCTAAACACTGCAAACCGATCCATGAGCTGGGCAAAGTAAGCCCATTTATTTAACTATTTATTTATTTATTTATTAGTGTGTGTGTGTGTGTGTGTGTGTGTGTGTGTGTGTGTGTGTGTGTGTGTGTGTGTGTGTGTGTGTGTGTGTGTGTGTGTGTGTGTGTCTCTCTCTGTAACCGTGTGTGTACAAGTGTTTATTTATCCGGTCAAGCGTGCAAACACAAATGCTTTCATGCCTGGTCTGGGTGTATGTCTGTTCTTTCATGCCTGGGTGTATGTCTGTTCTTTTCTCTTATTAATTTGATTGTGCAAATTGATCTGCTGTACTAAAAGGCCTCGGTCCTACACAAAAAAAAAAAAAAAAGACCTGGCAGAGGACAGAATTCTTTGGACAGCCTCATAAAATGTGCAATGAATACCTCCGTTTGTTTATCTTTGCAAGGTTCAGATATTTCAATGTCTCTTCGCCTCTCCTTTTATGAGTCTCCCTGACTTGTGGTGCGCTTCGTAGACACGCAACAGGGAGGGCAGGAGCACAGGGGAGGGGTTGAAGTGGGGTGGGGGGGGGGGTTTGAGTCAGGTTGTCTTTGCACAACAATGTTCTTAATTTACTACCGGAGTCCATGGCTGCTTTCTTGCCATTAGAAAAAGAAATGTATTTCAGAGCACCACCAAGGACATAAAAGGCTTTGAATTAGCATTAAATACGTGGTGGCGGTGACTTGCTGGAAGTTCAGATCACTCCAACTTTGGCTTTGTCCTTCAGAATAATTAAGGTAAATGTAATAAGAGGGTGGAGAGCAAGAGAACATAGCTTTTCACAAGATAATATGGAAAATTTTACAGCTTTCATCCCTTCCTAATCCTCCCTGCTCTTTTATCTTGTTGGCTTTTTATTGGCTGTGCTGCTCCTGGGAACTTTAGCCTAATAAAAAACAATCCTGCTGGAATTTTCCACAGAATTTATGCAGTATGCAAAAAGATGGCTATGCACTTTTTCCTTCAGTGGACAGGGCACTTTACTGGCCTGCTTTATAATCAGGGTAAATAACTCTGTGGGAGGCCTGTGTTCTGCACAGATTTTAGTAATGCTCGAAGAGAGAATCTGTTTGGGAGACAGTGGTAGGTATGGAAGTGATCTGAATTTGCTGGCTCCTATCACTGCCGCTTAACAGGCTTGTTACTGTGAGCGCCACATAAAGGGAAGAAAAAGAAAAAAAAGATTTTCATGTGGTGAACATAGAAAAAAGCTGAGGATTCAGATATGTGGACTTAAGGAAATAAAATGGAATTATGTGAAAGATATTTCAATTCCCATAATGGAAAAAAAGCTTGTAGATAATATATGCACTCTCTGTTAGTTAATCAGCTTTTTGTATATGGATGCATTTACAGTAATAATTATGTTGTCACAAACATGGTACTGTAGCTGTTGTGCATGCCCAGGATGAACACTGATGTGTTTCCTGTTTGATTTGGAGGTCACTCTAAAAAAAAAACTTTGTCCAGGTAATACATTACATTTCATTTCCCCCCCAACAACAGCTCTGTTCATTTTCAAAATCAAACTCATAAAAGCATCATATGAGCAATAACTGAAGAGAGGCCCTCGTAGAAATTTACATATTAATCCAATGTTAAAAATCCGACCGCGTTAAAACTTTTACGGGCGAAAATAAAACTTGAAAATGCTTCATGACAAAATGAATCTGGCCGGTGCCAAGAAAGGACTGCATCCCGGTCCCTCTGAGCTGCATTCGTGCAAGTGCTAGATGTGCAGTTGCCAGAGTAACAAACGCAGCAACGCTGTGCTTGGTTGAGCTGTAAAAACGTGCATGGTGGTGTTGTGCAAAACATCTTCTCCCTGTCTGACCACACAGGACATTCCAGCAGTCACTCTCCACCCCGGCTCCTCGCCAGGGGGGACCGAAACAACCACTCTCTACAGCTGCGGATACTAACTGAATCAACTCAAACCTGCCCTGCACAAACTATGAGTCACTTGTCACATATTGACAGCAAAGTGATACTGACGTTAGCCTTAGAGGTGCACTATGTCTGTCTTGGAAGAGCCACCCATCAACTCCTCTAATATATACAGCAAACTTCCCCGTGTTTCTTCACTGGTCCGATCCAGCCGGCCACTGCTACAGAGCTGATCATGAGGTTATATCTTCCCTTCTTCTCTGGAATCCTGCCTCAACGCAGACCAGTCGTTCCCTAGTCATCGCTAGGGACACACGCATCAGTAAGCAGGAACTGGGGATGGCAATGAAGGACCGGGAAGTCTGGCGTGGCATTGTGGAATCCATGATCGTCTCTGTCGGGTGGAAACCTCATATGTCCAATACTGTCACTTTTTAGGATCCAGATTCAAAGACTTGCAAGCTCAAGCTTGCAGATCTGCTGCTTTGGATGCTTTTGTATGACGCTGTACGGCATTTGTTTACGAAAAAACACTACAAGTTATGTTATGGCAATAAGAGGTTTCTGCCCGACAGCAACGATAAATATACACTGATATAATGCATGATGTGGATGCAATATGCTAAGATAGGACACACACGTGCACGCACGCACGCACGCACGCACGCACGCCCAGCTGCTGATGCTGTCTGGAGTTGACAGCTGCTAAATCAGCAAAAGCTTGCAGGGGACCACTGCTTCATGCTCAATGCATCGTCTATGCCAGTTGTTCTCAAACTTTTTCATGTCAAGGACCCCCAAATTTAATTTGAATTGTATTTGGCCGCAGACCCCCATCTGAAAATGTTTTGTGCCAGGAACCCCCAGGTTCAAGTAAAATAAAAAATAAAATAAAAAATGTGATCAGCTGGACGAGGTGGTCTGACTGGAACTAATAGAAAACAGTCCATAGGTAAGAATGAAAAGCAGGTGCACGTCCTCTAGATGCCTCTTTAGTTTAGGCAGTGGGTGCTCAGCTATAAATATAACTTAAATCATCGTTTTAGTTTAGGCAGTGGGTGCTCAGCTATAAATATAACTTAAATCATCGTTTTAGTTTAGGCAGTGGGTGCTCAGCTATAAATATAACTTAAATCATCGTTTTAGTTTAGGCAGTGGGTGCTCAGCTATAAATATAACTTAAATCATCGTTTTAGTTTAGGCAGTGGGTGCTCAGTATAAATATAACTTAAATCATCGTTTTAGTTTAGGCAGTGGGTGCTCAGCTATAAATATAACTTAAATCATCGTTTTAGTTTAGGCAGTGGGTGCTCAGCTATAAATATAACTTAAATCATCGTTTTAGTTTAGGCAGTGGGTGCTCAGCTATAAATATAACTTAAATCATCGTTTTAGTTTAGGCAGTGGGTGCTCAGCTATAAATATAACTTAAATCATCGTTTTAGTTTAGGCAGTGGGTGCTCAGCTATAAATATAACTTAAATCATCGTTTTAGTTTAGGCAGTGGGTGCTCAGCTATAAATATAACTTAAATCATCGTTTTAGTTTAGGCAGTGGGTGCTCAGCTATAAATATAACTTAAATCTGCTCTGAGGAAGGCTGAGGCTGAAACGCGTAAGCAGCCCCAATAAATGAGAATGTGTATCTCAGGAAGTCTTGCATCCTTTATTTTGGAGTGGCGCTTTTTCCACTTCAGTGGTATTTGATGTTTATTATGTCCTCAACTTCATTAACAGTTGGACTGCGGATCACGCTACACCCGTCTTTTTTCCCATCGTCTTTCCCTGTGGAACATGCTAAACCCGCCTTTTGTTGTTGAATTCACAGTTTTCTTTTTAACATTTTATAACTTAAGTTACAGTTTCCGTCGGTCATCCATGACACGTCACACGTTTGGATCACGTGACCGAAAGACTAAAAGACCTAAGGCTTCTGGGAAACCGAGGCTCAATGCATTGCCTACGGTGCGCGTCGGCCGCTTCCCGCTTGATCTGTTCCTTGTTTATGTTTGGCATCGCCGCAGTGTTGCATTCCCCGACCCAAACACAAACGATGGGACTGCTTTCAGGTGGATTTTCATGAAATGGAGTTACAATTGTGACGCCGTGATTCTTCAAAGGTTAGTGTAAACACCGGCAGGAAACGGGAGTTATTACTATGATGTGTTAAAATAGGGTTTGGGTGCAAAATGGGCAAAGTTGCCCTTTAAACCCAGAAATAGTGGATCCACAACTTTGGCCACTTTCCTTGAATGTTGGTCTATTATGACATGCCCATAAAAGGCACTCTAGGGTTCATGTGGTTAAGTGTAAACATCCTGTGTAATCCAGGCAATGAGCTGACCTTGGTTACAATAAGAGTGTCTATGGCCCTCTACAGGGGATAAGTTTGGCTAATAGCCTATTGGAGATGACTAGTAGTGGGCAGCCATCAGGCTGCTGCCGGGTGGGATTCTGATTTGCATGTCAGTTTGAAGCCGTATTCCAGCCCACTTGCGTGACTCAGAGGATTATATGTGAACGCTCTGACCGCAAAGCCTGTCTGCTTATAAGCCCGTCTGCTATATAATCAGCCTAGATGTCATGATGTCAGTGACGAAAAGTTGAACACAGCCGGAAGAGACTGTTTAGAATGCCCCTTTGCTGTACAAGGAGGGTTAAAATATTGAAGGTTGATTAACAAGATTTTTAAGTACACAAACAACCCCATTTAGTTGCAGTGAATACAGTGCACAGGAGTCAATTGTTTAGTTGTTGGGTATTTGTCACTGCACATTTGCACATGTGAATGTAGATGCCCATAAACGGCATTTATCCATCCTAACTATTAGGAGCAGTGGACGCCATTAATTCAGCGCCTGGGGAGCAGTTTGTTTCGTTTGTTTTGACTTTCTGATTACCAGCCCTCTCTACCTACACTACTCCTCACCCATTGTATGGCTCTCAACTCTTCAGACCTGAGGACGATTCTGCAAATAGCTTCTCCTTAAAACACTTTCACGATTTTGTCCTCAAAATAATCAATTCAATTAATTTAAAAAGCCTTGAGTATAATCTTGGTGCTAGCGCTAGTGATTTGTTGAACCCTCTCTTTTTCATAATGTATAAAGTATAAATCTAAGTAATATACCCCTGCTGTTTTTTTTAAACCACTTTCAACTCCGTGTCCATATTTCATGCATGCCATTTCAACGATGTTCGGACATTTTCAGATTATGTTCAAGAAATTACAAATCTGTGTGTACAAGTCTGGTGCGTTATAAGCGCTGCTGAATAGAGCATATAAAATAATATTTATCATTATCACAAAAAACCAACTATGGTACGCACGTATGTGAAATGTAATAATTCCTTGACAAAATATGACTTCACCCCACGTAATGTTAGATCTATTGTAGGAAAATTATACATTACATTACATGAAATATTCCCTCCTGCTGATACATATTCACAATGGGTATAGAAACATTATCCAGCACTCTTTTGAAATGTACTGTAGATACATTCTTGAATTTCAAGTGGAGCTCTTTTAATCGGGAATTACTAATTACATTCATCTGAAGAAATAAGGACCACCGATGCATGGTTTCCTTCCTTCCCACTTCCTCCTCACTGTGCCACTAAAACCGGGGTTGCCAGGTGATTTTGCGAGAGAAATAAGCAACCAGGTCTGTGAAACAAGCCCAAAAGAAGCGACTATAGGCCACACAAGCACTTTAAACCTATTCACAATTGAAAATAGTCAATGTACACAAGCTCACAACAGGTCGATCTGCTATTTTCAAAAATATCTTGGAGAAAAAAGTTAATCATTTTTAACACAAATCTGGTACTTTTCAAATAGGGATATGCGGATTACATATGAATGTGGGGGTCATGAAAATGTTTGAGAACCACTGGTTTAAACATACATAAACAACTACACTTTACACAAGCCCCCCAAAAAAACGCAACGCACAATATTTACAAGCAACTTTACAGAGCCCATAGTCGCTTATAATAAGTGGACATGGCAACATTGACTAAAAAAAGTCACCTCGGTCAGTCCAGCTGAGTTTTTATTGGCCACTGCTGAACAGAAGCCCCCGTCCCCTCAAACAGCTGTGTCTGCCGTTCCGCCGTATAACGCTAATCTGATTAATGCACTCCGCAACAATCAACAACAACACAACAAAAGGGCCCTGATATACATAATTGTAATCAGGTTTGACAGCGACGTCAAATAAAATGGCCCTGCATAAATCAGGGCCGGCTGCATGTATCCGCATGCATCTGCTGAGAGGAAATGCTGAGAGACAGGCAGAGCGGAGTGGAGTGGCGGGTGAGTGCATGCTGCTCGGGATAGGCAGCAGAGCAAAGTTTGGGTAGCAACGCAGCCTTCCTCTGAGGGACTGCATTCAGGTCCTGCACGCGCGCACAGCCGCACGCATTCACACGTGCACACGCGCACACGTACACACGCACACACGCACACACTACACACACGCGCGCACACACACACTGTATCTGCTGTGGGACTGGAGCGTGTAATGAGAGCCAAAATAAAGAGCCACTTTAAGTGTGGCCCCAGCACCCACAAAGGTCTCCTTAGTGTGGCACATAATGGAGCCTGAACCATAGCACCCCCCCCCCCACCCCCCACACACACACACACACACACACACACACACACACTCTTCCCCCAACATGAGCGTTATTAATGCACCAGTGCCATATGTGTGTGTGTGTGTGTGTGTGTGTGTGTGTGTGTGTGTGTGTGTGTGTGTGTGTGCACGTTTTCAGTGCCAAACACGTATTTTAACCTCACCCCTTCCCTTCCTCTGCAACGGTTGGATAAAGCCGTTTAGCAAAATGATTTCCAGGGTGCTGTCGGTTTCCATAGAGATGACATTAACTGGAGAAAGAGAAGAAGAAGAATACTGAGGGGGGGAGAAAAAAAGTTGGGGGAACGAAAAAAACAACAACAAAATCATAGTGGGGGAAGAACATCGTGGGCGTTAGATGACACACTTCTCTGCGTGTGCGTCACAGTGTGTGTGTGTGCGACCAAAAAAATACAATCCATGAGCCCCTCCGATACAAAAGAACAAATTAGA
The DNA here is from genome assembly GCF_951216825.1 of Electrona antarctica. Lineage (NCBI taxonomy): Eukaryota > Metazoa > Chordata > Actinopteri > Myctophiformes > Myctophidae > Electrona > Electrona antarctica. The sequence continues at coordinate 34,964,928 of NC_136808.1, read as the reverse complement.
ACGTATCTCTACCATGCCATAAGTGACAAGCCATTGTCCGCCATCACTGTTTAGAGCTCCGTCACGCCCTATTTTTATTGTTTGTCATCTTTCTAGAGCCGACATCAGTCTCATGGTAGTGTAAATCACGTCACTAAAAGTGTCACGGAAGAGGCTTTGCGGCATTAGATTGTGTGGTAGGAGGGGGTGAGGGGTGTGTGTGTGCAGGAGGGGGGGACCTGTGGATGGTCAGCGATATGCCTTTCACAATGCCTCACGGGTCATTAAGTGCCTATCGAAGGGACAACAGCCTCCTTCTCCTGTCCCTGATCAGCTATCTGTGTAATGGCCAGAAATGTAGTTATACATCCTCCAAACCAAATAGCACAACGGGCGTCGGCGTGAACACTGCGCTGACAGGTCGCTAAGGCATAAGTGTGACAGTGTGAAGTCATTATTTCCAAAGTTTATGGCCACTGGGAAGGCACAGCGTCAAAGATGCTGGGTCTAACAGTCTAGTGTTAAGCCAGAATTTTTCGTTGTCTATTGGAAAATATCTACAAGCTCACAGCTGCGAGCTTGTACATCTGCTATTTTTGAACATTTTTGGAAAAATCTTGAATGATTTTCAATTACAAAAAAGTAATGATTTAGAATTTAGAAGGGATTTTGTAGAATCGGCCTCAGGTCTTAATGGGTTAATCTCTATGTCAATATGTTGAGAGAGAACAAACAGGCCTATAAGAAAAGGTGTCTCTCAAACTGGAGCCTATAGTGAACAACACTGGGAGTCAGACATTTTTTTAGGGTGTCTCAGAGATGAAAATGGTCACAGTGACCTGGGACTTCAGCTCCCTCCCTGGCATATTCCCAGAATGCACCGTAAAATCCGGTGAGCATCTTTGCTCACTGTATTCATTGACCGAAGGTAATGACTGCCCTTTCGCCAGTGGGTGCACTTGTTTAAGGGCTTAACGTGCCGGCAGGGGCGGAGATTGCTCTTGATTTAAAACAGGCCTTCCTGGCAGCAGACCTTAGACCTGCCCACTCTTCTTTCTTTTTTTTTCTCCTCACTTCTTTTTTGTTTGAGACACCTATTAAACATTTTTTTTACCCCTTTTTCTCCCACTTCAGTCATTATGCCACTTAATTCCTCTCATTGCTTCTCATGATGGCTCCGGTGAGGAGCCCCAACTCTACAAGTTATATCTGTTCCAACATTCCCGTTTTTTTCTTTTAAAGATTTTCCTAAATAAATCAAAGAAATGTCATGAATTAGAAAAGGGGGAAAAACTCTCCATATTTTAACTTTTGTGTTGTTGTTTTTTTTGTAAATTAACGCCATACTTAATCATATTGCAGCGTTACACTAAAGCATCAAATGTGGAAGATCCACAAGCCAGAAACATGGCGCAAAGCGACACGCTTTGAGTTTGTAGATCTGCTACTTTTACTGTACTTTTGAATTTGAATGCTGAAAAGTAACAGGACATGAGGTTTCCACCCGACAGAGACAATATAATATATGACACTTAGCATGATATCCTACAATAGAGTGACGAAAACTGTACTCTACTCAATTGATCTGAACTTACAATGACCCAAACGAATGCTGTTCACTCGAAACTTTCGCCACGGGATCTGCACGGCTGTGGCCGTCAGGAAATCCGGGTGTGTGGACAAGTGCTACATTGTCATTCCCAAGACTGACATAAGACCTGTCAAAAGCGGTCTGTCAACAATGTCTCACATTTTATATGATTACCATCTTTATTGGATTGTTATTTCCTCAGTGACAAAAGGGCCATCTGCCCAGAACGCCGCTCCGACCCGGGTCTATGATTAGCAGTGAAACAACACTGGGGATTGCATCAAAGCTCCATACCCCCCCCCCCTCACATCAGCCATGCAGCGCCACTTCAAACGGGTTCCCACATCACTCAGTCGGTCGCTCTCTCCCCCCGATGGGGCTCAGCAAACATACACTTTACATATTTCAGACAATTGCTCGATTTGTCTCCTTTATGCGCACGGCGGCTAAGCACAGGGTGGAAAATGGTCTGCTAATCGTTGCCTCTTTTCATCATAAAGATGAAGGGAATGGTTTGATGACTCTACTACCCTGGCCCTTCTTGTTTTATCTTGTGATGATACGCTTTGTTTTCAGTCTGAGAGCGGGCAGGAAGGAGAGGGCAGGGAGTTGCAGTAAGGTATTCACACATGATCTGCTGTTTTGCCACTGTTGTCCAATAATGCTGCTTTTATGTTTATGGGGCACTAGGCTTGTGGCCAATCGGGACACGGTATGCAATATGGGCGGGCTTTGGTACGTTCAATGCTTGAGACCTTTGACTGACAGTAGCTCTGACCAATTGCGTCAAAGAGAAAATGTTTGAACCCACCCCCCGGGAAACAAGATCCATACACAGCATCTCCAGACTCAAATACCACACGACAGTGTGATTTGAGTCTGGCTTATTAGCCAGGCTAAGCCCCTCCAACTTCCGGCTTTGTGTGTTCTGCCCGTGACGTCATGTGCGTGGCAAAGTCTATGCGGTCTAAGGTCTGCTGCCAGGAAGGCCTGTGGGCTTTTTATGACAAATGTAGTTTTCCATACAAACTTTCTAGGCCAAGTCTATGGCAATTGACATCACGTGATGTCTTTGTGTGACGTCATGTGACCATATATGGAGGCGTGATATGGCCATATATTGACATTCCCATATGGCGATGTCGTCTATGTCGCGACCAGAGTGTAGGGTAGGAGAGTAGCGACACGCTTTGATCTCGCCGCAAAGCAGGTGACTATGGGCTATAGTTCCAAACATTGCTCCTGGCTGGAACTATCCCATTGAGATAGAATGAGCACTTCCGCATTCCATTGTTACAATGGGAGTCAACGCTAGTGCAACTACATATATGCCCATATATGGAGATCCCTGATCATGTCACGTGATGTCACGAGGCATGACCATATATTGGGGCGTGGCGGACCAACGGGAAATGCACGTTTTCTAGTAAATGCGACCTGCACAGGATAAAAAGAGTATAATATATAACAGGGGTCTCTTTATTAAACATAAAACACATCTTCAGGTGAGTTGCTAATGTCATCCAATCAGGAGAGATTACCCATTCACCAGCTTACATTTTAAAGTATTCCATTTCAAATTTTGCCTGCTGAGTTCTTTGTGTCATCACTTATACGGTATATATGAGTTATCTCTCCTGATTGGATACAATTGGTATCCTGGCCTGAATATGCATGTTCTGTTTACCAAAGAGCTGGAGAGATGGGGAGACGCCTGATACTGAACAAAGACTCTATGGCAATGATAACCATCCTAATATAAAGCTATTCAACGCTTATTTTTGAGGGATGCTAGCCCCTCCTATATCCAGATTTTGGTGTGTGTTCACAAACTTTGTCCTACACAAACAATTCCCATTGACAATGAATGGACAATTTTACGTCATAGTGTCTGAGCAAATAGAAATAGCCCATTGACAATGAATGGACAAATTTACATCATAGTGTCTGAGCAAATTGACAAAGTGCCTATTTTACGTCACGATGATGTATGATGATAAGAGCGCCCCTCACTTCACACGGGTGTGATTTTTTAAGCCTAGCCCCTTCTATAAACATCTTTTGTCCCCACACGTCTCAGGATTTGCCATTGACAATGATCGGAGAACTTGTAAACGAGCAAATCGGCTAACCATTCACATCTGTGGGAGTGCTTGGCCAACAAGGGACCACCTTATGTACCTTATGTAGCAATGTCAAATATCCGCTGGCGCTAACATAAATTGATGTACGATGACGAGATGTACTTTGTTCGGCCTATCAAATTATGACTATTTGGGTGATTAGCCAATCCAATCATCGTGTTTGTGTTCACACAAACAGACAAAGCTGGGCATAAGAGGCCCTCAAAAATATCACTTACTGTACTTACACTAGTGCACTTTATAGAGATAATGTAGTTTCATGACATTTAAATCCCATTCAATAGTTTTACTTGGGTTGTTATAGAGACTACTGAACTAGTGAAAAACTGTCTCTGTACAAGTGCAGTTGTTGTTCAATAGCCTGCCCACTACATGGGCTCTTCATGAGCATCCATTTGGCAGGAAGAGCATAGCTCCAAAGTGACTCAGAGGTGTTGACAGCGGTCGGCTGGGTGCATTGTTTACTCAGTAAGGTTTGAGATTTGTTCCATTACCTCACATGTAATGATGTGGATAACAGTATTGTCTCAGCTTTGTCTTTGTTTGGCTGGGAGCCACACATAGACATGGAATACAGATTCACTGATATTACCCCAGTGAGACCTGAGGCCGATTCTACAGTTTTTCTTAAAAACCTATGTTGCTATATTAGTGGTGTTCACACTTTTTATGTCAAAGACACCCACAAATGAAATGTGTTTGGCCGCTGACCCCCATCTTCCAGGGACCCCGAGAAGCAAATAACAAAAAACATTACAGTAGGCCTATATCAAGATTTGCACAAATAGCATACTACTACATGCTCATAGCGTGGCACGAATTGATGCGCTATGAGCTCATCTGCTATTTTTGAATAGCCAAAGTATAAAAAATGGCAAAAATATTAAGGACAGTTCGACAAATGTGCTTGGATGGGAACTACTGTAGGTCACATAAGGTCAGTCATAGAATTACAGTAGGCTATACTCAAGTGACCTTCAAAAAGACATTGGTTATAGATCTAAACATGCCGATATCTTTGTGTAGAAAGTAACCAAACACTATTGACCCCAGAAAACAGTGGCTATCATTGTGAGTGCACGCATCCGCCTGGGTGACGGCAGACTGCTGGGTGATTGCTGGAGCTTTGGCATGGAGGGTCAGATCAACATATGGAATGAATTCTGTGCTGGCCATATATGGAGCATGTCTTGAGTGTACAGGATTTGATGAGGTCAGATCAACATATGGAATGTCAAAACAGGAAGGACGGGTGGGGAAGGATCAACATATGGAATGTCAGAACAGGTCAGCTCCATATATGGAGATCTAAGGGTTTGAGGTTTTAGGTCAGGTCAGATGTAGAGTTGCTGGCCGGCTCCATATATGCAGATCTAGGTAATGATCCAGTCTTCTCCATGTATGGTTATCCAGGGTTAGATGAGATCAGTGTCGTGATCTTCATATATGGAGATGGCCATATATGGTGGTGTGATGTCACGAGGCGTGACCATATATGGAGGTGTGATGTCACGAGGCATCACACATTCACTCTCACTACGTTTAAAAGCACATTACAGCATTTCACCTCACTAATAACCACTATTTAGCATGTAACAATATAGATTGTGATTAAACCGCAATTTGAATTGTGATGCAAACAGCAGAGGGTTGCGATAAAAAAGATACAGGATATTTGTAAGAGAATTGATTAAAAAAAAATAGTTTTCAGTACTTTGCTACTGTATTGAAAAGAAGACAAAAGGGGGGCACGGTGGAACAGTCGGTAGTGCTGTCACCTCACAGCTAGAAGGTCCTGGGTTCGATTCCCGCTGGGGACGCTGTGGGAGCTGGGGGCGTGTTCCCTCCTCCGCATCATCCGTGCCCATACCCGAGGTGGGGTTGGTGAAAGGTCCTTTCTGTGTGGAATTTGCATGTTCTCCCCGTGTCCCCTAGGGTAGGTACCCTCCCCCTGGCCAGCCGGGGCGCCTGATGGAGGGGAAAGGAACTGGTCAGATTAACGTGTTCCTTCCACGCGCTACGTCCGGCCGGGGAAACTCACCCCTATCAGGTGAAAAGAAGCAGCTTGGACTCCTCATGCATAGAAGGCAGCATGAGGTCAGTCCGCTGCCCCCCAAGGTTGGCAGAGGAAGTGTAGCGCCAGGGATTACATTAGATAATTGACACTGGGTGAAAAAATGGGTTACAAAATCGTGGGATAGAATTTTGATAAAATTTAGATACATAAGAAAAGAAAAGAAAGAAATATACTGAGATATAAGAAAATAAGAAAATATTTAGTTTAGAGAACAATTGTGTCGTGAACCTAGTATCGTGATTCGAATTGCATCGTGAGTTGAGTGAATTGTTACATGCCTAACCACTATAGTTTATTAAAGCAACATAGGTGGCTTCCTCCCTCTAACTAGTGACTGACTGTGTCACACTGCGGTGGCCCCTGACACACAGAGCTACGGGCCTGTTAAAAGGAGCTCTAACAGGAATGAGGGGGGGGGTAGAGAGAGCGAGAGAGAGAGAGAGAGAGAGGCTGTCGCTCACACTCTTTCCTCTGTCTGTCTGCCCCTGTCTCTCCCAGTCTGTTCCTGCCACCCTCTCTCTCTCTCTCTCTCTCTCTCTCTCTCTCTCTGGGATCGTATTTCTAAGGGTTATCAAGCGGTTCATTTAAATGAGGGCTGGTCACAGCAGGAACCAGCTGAACAAAGTTACTATTACCAGGGCCTCTCCTGTGCTGCTCTCGCTCTCTGCTAATTGGCTTTGACTGCATTTGTTTAAATCCACAGTGGAAGAAAGAGAAAGGTCGGGGTGGGGTGTGGGGTGGGGTGGTGGTGGTGGTGGTGGTGGGGGGTGGTGGGGTGTGTGCAGTGAAACTGAAGTGTGTCAGTTTGTCCAGACAGGGTGGCATGTTAGAAATGGTGTATTAAGCAGTGATTGGGGTGTGGGTGGTGGGTCGGAAGGCTCATGGTAACAGGCGTTCTGGTCACAGTGGCTGACTGGGGACTGTAAGCCAGTCCCCCCCCTCTCTCTCTCTCTCTCTCTTCCACGTGTGCACGTGCACGCACAACACCCATGCACACAATCACCTCTGGTGGTCCCGCCTCATTTCCTGACTTAGCAGGAGGATCGAGTCATCGACATGCCACATACTGTATAGAGTTGCATTGTGTGCACTCACTCACACATGCATGTCAAACACATATAGGAATACATAACGGTTCACAAAGACCCATCAGCTCTGAAGCATACACATCTGGTAAGTCTGTACAGTACATGCAACTACTATAGCCACTAGAACTCTGCATTGGGATAATTAACACTGTATCTCTGTGTACTGCTGGTGCTGTGTTGTATTATTTAATTACTACTATTGCCTATAGTATCAATCAATCAATCAATCAATCAATCAATCAATCAATCAATCCCTTGTTTGTTGCTTCCAGGGCCAAATAGTAAGTATCGGCGTTGCGCAAAAGTACCTAAAATAGCTCATCTACAAGCTCACAATGAGTAGTGATGTGATGTGTTGTGAGCATGTAGGCCTACTAGATCTGCTACTTTCAATAATTTGGAGAACTTTTGAAGAATTTCGGTATACGTGCCCAAAACAATATTAAACTGCAGGTTGAAAGTAGTTAAGTCTGTCTGTGGGTTGTATAAATATTTGTGACTAAATAACTACAATTCTTTTCAATTTCTTGACAAGTAACAGTTGTGGACATACAAGGTTTCCGCCCGACGGTGACGATATTGACGCCCTGGGCCTCCTGAGACCATGCCATGACTTTCACCTCAACTATAACAACAGTTGACACTAGTCAAAAGAGACTTGGAGGGCACCGATAGTTTAGTATATCGGCATCAGCACTTTTTCGTACGAAATAGGCCAACGTTGACCCTTTCACATATATTAAAACTGAGCGCCTACGATTTGGAACAATTACCCCGTGTGAAATACAGCCGAGTCAGATGGTTTCTGCCCATCAACCTATAGCTTTCCGAGGTGACCGCGGGACAAAGCCAATCAAACTCCTCTCCGTCTCAGCGTCCTCTGTCAGCCGTCCGCAGTGCACCCATTCCACATAAACAAAGACGATTGATAACTTTAATGGTCAGTTGCTTCTTTTTCTAGCCGTGTTCTCCCCCCCCCCCCCTTCCTCTCTCTCTCTCTTCTTTTGACTTCTTGACCACACTTTGCCTTGCATCACGCTAAAAAGGGATTCCTTGTAAATTTTATTGCGGCGGTGTCAAAAAGACTCCCATCGAAGAGGCAGTAAATATTCTAACAGGGGCCTGGATGCAAGGCCATATCCCCGCTGGCTCCAGGCGCTGAATTAGGCCAGCCTGTTTCTAGTTAGACAGTCATTAAAGAGATCTTACAGCCACAGCAAATGGTTTCCTGTCCTGAGTGCTTAACTCCTGTACTAGGAAATGTCCTAGGCCGTAAAGGGTGAACCAAACTTCCTGAACATTTAAAAAAAAAAAGACGTTACCGCTGAGGCCACGCGGCGTGTTCCGTCCATTCGAGGTAGCCAATCAAACGGGACCCCTCTTGACCCCTAACATGGCATCCACCGTTTAAACAGGTGGCGTCCATTTCTTGAGAGCGGCGTTTGGGTTAAATATGGGGAGGTCCGGCCTCGTTCCATCATCGGGGAAACGCTTGACCCCGGCATGAAGAGAATAACATCGAGGAGAAGGGAAAACATAAACAATGAGTGCATCGTTAACCAGGAAAAAATATAATTTATCAAGGCAGGGATAGACAATAATGTCCGAGTGTTTCCCAGGAAGAGAGACGCTGGTCCGGACGGTTAGCTCAACCAACGCCGTCAGGCTGGCAGCCACTGGTTCAACTCCCGGTCCTGACGGCCTTTGCCGCGTGTCTTCCCCCCCATCTCTCTCCCCATTTCCTGTCACACTACTTTCATCCTTCATAAATGCAGAGAAAAAATAAATACATTTACTATATATATATATAGTATGTAATTTATATAATTTATATAAGATATATCTCTTTAGGAAGAGAGACGCTTAATTGATAGGAAGCAAAAAGAAAAGGTCCAGGACAGCAGCTTTTTCCTGCACTAAGGTATTGGTACCAGCATGTTTTGGAAGTCCACCTTCTTCCTCAGGGTTCCAGGACATCTTGCATGTACAAAACGTACTTTACAGGAAATGGAAAAGAAAGAACCTGTATTCCAATGGAACCAATAATGTACTAATTTAGTCACAAAATGAAATATTACATTTTTTTAAGCCACTTTTAAGTGTAGAAAAAAATAGCAGAAGTACTGTACAAGCTCACAATGTGCAGCATTGTGAGCTTGTATATTTGCTAGTTTTGTGTACTACTGCCATATGACAAAATATGAAATAGCCCATTAATTTATGGAGGAAAAAAATAAAAATAAACAAGGAGATACAAGGTTTCTGTATGACAGCAACAATATGCAATGTAACATGTCAAGCTATTTATATAATTGATCCAATTTGATTTACTGAAAAGTTAAATAAAAAGCTAGAAGAAAATGCACAATGTTATCAGGGTACTAAATTAGGACAGGACCACGGAAAATAATAGAACCTGCACACTCATGAAAAAAGTGAAATGCCATATGCATTTAGTTTATAGTATTGGTGGAGTTATCCTGCATTTTACTGTGGATCTCATGCAGTCACATTTCTGTTTTGGATTAAGGGGCAAATTAGTTGCACTGGATGTGAGGCATAATGCAATTATGGTATCACAATTGCACAATAATCAACCTATCAATGTCAACAGCTTTACTTGTTTTCTTGCAGGAGATTTAAACTGGATGTTAATAAATGTAATGTAAACATCAACAAGGTTCTTGTCATAAATCTTGGCATTAGTATGCACTTTTTGAACTTTCTCCAGAATACAGATCCTGATGTTGCCTGTAGCCTGTTTGAATTTGTGAAAACCTGAAAACCAGTGGTGGAAAGAAACTCTACTACTTGAGTATTTCCAATTTCAAATAGTTTTACTTCTACTCCCCTATGTACATTTTGGATCCTTAAGATTTGTTACTTGAAATGAGACATTCTGTATAATGAGTACTTTTACTTTTGGTACTTTAAGTACATTTTGATGCCAATACTTTTATACTTTTACTCACGTATATTTTGAATTCTGGACTTTTACTTGTAACAGAGTATTTCTATATTGATTACTTTTTCCATCAATCTAAAGTATGTTCCATGTCCACTCTCGTAAACTCTCGTCTTGGCGCGTAAGTACATTATACATACTGTACTGTAGGCAGACTTAACATAGCAAAGATTGAATATGCAAGAATGTTAAAAGCTAAACACACTACGTAAACAGGCACTTTGAGGATTTATTTTACAAAGTCAAAAAGTGTAAAGAAAGTACGGCCTCGGCGAGGCTGACATAAGTGCTACACTGTCTCCTTCCTGGAGTATTTGATGGTTGATTAAGTAGCCTATAACATTATATTTCAACAACTCGTCCCCAGCCAGCCAGCCAGCTAGCCAGCTATTCATTCAGCCAGCAGGCGCAGTAAAGCCCTCCGGGGCACCATACACCCTGAGACCTGAGAGGCAGAGCACCTGCCGGACTTCCACTCTACAGGTGACGCTCCTTTTGTCTTCCCTCACAACAGAAGCAACCTCAAACCCAACCTATAGTTCCCACCACAGACTGTCTGCCTCTTTGCACCCACTCACAGCTGAGCAGGGAAAGCCTGCCCCGACAGACAGCCTGTGTCATGTATTAGTCATGGGAGGGGGGGACACACGTTCGCTTGAGTGGATGTAATATAAAGCAGCATCAAGGTGGGGTTTTATGGCTCTGAGGCTAGGCTATGCATATGTCTGCATGCCCGGGGGGGCACCGCGCCGACACAAAGACTGAAAATATGATATGACAGAATGGGAGGATGGGTGACTAACATCCTGGGAGATGACTACTTAAATGACTGATATGAATCAATGCACTCAGGAGACAATAAAAGTACAGTAAATGTCTGGCTAATAGCCGGCTGCAACGGACATATGACTTTTAAAAGGAAAAGATGAACAATGCCTGCGTTATAAAAGAGGCAAGGTCGCTGCCAGGTCAGATTCCGTGAGCATCCATCCAGAGAGTGCATTAGCAATCATTCCAGGGTTTTTTAAACTGCACATAGAGGTACAAACCTCTACTCAGTCTGCTGCATTATTATACTGTCACGGGCCAAGTGCTGACTTGAAGTGAAACGCTATTTGCATTTTAACCCAAACATAGCAAATGGACAGAGTTGAGAACACAGAACAATACAATGAGGTGAGCCACCAGGAAGTTTAGAATATCAAAGTGAATATCTGAAGTCAAGCCAATTTAAGTCAAGTCAATTTAATGATAGGTATTGATGATGTTTTGGTTTACTTATGATCATAAGATTACTTATTTATTTTCATGCATTCAATGTATTATCTTGTGTTGTCCTTGCTTATTGTAAATCGCTCTGGATTAAGAGCGTCTGCTAAATGCACATTTCATATCAGGTCAACCCAATAAACGTCACATTAAAAACCAAGCAATACATTAAATACACCCACCTACCCACCCATACACATACACACACACACACACACACACACACACACACACACACACACACACACACACACACACACACACACACACACACACACACACACACACACACACACACACACACACACACACACACACACACACACACACACACACACACACAAGATTTATAGCCCCACCTATCCACAATACAAAAGATACAGGGGGGAGGCTCCTCTGTTTGAATCCAACATTTTAAACATGTTGCACAAAATAATAACTAGCATTTTTGAGTCATCACCATAATGTTTAATGTCTTAATGTTTCAAGATTGTTCAAGATTAAAAAATAGCGTGAATAGCTGATCTACAAGTTCATTATGCGTATTTCCGTACGATCATACGATAAATATATAGGGCTTAACGAAAAAAGGTTGAGAACCACTGATTTTAGAATTTCTACGACAGACATCTTCTGACTCTGTCCTGATACGGTAAACAATACTCTACTGCAAAGAGGTCAAGACGAGCAGACACTGTATGACCTCAGTCTGTCACTCTGTGACAACAGACACATGTCATGCATTCACTCATATTCACACACGGACACATCCTGTTACAGTACGTGCAGATACCAGTTTAACCCTAGTTTGTAATAGTCTCACATTCCCACCATAGCCATGTCACATGTTACATACATACATATTTGCTCAGGCACATAAAGACATGCACGCAAACAGCGAGTCAAACACTCCCGCAACCCCCCCCCCCCCCCCCCCCCCCCCTGATGTCGGCATTGTGTCAATAGAGGCAGATATGTAAGTGCAGAGCAGTGGCATTGGTAATGATGCTGTCCAGTCATTAATCACGGGGCTCTAGAAAAAACAAGAGGGTTCACTCCATGGCAGAGTCAGCCCGGCCCTGGGACGGAGATTAGAAGGCCTAATGAAAGCAAAACAAAAGCTGGACATGTGAAATTTATTGGCACATTTAGAAAAGCTAACCCCCAGAAGGACACTGCCACCAATAATCATTTCAGAATCCCCAGTCAAGTGCCGTTTCCTTCGGCCCGATGCAATCTGGAGAGGGGATATTTGTGGAAGGGGCTGAACAAACACAGATTGGCCAGTATCTCCATCTTTCCCAGCGGCTGAGGGAAGGCAGGCTCTCTGAGCCCCCACCTCCATGTCAGGGGAACGACACCTCCTGGCTCCTCCTATACATGGGATGTATCCTATATGTGTACTGTACTGTATACCAGGAGTCTTCAACGCTTCCCCCCCTCTCTCTCAGGCCAAGGACCACTTAGCTGACATGTACTCAAGTAAAATGTTGAGGTATTTGTACTACTTGTGTATTTCCAATTTTCAATACTTTCTGAGATGTAAGGGAGTGGTCCTTACATCTCAGAGTAAAATATTGTACTTTTACTACACAATTACAATTTACTACACAACTACAATTATTTATGTATTATTTATTACAGCTTTAGTTATAGTACAAGTTACTTACAAAAAAGGGAGTCCTTTGTGTCTCCATAGGGAACCACTGCTGCTCATCATATCAGGAATGTGACATAAAAAAACAAAAAATAAGTCTCCATGGGGTGAGTAATCGATAGAAAATAAAGTCATTTTGGGGGTTAAGTACCCCTTTAACCACTTCAGCCCTATACTTCAGCAATTTGAAAATAGCAGATCTACAAGCTTACGATGCGACGCATTGTGAGCTTGTTAGATCGGCTATTTTCAATTGATTTTTTTATATACGTTTTGAAAACTTCTGAAATGGACATTCTGCATAATGAGTACTTTTACTTTTGTACTTTAAGTATGTTTTGATGCCAATACTTTTGTGCTTTCTTTCAAGTAAATTCTGAATACAGGACCTTTTCCTTATAACCGAGTATTTATACACTGCAGTATTGATAGTTTTAAGCAAAAATAAACAAACAAACAAACAAAAAAAGCACAAGTACATCTTCCAACTCTGCTATTTCCTAGTTTTAGTTTGCTTAGAGCGGAGTGGTACAGATTATCTGTCAAAGCCGTGTACAAGTTATGTTTTCACAACGATCTCTATGCTGGTTTAGAATTGAGACCCAGATGTTGATCATGGGGACACGTACAGGCTGTGTACAGTATACAGTTATTTACCCATGGCCATGACCCTGTCACAACATCTGGCAACCAACTTCTGAGTCTGCCAACCCAAGTGGGTGAGAAACAGTGCTTCAGGCATCCTTCTAATGAACTGCAGAGCATAGCAACTTTAACCACTAGAACGCCAGCATCCATATTCCATTCACCAAAAACACTGGATCTACAAGCTCACAATACCTCGCGACGTGATGTAGGTCTATTTTCAGCGCGCAAAGCAGATATATGACAAAAGTGTAAATTGGACTTAGGCAAAGACTTGTCTCATCGCAAATATTTAGTCTGAACAAAACTTATTACGCTCTTTTCAGAATAAGACACACAGTATTCCAGGAAATTGGAAACTAAACATATAAACATAACTGCCGTAGAGCAAAAATGGCCAAGCAGAGAGGGCATTAGGATGAGATAGACATGGTGAACTCGGGCCTAATGGTAAGTTGTCTAATGTGTACCACATGCATTGGGCCGCAAGGAAAGAGGAAATGCTGCTTAAAATGGCCATTGTTCTAATTCCGAGCCAATCTGGAGATAATGACAGCAGTCGTCGATAGCAGACAGTCGATTCAAGGATACCTTCTTCTTTCTCTGTATCCTTTCCCCTTTTGAGGAGCTGCCATTATGCACGGAGGGATTAACCATTGTGACCGTGCAGATTGCATCCTTGGTATTGTGTGTGTTACTCTGTTTATGATTTTAATCTTTGAGAATGGCTGTGGGGAAAAAGAAAAAGAAAATCAATAGGTCTAATTAATGCATGACCATAACATACAAGACAGCTGGTTGAGATAGCGGGGGTGGATTTATGTGTGTCCAGTGTAGCCTGGCTACATTCAGTTCAATAAAGGAACGCCGGACAGTTTTAATGATGAGGCTGTGTCAACCTGTAGTACAGCCTGCACACACACAAGTCATGCAATTCATAATACCTTTTATTGACTTATCAATACATGAGGATCTCTGTTTCTGGTCTAACGTGTGGATTTCCTACTGTCAATGTCCTGGCCTGTCAACAATCCATGCTAATAATGAGTACAGTATACACTGTATTATTGTGGGGCTGGGCGATATGACTTCAAATCGATATTATTATCATCATTATTATTATTAATTTATTTATTTTCAAACTTTTGCTTACGATGAATGAACGATTATTGAAAAAGTTTAAACAGTGGAGCAGTTCTACAAGCTCACACATACATGTAAACATCTGGCTACAGGCTAATTCCCTAGTTCCCTAGTTAATGTAAATGTAAGTCTTTGGCTGATGTTCAGTTGCAAATTCCTAAGTTATACTCCGTTGTACGATGGTGTGTCTCCCGCGCTGAAAATAGCAGATCGACAAGCTCAAAACAAGTCACTTTGTGACGCGTCGATTTATTCCTATAAATCAGGGTCATAAACCCGACTCCGCTCCACTCACATACAGTACACTGAGCCCATCTCCATGGTAACTGCTAATGAGGGATGATTCCAACTCGTGCCCTTTGCCCTTTGGTCATTTTCCTGGGGTTTTTCCTGGTTCTCTTTGTGTAAGAAATGCTACACCGCCTTCCTAAGCACACCCTTAAATTATTCACCACTTCAAAACGGGCCTTTGGGCCCCGCCAAGACTGGCCGACCTCTGACCCCGGCTATTTGGGGGCCTTCAAATTATAAATCCATACTGTCCATTCCTGTTGAATTCCTGACGAGAGGCGGGAAACACTACGCAGCTGAAGTGAATGAGAACAAACAGGAGGCTGGCTGTGCTCCCAGAATGCAACATGGTGTCTGCAAGCCTCACTGCTCCATCATGGCTGGACAGGGACAATGTCTGGGAGAGGTCGCTGGAGTGTGTGTGTGTGTGTGTGTGTGTGTGTGTGTGTGTGTGTGTACATACTGGTAGTCACATTTTTATTTTATGTTTATGGCCTGGTTGGGGCTGGTTGGAGAGAGAGATAGAGATAGAGAGAGAGAGAGAGAATTTTGAAAGGTTTTTAGAAAACATCATCAAGCCACCCAGTTAAAAAATAAAAACATAACAGCAACAACACTACAGTTGTTACTTGTTACTTATACTACAGTACACTTGTGCCGTGGCAATACTGTAGGACCCATGCTCCCGCCGCAGGGGGGGGGGGGGGGAGCGCGTGCGTGAGAGAGAGAGAAAGACCGGAAAGAAAATTACATAAAACAGACATATGTCATTCGTATTCCACTCAAATTGTGGATTACAGCTTTGATTAATCACTTCTTAATCTGAGTGCTGAAATTATAACACCCAATGGTGAAATACGGTTATTCCTCACTAGGAAAAGGATTGTGATTATTCCCCCACCTCCCTCATCTACTGCCAGAGCTATTCTTTATCGCTGGAGGATTGCAACTCAATTATCTTCGCGTCGGACGATTATCCCGGGGCTTAATTTAATCTTCATTACACCCCGGTCATATTTCAATTAAACATGCTATCATGGCATTAACACGTACTTACACCCGCTAACCTTACAGTTAATATTGCACAGAGAAGTGCCAACGAGACGTTAACAGATGTCATAATTATGCACTTATTACACATATTTCACACTTGTCGGCGCTGGGGACCGTGCAACCCTTCCCCTCCCTTTAGTATGCAGTGGCATTAATCTAATGGCAATATGCTTTAGTTGTGATCTATAATACCGCCGCAATCTGCTCAGGCCTCTCGTGCTTAATTGTGACACTCAGATATCAACGGGGCCAAGTTAAGGGGGTTAATGCATTAGTAGATTACTCAGCACACTGGCTTCACCTTGCGGCCTCCCCTGTCCCTACATATAGGGGGAGGCTGATCAATGCCACCGTAGGGACCACCTTACCGTACCGGGTCTCTGGAACGTGGACATGGTGGTGCGGGACGGGTCACAGGTACCAGGAGTCAATGCAGATAAAAACCTGTTGAGTTTAAAGAGGGACGCAGACAGAGACAGACACATACAGAGATAGACAGAGACACAGACAGACAGACACATGAACATCAACATTATAATTTATTTTCACCACACCAGTTGGATGAAGCCACCACAGGTCAGACTCAGGATAAAGCCAGCTGTTATCAAACAAATAAGCATGTGGACAGAGTTAAGACACTGAAATGTTTGAGAGAGGGACAGGAGCGCGAGAGAGAGAGAATCAAACAACACCTCTGGTGTTGCCTTTATTGTTTGTATCATCTGTTGACTGTTATTCAAAGATGGATTACTGTCAGAAGCTGCTCTTTGCACACTTGATCTCCTCTCAGATTACCCATGTATTTCACCCCACAGGATAAGAAACTCTAATCTCTCGATAGCATTGAATGCAAAATAATACGGATCATTGTTTCTTATACACAGCCATGTACTGCGTAAATAACAAAGACAACATGGACACATAATCTCTGGTTAAGCAGGAAGAACATAGCTTGTTGTGTCTTCTACTTGTGTCTTTACTAAGCGTTTACAAGTTATATGGAAGCCCCTGCCTCCAAACCGAAGTTAAAGAGCTATCTCTGTCTTTAGCAGCAATCAAGGGGAAAAGCCAGCCAAGTGTGTCTCTCTCCACATCTAACCCAGCATGATAATGCACCAGCAAACCCCACTTGCCAGCTCAATGATTCCTGAGACACTGGCCGCGGCTGAGTTTCCTCCCGCTACGAAGGGGAGAATAGATTACCAATAGCTCGGCCGGGGGGGGAGCCAAACAAACATACAAATAAGCAGCAGTGCCTCGGACGCACAAAGCTTTGCAATTAGAGAGAGAGGCAGAGAGCTGCTATGTGCCCACCAGATAGGAAACGCGTGGGACGCCAACCAAAATGTGTGTGTGTGGTGCAGACCTGCCAGGCAGCCGAGGAGGCGAGCGGCCCACGACCGGCGGAAGAGCCTGTGGGTCCGACAGCCTGTCTGTCAGACATGAAGGAAAACACATACCGGAGCAGAGGGAACATTAACATGAAAACCTTGAACCACTTACTGGGAGTCGGAAATGAAAAGGAGATCACAAAAAAAAAAATCTAATGAAATTATTACATAAATTGTTGTTATCCGATGAATCTGTGGATAGTAGTTGCATTGAGTATTGTTTTTTTTTAAGACTAGGACATATGATGGGAACGTCATAAAAGGGGAAATTGCGACGCCCTCGTTCTCCTGTTGCCTCCTCTAAAACATTGAGATTGAGACCCTCGGAAAACAAAGTTAACCAGCTAATAGATGCTCTGTGGCATTTTTTTTTTACCGAATCTGGGAAGTATTTGCAGTTGAGCTCACTAATCTCTGCAATCTCAAAGGGATATCCTGGCGACTAATTTTTAGAATCAACTGTAATATGAATAATATGCGTGAGAGGCCCGGGGCCGTACTTGGCTGCACTGCTCTAAGATTGTGTAGAGGAGAAAGGCTGCGGGAGGACAAGCAGACACACACGCACATGTACGAACGATCAAATGTCCCAAGTGTGTGGGAGAGATCTAAGGAGAGGGAAAAACAATATCGGTTATTTATGATTGATCTGTTCCAGAATACATTATAGCTTGAGTGAATAGTAGAGTCAATGGTAGAATGAGAATGTGAGTGAGAGAGAGAGAGTGAGAGAGAGAGAGAGAGAGAGAGAGAGAGAGAGAGATACAAAGAGACAGAGACAGTCAGTCAGAGACAGAGAAGCTGACAGACACAGAGACAGAGAGGTGGTGTCGTCCACCAGAAATCTACCAGCTCACAACGACTGCAACATTGGCTGTGTGAGAAACTAAGTATATAAATAACCAGAGAGAGAGAGAGACACGTTGAAGGAGGTGAAGGTCAACGCTCATTTCACTTGGAGCTGAGACAGTTTTTTTGTTGAGTGGGTGTATAATGTATTTACGTGTCTGCAGGTACAGTATAATATGTGCCTGCTGTGTATGAGTGTGTATGTGTGCGTGCCGTGCATATATATGTTTATTGAATGTACCAGACGGGCCGACAATTTAACCACATGAACCCTCCTCGTGCCCCTATTCGGAGCACGTCATCATAATAATAACAATCTTTGTCTGTGTTGTCTTTGTAATGAGGGGTTTATGCATGGTAGCCCTACCGTAACGCCCCTCTCTTTGTAGTCGCCCTTGCTGACAGACTGATGGTCGTCCTGCATTGACTTGATTCTCAGTCACCTGCCACAGAGTTTTTCATTACATATCGCACTAATGCACATTAAGCACCATCGACCCCGCGGGCTTTCGACCACGATGTCCAACCCCATCCACTGATGTCTTTCCCATGGATTGAAATGCAGACGTTACGTTATAGTCACTCCCATCGAAAACACCGGCCGTGCTGAGCAGCCGTCAGTGACTGAAGCTCCTGCCAGCCGTGCCCCAATAATGAACCCTCTTTCATAATCACTTAGATCTTATTCTCTCGGCCATATTGATCCAAACTACAGGTCAACAGGGCCTGATGATAGAGAGCGCATGATAGGATGTTCATTGTTTCACTGTATGATGCAATCCGCCTGTACGGAAGCATCGTTATGTTTCTCCACTCAGTTATTCGGGTTTTTTCTTTTCATTTGTCACCCATCTATTACGTATGTGTAAATGTATAGCTGCAGCTAGTACAGCTCTGATGAAGGCTCGTATAGCCGGACCGCGCAAGTGCTCGTTTATTGGTGTGTGCCAATAAAGAAGTGGAAATGTGAAGAAAAAAGAAACCTAGGAATTATTTTGAATGTATACACAGAGAACATTGTTGATGCGCAACCTCTTTTTCTTATTTAGTAGGCCTACAGTATATATTACAGTATTACACACGCATGTATAATACTGTGTATATTGAATTAAGTTAAATAAACACATCTGAGTGTGTGTGCGTGCGCGTGCGTGTGTGTGTGTGTGTGTGTGTGTGTGCGCGTGTGTTCCCAGGGGAGGAATTGTTGAGGTGAGGAGGAGAGATGGAGGGGAGGCAATCAGGGGTTATTGTCAGTGACAGGGCAGCACCTTGATGGGCCAGGCACAGCTTTGTTTGTCACCTAACCAACCTCAATCAATCAATCATCTCCTCCTGCCTAACACCACCAATCAATCAGCTCTGTACTGCACCCAAAGCAGCACAGCACAACACACACACACACACACACACACACACACACACACACACACACACACACACACACACACACACACACACACACACACACACACACACACACACACACACACACACACACACACACACACACACACACACACACACACACACACACACACACACACACACACACACACACAGAGCTCTGGTTTCCTCAGCTAATCACAAGTGGCCATAGGAGCACCGAAGAGGAGGCTTTTCAAAGCTCAATATTCAGTGAGAAGCTATAATGAACATCTAATATGCATTGCCTAAAACCCATTTTGGGGAGGGGGAAGGTGTAATTTTTTTTATTCATGTAATTTTTAGATGTCAAATGGAAGGCTTTGGGGTGGCAGGTGCACCACAGACGCTCGTCACCTGTGCTGGACATGCTGGTGTATTAGTGATGAGATTAGCACCGGTCACACAGTGTGCTGGTGGTGTTTTATATCTACGGGCAGATATACCCTCTTATGTTCCATATTTCATCTTTTGACTTTTTAGGTTCATAAATTAATGCCCTACTTTAGGCTTTGTTGTATGAGAATGTCATGCTAAAACTAAGCGATGCTCACAATGCATCACACCACGGCGCATAGCTTATGAAGCAGCTGTTTGTCATTTATTAAAGATTCAAATAAAATAATTGAAAAGTGGCTGAAAGTGGAAAAATATGTCTGTGGTGTTTTATTGTGAAAAGTATTAACATGGGCTCAGGACTAAAATGACGGCATTGAATGTATTTTTTGTATTCCATTAATCTGAAAAGGAACTGTTTTAGACATGTACAAGGTTTATGCCCGACTGCATTGTTTTTTGGTCTTCGGAGAAAATAAAAGTCTGCTTCTAACATACACAATGAGCACATGGGCTCGCTGCTTCTTGTAGCATCTTACATTCATTTTTGTGGCATATTCACTCATTAGTTAACTCCTAACACATGTACTGTACGTAGCTCAGAGGCATTATTCAAACAAGGTCTATGGAAATTCTTACGAAACGGCTATAAGTCAAGGAAACGTACTCTGGTATTTTCACTTCATGTTATCAGAGGTGTTGTCCACAACACAACACAAATAAAACCTCCACTTTCCACTATCTTGTCACATCACGACACATTTTGAGCTTGCATAGATCTGCTATTTTTGTGTGACACTGTAGTATGATGAAGTATAGGGCATTAATTTACTAAAACAAGTAAAGCTATGGAGATAGGAGGTTTCTGCCCGACCAGTTGCACGATACAGTAAAGCTGGTGCTTTATCAACCGTTTTGTGCATGTCACATCACGACGTGACATGCTGTGATGGTCTCAAAAAAGTGATTGGGTGATTGTGTCATAATTGTGACAGGCAGCCGCACGGGACTAAGTATACCTGAGGCTTTACATTGCATACGGCTGTAGTGTGTAGAAGGTGTGTTTGAAGCCACCAGGAGCGTTTCCCTCCCAGAGCCCCAACTGGAGCTGATGTTTCTAGACTGCAGCCCTCCCTATAGGAGTGCTTTGACCGAGTGGATCAATGGCTCTCGCTCTCTTGTCACCATTCATTTGGACTGAAAGAGTGCTGGCTCCAGTCTGTGTCTGTCTGTCTGCTGCTGGCCCTCGCTTCACCTGGGCCCCCACTGCTCTCTCTCTCTCTCTCCAAACACTCCCCCTCCATCTCTCGCTCCTTCTGTCATTCTCTCTCGCTCTGTCTCTCTCTTGCTCCCTCACTCTCTCGCTCCCCCTCATTGTCCTTCTCTGCCCCCCGTGCTCACTCCCTACCTCTGTCTATTCCCCTCCCCCTGTCTCTCTCTCTCACACACACACACACACACACACACACACACACACACACACACACACACACACACACACACACACACACACACACACACACACACACACACACACACACACACACACACACACACACACACACACACACACACACACACACGGCTGCAGTAGGCGCCTGTGAAGCAGTTAGATGCTGATGCCACACACACATACTCTCTCCCCTCTTTCTCATACACTCACCCTCATCTATTTGTGTCCATATCCATCGGTCTCTCCGGGAATCTGTTTCTCCATCTTCTGTGGGTCTCTCTCCATGAACCCCCCCCCCGCCCCTCTCTCTCTCTCTCTCTCCAGTCTGGACTACTTCAGTGTCTGCTCTGCTGAGTGCAGTCAGGCCAGGAGCTTGGCAGATCATCAGCTGTAGGCCATTGTCACATCAGCTAAGCTAATAGCCCTTGGACCTGACATGAAGCAAAGCATTTTGTGTGATTATTTTTATTTATATACTGTATACACGTACACACAGACAAACACACACTAAGTAGGCCTATAAAGGCGCTTGTCGTGAAGCGGCTGAATACCAGTTTGAATTGTGCCAATAAACCTGATTTCCAGTGGGTGCTGAATAATGAAAGTGCAACTATATACAGTGCAGTGTGCGTGAGTGCATGCGCGTTTTATATATACCGTGTATATATATATATATATATATATATATATATATATATATATATACACATCACCATTAAATTCTCTCAAATTCAATGATGAAGAGGCTGAAAGAACCCTAAAACAAATTACACGTAGTTAGGAATACAAAATAAAGTTGGGCACTTCTGCGATCTGAGGCCAAAGCCAACTCCCAGAGCTTTTTTACTGCAACATTAAAACTGTTTACTATTCAGGAACAACAAGCGCCCCTAAATATCCCCCCACAAGTTATTGTGCCCTTGTGCTACGGCAACATATTGCACTGTATGTAAAAAAATGAACAAACATCGGCTGGGCGTCAGCCATCGACGAGGAGGCTTGTTTTATCGCCTGTACTTTATTACAGTTTGCCATCTGCACCGAGGTATGTTAATAGCTAGCTGCGACTATTTACACATATGAAAAAGCACATCCATCTGCCATGTTCCGCCGAGCTCGCATGAATCAATACCACCTCCCCTTCCTCCACCTCCTCCACCTCCCCACAACTGCTGTTTATTCACAAGGTGACAGGCAGTGCCAAAGCCTGGTGACACCTGCACCTTACATCCTGCAGTCTGACATACGCGTTTGTGCATGCACCTCACGCACGCATGCACACACACACACACACACACTTTTCACCTCGCCATATTGTGAACCCCTAACCCCCCTCGGCCATCGCCATGCTCGTCTCTGAAGGTTAGCGTGTGTAACACGCTTCAGGCTCTGAGAGATTTGCATTTGCCACTTTAAGGGGATTAATATTAGTGAGTGTGTGTGAGCGTGTGTGTGTGTGTGCGTGTGAGACTATGGATACTAATCAGTCAAAAAGGGATTATGAGGGCTAATTGGTTATAGTCATTTAGGCTAATGCCATGTGTCAGAACCAGGATAAACAACTGACCAGGTATACAGTAGGTGTCACTTTGACTAAAGATTCTGACCAGGAACAAGTGTGCCACCATCGGGCAACAGAATTAAGCATATAACTACTATAGTACAGAACTAACTGTATTCTTACGTTGTGATGGAGAACAGCCTGGTGGTGGGGAAAGGAAATATATAAATAAATAAGATGCTTTTAACGGCAATACTAATGGCATAATTTATGGTTATGCATAATGCGTTATGCGCTACATCAAATCACAGCTTCTTTGGGGGGAGGGTGGGAATATCTGATGAATAATACCTATAAACTAAATATGGCTATACTGAACCTCAGAAATAAATCCTGATTATACTGTGTGCATAGAAAATATGACCAACGCAGGCAGCGGCGTGTTGGAGCCTATAGCGTCTGGCCTTAAGTGTTGGGGTAAATCACCCTGGGTGAGAAGAATGGATGTATATGAGCCCAAGTCTTCTGTCAACAATAGCAATAATCTCACTAATCGTTAGCTCCTCTGTATACGGCAAACAAAAACAACCTCACGGCAAGCTAGTAAACAGGCATGCTTGGAAAATGCTCTGTATCTATTCTGCGGATACACTACGTACTACCTAAGCAAAGAATTGTTTGTTTGTTTGAATCTTATGCCTAATTATATATGTTATGCCTGCGCACCGGTGTCGCATGCATGCAGCAAATAGATGATCTGCAAGTTGTGAGCTTCTAATTCCCGGCCTGCCACAGCGGCACGCAACTATGTATGAATCAAGCTTGTTTCATATCAGAATAACACAGGGAGTAGGGAGTTATTGGATATACGCTATAGGTGCGTTTTAAATACAGATGAAGAACACTGTGTTACTGTATGTCTGAGGTAAAAGAACATTTAAGCATTAATCCCCACCTGACACTAATACTTGATGTATGATTGACCCTGAGCAGGACAGTACAGCACATTACAATCTGGGCCATATGGCAAGACGTTAGCCCTTCGCCCCTATAATCTCCCTGGCAATGGCTTTTTTTCTTTTTTGCAGATTTCTTTGCACAATAATTGCATGGTGGTATTAACGCATTGGGACTGATTTAGACGGGCACTGTGTCACGTCACCTCGCAGGAAGAGGAGGAGGAGGAGGGGCTTTCACATGTGCAGAAACATAATCTGCAATCAAGTCAAGCAACACGACACGGCCTGCAGGAAACAGGGCTTGGTTTTTTTCCCCCCGTTTGTCAGTTTTCCATTCCAGATGCATTTACTGTAGTTGTTACTATTGTTAGATCAAGATTGATCATTTGGTTGTATTTATATTTGATTCTATTAACAGAAACGTGATTTTTACTACAGATGTGTTTTATTTTGTGTCTTATTGTGAGTGGCTTATTAAGACTGCCTTGGTGTATAAGCCTAATTCATTCCACTGTAAATTCTATATAATAGGATGAGAGCTTGCACAAACTCAATGTAATGAATAAATATACATCCATACATGTAGGCAGCACTCCCACATAACCCACCCAATCCACTGAGAATCCCATGACAGCCGGCTTCACACAATCCAGATAAACAAACCCCTGAAACAAGTGCACTGAACACAGAGCCAGCTGACTGCTCCCACAGCTCCTGTAAACCTGCATGCTTTAGTATCACTAACCCTGCCACTGCAAACACCCTCCTGCACCACACACACACACACACACACACACACACACACACACACACACACACACACACACACACACACACACACACACACACACACACACACACACACACACACACACACACACACACACACACACACACACACACACACACACACACACACACACACACACACACACACACACCTCAAAACCCAGGTCTGACTGCTGCGGTGGAGAACGGGTGAAACCCCCAGCCTTATCCCTCAGCCCCTCTCCAGCCATGGCGAGTAATGAACAAATTCACTGCGCATTACTCTGGACTTGATCTCTGGCAAAATAGTGCTGGAACAAACAATTTGGTTTGTCAACACCTTTCTCTGGACTCCTCCATCAATGTCAGGGGTCCAAATTTAAACGGCAAAGTGCATTTGACTGCAGGACCCTGGGCTGATTAGACTTCCCAGATCAGCCAATTGCTCCAGACAGGACGGCAGCCCTGATTGCTAACCCGGCTTGAAAATAGTCTCGGCCGGCCCCGGGATTAGCATGAATATTTTGATATAGATCGATAAGCAATCTCCACCTCCATAAGAAATGCCAGCAGCCTTCATTTGGCTGATCAAAGGCGCATCAGCCAGCTGGGCGACAGCTGGCTATTGTTTTTCAGCCATAGGGCCGTGCTCTGTTGCGGGGGGTGGTGGGGGTGGGGGGATTCCATAGGAGGGGCATCTGCGGCCTCGGCCCTCTCTCTCCTCTTCCACAACCTAATCGTGGAAACAATCACTGCTTCACAGGATCCCATCTCCCAGGGATGGATCGACTCAAATGAGGGAAGCGGAGGACCTCGACCACAAGGGGACAGAGTTCATTAACCGCAGAGGTCCCTCGTACCGCTTGGCTGCCACCAGCCGCTGACCCGGAAGTAAAGGCCAGGTCAGCTATCTGTCGGTTTGCTTTCCCCGTAGCTAAACGCATTTCATTGACTTTGACATGAAAGTGACGGCGGCTGGTCACATATTATGCTTCCATCGGGGCAAAAGTGAGAGAGTCATGCAACTCTTTCTGAAACCTTCTCACCTTCATTGGCAGGTGAAGAGTGGACATACAGTAGGATTCGATGCAGAGCAGATGAGCCACCTAAAGCCACATAAAACCAGGGGCGTCACCTTAATGCCCCTATATCTGGATTATCTGGCTGGCATAGCGAAAGAGACAAAGTTGCATGCCTTTTTCTTTATTCGTCATCTGAAAACTGCACGTATTTCACATAAGCCCACCCATTTTTTTAGACCAATATCTGTGTTTACCCTAGAGTTTATTTAACAGGAAGGGATGGATAGACCACTCCCTTCGTAATAGCCCCCCCCCCCCCCCCCCCCAACACACACACACACCAGCCCTAAACTCCCCTGATTTCCAGGCACCCATAAAAGGGTGCAGGTGTGACCTGGGCATTTAGCAGTTAACTAGCAGGGAGTGAGACCACACGCCACTGGGGCGGGGGGCTCCAGCATTATGAGAAGGGATGGAGCAGGGAAAAAAACCCAATAGAGGGAATAGTGCAGCAATTGTAAATTGCAGGTCTAATTCATTAGGAAGTGACACTTCATTCCAGGGGGGCTTGAGCAGGCCGATTAAAAAAGTGGTAATCAGGATTAATTAGGGGAATATATATGTGAGGATTAGCAGGACCAACCCTTACATGGCCCAGTGGCCACTATTCCCTTCCCTATATGTGCTTGTTTTTATCTCGCACTCCCCTTCCTCTACACAATACATGCCTCAGTGTACATTTAACTCCTGAGTGTAAAAACAGACCCAAATGGGTTCCTTTTTTTCGGGTTAAATGAACACTGAGGATTTTGGGGTCCAATTCTGATCCCATATTTGGAGAGTCCTAGACCACTGATTACTATATGAAGCTGTTCAAATAGATTTCTTTTTAAATTGACAATCTCACAACGCATAACGTGACACAAAAATTGGCCAGACCAATTGTTCTGGCTCTAATCCTCCCCCCTACCATTCTTAGACAGCCGTCTCAGCCGTCCCACTGAAACATCCTGTCCTTCTGTTCTATACGGTACTCCTTGACCTACCCTCTGGCCACCAGTGTTTAGCTCAGTGCTTCTCAAACATGTTTGGCTCAGATCACTCCTGTGATCTGAGATACAGGTCATGAGGAAAACTTGAGACTATCAGTTTCCATTAGGACAGATTGAAAATATGTTATACTTGGCGTTTAAAGGGACACTTCACCCTTTTTGCAAAAAAGAAATATGTTAATGACGTTTAGAAGATGTAGAACATGCACTTTCCTGGGGGTCTTTGTGTGTGTAATATGTGGTTTTAGATATTTTAGATTTTAGCAGTGAGCCCAGTGGCTCACTTCATTCCTGGACTACAATTCCCATAATGCTTTGGTGCACTGCTCTTCCTTGTGAATAGGAGGAGGGCTGTCTTACTGAGAAAACATGTAGTCCAGGAAGTAAGTGAGCCCAGTGTCCATGACATCAGAGACACTGGGCTCACTGCTAAAATATCTAAATCCACATAATATTACACACATAAAAGACCTGCAGGAAAGTGTTCTAAATCTTCTAAACGTCATTGACATATATTTGTTTTGCAAAAAGGGTGAAGTTTCCCTTTAACTAAAACCCCAGCATCCCTATTCTGGGGGGAACATTCAACAAGATTAGCCGATCTACAGTACAAGCAGTAGATCTTCTATATTTGGTAAAGAGACTTGGTGTACTGTAGACTAAAAGCAATACGAACAAAGTATAAAATGCAAGTGACATTGATAAATTCCAAGTGTTATCAAAGTATTCTGGACCTATCTATCTATCTATCTATCTATCTATCTATCTGCCTATGATTTTAATTTTGTGATTACAGCGCTTGTCCATCAAAATTGCTCTTAACAAACCTAAAATAGCATTTGGTTATGGTCAGCATGACCATAACCAAATGCCAAGTGTTCCCAGGAGATCCAACTTCCCACGCCCTATAGGGTTAAAGGCTTAGGTTATATTATGTCATAACCTATCTGTGCTCAGCAAAACATCATAATAATAATAATAGTAATATAATCATTATTATTATTATTACT
The DNA here is from genome assembly GCF_951216825.1 of Electrona antarctica. Classification (NCBI taxonomy): domain Eukaryota; kingdom Metazoa; phylum Chordata; class Actinopteri; order Myctophiformes; family Myctophidae; genus Electrona; species Electrona antarctica. The sequence continues at coordinate 34,937,263 of NC_136808.1, read as the reverse complement.
ACTACCAAGATATGGCTACTATGCAGACATATCTTAGTTGCTCATGGTCATAGTTATTTTTCTTGACCATGAATGTTAAAAATGTAATTTAGATAGCATGCTATTTAGACAGATGCTAGGCTAATTGTTTACTTGGTATATCCTAGTTTCTTGAGGTAATACAATGTCTCTCTGCATATTCATGCGGTTAATTACCTTGCCTATATTGTAATTAAATTAAATGTAATTGTATTGTATATACAGATATACAAAATGAATTGAAATGATTGTTGTTGTTGTTGTTGTTATTATAAAGGTACTGTATGTTTACTCCATTGTGGTGACAGTAGCCAATGATGGAATAAGTACTAAAATGTTTTACTTACTTAAGTAAAAGTATCAATATCCTATTATAGAAAACATCCGTTACCAGTTCAGTATTCAAAGATTACTTGAGTAAAAGTTCAAAAGTATTGGCATCAATACTTAAAGTAACAAAGGTGTAAGTGTACAAAATGTACACATTACCCACAATGTCTCATTTAAAAAATAGTATATATAAAAAGTGTATATATAGGGCTGAATGGTTAATGTTTGTTTTATAGGCTATTATCAATTAAAATCTACAAAGCAAGTTCAAATAATTGCAACGGAGGAAGAAAATACCATATTTGTCTCCGACATGTAGTGGAGTAGAAGTAAAAGTATTGAAAATTGGAAATACTCCAGTAAAGTGAAAATACCTCAAAATGTCACTTAAGTACAATACTTGAGTAAATGTACTTTGTTACACCACTGCCGGTAGCCACTCTCCAGAGAGGATCTGTTTGGAAATAGTGTAGTCGTTATTTTTCAGACAATCTGGTGCTCATTTGTGAGTCGTGTGAAAATATATGACTTTTTTATTTTAAGAGAATAATTATAATATGCTGTAATGGCTACTGCTGTAATGGAGGATAATAATGATAGTTATAAACTTTTTTTTAATATATAGCACTTTTGGAAACAGTGTTAAGAGCCACTTTGCATAAAACAAAACAATAAAAAAATAAGATAACCAACACAATGCCATAAGTAAAATCAGCGTAACGGATGAACGGAATATGCAAATGCAAGTGGGGAGGTAAAAAAAAAGCTGCATAATGAGGTCTCGTGTAGTGGAGGAAGCAGTGGTGGTAAAAGTACGTTTACGTGAATTAAAGTGTTAATACTGCAATGTAGAAATACTCACTGTTAGATGTAAAAGTCCGGCGTTTAAGATTCACTTGAGTAAAAGTACACCCTACCCTAGGGTAGGTATACCGTCACAAAAAACATGCAGTAATTCTGGTCTCTAAACTGCCTCCCCCTGGCCAGCCGGGGCGCCTGATGGAGGGGAAAGGAACTGGTTGGAATAACGTGCTCCTTCCACGCGCTACGTCCGGCCGGGGAAACTCCCCCCTGTCAGGTGTAAAGGAGTAACTTGGACACTCATGCATGAAGGAAGCATGAGTTGCTCTCCCCAGGTTGGCGGAGGGTGTGTAGAGCCCAGGATCACAATCGATAATTTCAGGGGTGAAAAATGGGTTACAAAATTGTGGGATAAAAAATTAGTATTGGTATGAAAAAGTATACCAAAAGTAAAGTACGCACATGTCGCATTCACAAGTTTTCAAATGTATAAAAATGTAGTGGTTAATGTATGTTTTGTAATAATAATCAAAATCTATAAAGTAACTATAACTAAAGTTTTCAAATAATTGTTGTGGAGTAAAAGTATATTTGCCTCTGAGAGTAGAAGTGAAAGGTACTGAAAATTGGAAATATACACCTCTAAATTTGACTTAAGTTGAGTACATTGTTACTTCACACCACTGGGAAGAAGCGAGTACATGGGTGGAGGATTGGGCGACTTTCTTTCTTTTTTCTTTTACCATGACTGCATGGATGTCATCACACGTTTCATTCGGGCCTTCTATGGGCCAGATTTATTACCCAAATCTCCCCAAGCTGCCCTGGCTATCACCAGTGTTTATGTTATTACTTCAACATGTTTCAGTTAACCTAACCTTGAAACACAGTTCAAGTGCGAGGATGGGCCTGTTTTGCTTGCGGTGGAGCACCCAGCATTGAAGTTTGTGGATGACGCATGCCCTGATCCCTGGTATGGGTATCAGGCCAAATCTTTCATCGCCTGCCTGTCTCCTTCTCTCGAGCGAGGTTGGGTCGGGATAGCCTTCAAAGTTTGAGCTCTAATGTATATTGACATTTGACATTGTGTCTTAATTCTATCTGACTTTGTTTCCCTTGTTTCCTTCTATAATTATTTATCCTTATGACTCTATTCTTGGAAACTGGAACCGCTGGAAGCTTGTGCAAAAACAATTATTTCAACCACTCTTTTACACCTGTGCATGTTACAATAAAAGTGAAGTTGAATTGAAGTTGAAATAGTAACGAATCTGCTGGCTGGAATTGCAAGGTAGAGAAAATGAGGTTGGCGACTTAAATAGCCCATATATGCCCATATAATGATAACATCAGGGAACTCCATATATGGGCATAAAAGGGTCATGGACAGACAGATATAGAGAGCTCCATATATGGAGTATCTGTGTGTTGTTGCGACCGAAGGTCGTGATTACTATGAAAACCTGAAAAACCTGTCAGTCACGCCTCCATAATTGGTTGCCAATCCATCACACCTTGTGTATCTTGTGACATCATGGAGACCCTTAGATCTCCATATACAGTATGGATCTGACCTCGTGACATCAGGTGACATCATGGAGACCCATAGATCTCTATAGTTGTCAGTCCATCACTGACTGACCTCATAAAACCCTGGATAGCCATACATGGAGAAGACTGGATCATCTGCATATATGGAGCCGGCCAGCAAATTTACATCTGACCTCACTGACACCAGATTAATAGTTTAACCCGTGCTTCTCAACTGTGCCATATTAAGAACATCTGTTGTTTCAGGTCTGAAAACATAAATTAAAAAGGGGAAAAAGTCCATATATGGACATTCACAGACGATGCCCTAATACAATACCTGTTATGCCCATATATGGAGATCCCTGATGTTATATAAGTGGTTTCGTGTGCAGAATTACAATTCATTTTGATGTCGGGCCGTGTCTGAACCATATAGGCGTAGTGTTCATTTGACTGAAACAGGCAAATCTGAGGTGTTCCCCAATCAAGTCATGGTTTCCATCATCAACACAGTGGACACCCTCCATGAGGACATGATCCACGATGCTCAGATGGACTACTATGGAACCAGACTGGCCACCTGTTCCTCTGACCACACTGTGAAGATCTTTAATGTCAGAAACGGAGGGCAGATTCTGGTGGCGGACCTTCGAGGCCACGAGGGTCCTGTGTGGCAGGTGGCATGGTCCCATCCCGCGTATGGCAGCCTCCTGGCATCCTGTTCCTACGATCGCAAAGTCATCGTTTGGAAAGAAGGAGAAAACGGAATGTGGGTCAAGATGTACGAATACACAGGACACGAGTCATCAGTGAACTCTGTGTGTTGGGCTCCCCACTACATTGGTCTGATCCTGTCCTGTGGAAGCTCCGATGGTGGCATTTCCCTGCTGACATTCTCTGGAGACCGGCTGTCGGACGTCAGGAAGATCGGCGGCGCACATGCGTCTGGTTGTAACACAGTGAGCTGGGCTCCGGCGGTGGTCCCGGGCAGCCTGATCTCTCAGCCAATGGCGGCACATAAACCCAACCATGTCAAACGCTTCGTCTCTGGCGGCTGCGACAACCTGCTCAAACTATGGAAGGAGGGGGAGGATGGCCAATGGCGGGAGGACCAAACGCTGGACGCTCACAGCGATTGGGTAAGAGACGTTGCCTGGGCTCCGTCTATCGGTCTGCCCGGCAGCACCATCGCCAGCTGCTCACAGGATGGTCGGGTGTTTATCTGGACATGTGACGACCTGATGGGGAGCTCCTGGACAGTCAAGCTGCTCCATAAATTCAACCATGTGGTGTGGCATGTGAGCTGGTCCGTCACTGGTCACATTCTGGCCGTCTCTGGAGGAGAGGACCAGGTGACTCTGTGGAAGCAGTCCATGGATGGACAGTGGGCGTGTGTCAGCGACGTCAACAAGGGTCAAGGAGCTGTTCCCACTGCAGTGGTGGAAGGTCTATCTGAACAAGGCTGACGGACAGCTGAGCTGCATCAGTGGATGTGGACTTCCCCCACATATACCATGGATGTTCACAATTTATTTGTTTATTTGGAGTGGATCCCCATTAGCTGCCGTCTGAATGGAAACTAGTCTTCCAGGGGTTCAAATTGTCAAAGATTGTAGCCACCCTAACCCTGGACTTTCAGATGCTTCACTTACATCTACAGTGGCCCTGTGTGAAATGTTGCACTGCACAGAACATCTGAACAGATTATGGACAAAATAAGGACGTATAGTGCTACTGTGGTAATGGAAAATAAGACATATCAGGGCCAGGGAAACGGATTCATATGCATGTCATCAACACAGTGTCTTTGTGCTGAATGCAGTGGCAACGAAGTGAATATCCCCTTGAGGTTCTCTCTGTGCATGGCCTGCACTTATGGACTGGACCATGTGCTGAAGATATCACTCGCAAAGATATCACGTACATCTGTGGGGGAGATACTTACACAGTGGAGTACTGCAACATGCATTTGATATCAACATCCACAGATTATTCAAACCCAAGGTATCCGTACTTCTCCAGAGGTGAGGGAGTATCAGTCAGGCTGTCTTGGGGATGTCATGTAATATTTATGGGGCAAATAAATATATCTATAGTTTGGACATCAAGGCATGTACGAAACCCTAATTACATCTACAAGTTGTACACCACCACAATGGTCTGTCTTTAATTGACACCAGAAGCACTCTGACGGACAGTTCACTACATGAACATCAGTGTGTGTTTGACACTAAGGTCAATTGCCGGCTGAGAATGCTCTTTTCCAGGTATGGAGAGCTGCATCTACTTGGTGGTATGATACATGAAACAGACTAGCAAACTAGCTGTTATTCAGTACAGTCTGGACGTCCACACGACATAAGGTGGGAAACTGGCATCCATGACTATCAACAGATACTGAAACGAGACAGGGTCTAATAGCGGTTTATGTTTATGATGTCATGTTATAGACATCATTCTTGTACAAATATGGAGGGACAATGGGATGGTGGATCTTAGATTATGCATTCACAAAATATGAAAAGAAAAAAAAAACATTTTGAAAATATTAGAAATGTGGAAAGAAATTGTTTGGGATTTATTTCCATGGCCAAGCAAACGTGTGCAAGAAATGTGTCACTAATCAATCCAGTGGTTCATGAGATTAGCCACGGACATACAGGCGGATACAAGCTCTTCTAGATGGCCCTCCCTATAGGTGCCATGCCATAAAAATATATTTTTACCCTGACATACATACCCAACCGACTCGATCACATTGCACCGATCACAGTACCTTTTACTCACCCAAGATATCATCAATAGCCAATAAGGGCACATTATGGTATCATCTTTTTCCCTGACAAAACAACGGACTCAAACTTAATACATACAGGTATGTTTTTTGTGTAACCTCTATTAATCTAAATCATGTTGCTATGATTAGATGATGTAATGATGATGTAAAACAAATAGTGTCAAAACAAACATTAAATTATCTTTATTGTTAATGGCATTTAATGTTTGTATTAGGGACAAGATGATGTACATGTTCTCTTCATTGTCAATGGCGTTTTTAAAACAAACAAAACAAACACAACTAAACACAAACATTAAACCTGTATATAGGAGGTGCTAGCGTCCCTCAAAAATGATGTGCTAGCTGCCACCCACCCACCTCCCCAAAATAAAAAGAAAAGAAAAGATGACAATGGCAGATATTTATTTCCAAGCAGTGGGAGAGAAGAAAGGGAAATCGCCTATCACCGACCTTAAAGTGACTTTACCCACCCTGTGAACCCATATAATAAAATGTGTTGATAAACTCCAACACAGAGCTCAGTATAATGCAAATGTCTTGTATCCAAATAAAGGGAGTGCTGCTTTAGTGGTGCAACTCCCCTCTCCCTTAATTTACAAAATGTATACATGAATTAGTTTGTGTTTAGATAGTTCTCATGACGGAAGGCCAGCTATGTTGTAGGTGCAGGGAGGGTGCTGAGTGGCTGAGTGGCTGTTGCCTTTTCCATGTACTGGTATTAGAAGTTGGCAGCAGAGAGGGTTCATTAAGTACCGAAAGTAGTTAATCAACTATTACTAACACATTAACTATCCATTTGTGAACAATCTATTAAATACACTATTTATAAGGGATAGTTATATAAGTGTTAATGTTGTTGTTGTTTGTGTGTGTGTGTGTGTGTGTGTGTGTGTGTGTGTGTGTGTGTGTGTGTGTGTGTGTGTGTGTGTGTGTGTGTGTGTGTGTGTGTGTTTTCATGCGTGTGTACGTGTGATATAAGTGTTACCAATGCATCCAACAGGGATACATTATAAGCAGTTTAGATATTTCCTCCTCGGATACAAACAGAGTTTACGCCACTGCGCAATTTAATGATTTCTGTGGATTTGAAAACAGGTTTGGGTGAAGCCGAGGACTTAAATAATAGCGAGAGTGGTATTGAACCTCTTCGGAGAAGATCAAATGCGGCTTTCATTAGTTTAGTACAGCGCCAGGGCCTCATTGATGACTTGTCAGACAGTCTTCCCTTCAATACGCAGCGAGAGGCTCTAAAAATCATCCTTTTACTGAGCCCTCTCAGCTGTAAATTCAACCCAGCTCAATACCGCCCCAACCCCCCCGTCTCTGTCTCTCTGCAAACCTCCATTACTTCTTACCATGGATTAACCTCATGCTGTTGATCAAAAGGAGCTTCTCTGTGTTGTCTGCTTCAGCCCAGGCCCATCCATCCATTAGCCACTCATAATGAAATCTTCAACTTATTATTATGGAAAAATCCATTGTTTGTCCACAGGTACCATATTTAGTGGGGAGAGCATGATCTTCCGGAGGATTAAGGAAGTGCTTAGGGGGTTTCAGAGGGGAAGGGGAGGAGAGGGGAGGGGGGGTGAGATTGCCTCACAAAATCAAGGGCCTTATGCACCTTTTTGTGGGGTGAGACTGTTTCCAATTAAGACAGCATGAGGCGCACAATATCACATTGTCACGCAGTAAACAGAGCTCTGCTTCCCACAGAAAGAGGATTGCATCGCCCCTCTGGGGCTAATCATAGTGTCACTGTCCTATTTTTCCAGGCTTGCATGTACGACTCAATACCACATAATCTCCACAGCTATCAACGAGTATCAAGCGGGCATGAGATACCGATCATATTTAGTCATTCCAGTCTATTCCAGGATTGACCCGTGCGTGCAAACAGTGCTTAATAATTCACGTTGCATTAGTCCGCCCTTGGGTTTGACGTGTACTTACAGTAAATATGATACATACGCCGGGGCTAAAAGCTTTACATAAAACTGTCTCCAAAGAACATATTAACCCATCTTTGTTTACAAGGGACGAGTCGGAGAAAAAGGACAATTTGGCGCAATGGGTCGTAAAGCACCCGGTGCTTCCTCCCTACCTCGCTGGCATGCGTACACACACGCCTCTCGCAGACATAACGCAGACGCGAGCAACTAAATCACCCGGGGACTGGAGCATTTAAGAAGGAGTGTCACATTTCTAAGTAATAAATAGCAGAGATTGATTTGACCTCCCAGCCAGGACCCTCAGTTTACTTATACACACACAAGTTAAGAAAAATGGAAGCTCTCCACCTCTCTGGGGATCTATTGGAAGGAAATCAGATAGGCCACTGTGGGGGCTTAAAGCGGCATGGCGGTCCGGCAGGGTCAATATGGCACTGCCTCACTCTTCCACCAGCAGCTCACTATGGTTACACGCAGGCATCAGAAGCATGTCAGAAACATCTCCAGCTGTTATCTTAGTGCTGACTTCAGAGATGTACCGCAGGCACGGACGAAGGTCAAAGGGTTTCTGTTACTTCAGGACAAACAGATCTGCCTTTTGCATTATTCACAAACTGTTGCCCACTCTGCTCATATTCCAAATGTAGCTCCCCCCACCACTTGCTTTAAAGGGCACCATACCCAAGACAATATATCCACCCCTCATATACACAGCTCAATAAATCTAAATTAGTCAAATCAAAAATCACACCCGTGTGAAGTGAGGGACGCTCTTATCATCGTACATTGATTGATTGATTGATTGAAAGATTTATTAACAGTTTGCAGAATTACAGTAAATTTCAAGCACAAACTCAATACAAAGGCTGTTAACTGTGAGTGGACGACCCAATTAAGCATTACACTTGTTTACAAGAGGGTCCACCATGTTCAATTCATCATCATCATGACGTAACATGTCGATTTGCTCGTCCATACTGTATGGCGTAAATTCTCCATTAATTGTCAATGGTAAGACAAATATCTACACTAATAGCTGAATATAGGCCCCTCAAAAATATGTCCGCAAGAGCTTAGATAGAATGTAAGCATATGGACAACCACATGTCCTTGAGCACCACTTACTGATTCACTGTAAGTCAGTCAGGATGACATCAGCTATATAAATGCTCACAATGAACAAAGAAGAAACAAGGGTGAACAGTATAGGATTGGGTACCGTTTCCTATACTAATAGTATCTACCGGTACCGGATCTGACATGTTACAATCATGGCTGTAATGTGGTCTTTGTGACTGACGGATTAACATCGGAAAGGACACAGTATACTCACTATCAACCTATTTTTTTTCCTGATAATGCTACTGTACATTGTGAACAGCACATCTGTATTGTCACTGCGCTTGAAATCCTGTGTTCATCGTCTTAAATAACAAAAACACTAGTATGCATGTTTATCTTGCATTGATGAGATCCTGCGTTCATATAGCGTAAATCATCACGAGACTAATCGCGGCACATTTAATATCAACAAACAAGGTTACAAACGTGGTTATTGGTAAATAAACTCAGGTCATTTTCATACGGTATGCTTCTCACATAAAGGACAGATCGATATGATAAAGTGTCATGTTATAAATGCGATAAGTTTAAATCACATGTTCAAATTGGAACAAAAAAGTTTGTGTTGTGGCTACGTGACTTGAAAACCTGGGTAACATCCCATGCGTGATAACCTGACCACCGTCTGCGTCAGTTTAAAATCAGATAAAAACGACATGGTCCAGGCACCGTTTTTGGTACCGGTACTGTTTTAAAAAGTATAATTTCAGCACTGGTATCGAAAAACGAAAAGCAACAATACCCAACCCTACAGTTATGGGTACTGTGAAAAGCAAAGATACCGCCCAACAAAACATTGGGACATCTGCCCCGAGGACCGGAAAACGAAAGCAGGAGACCAGCAGGTGTAGCCCAGGATCACAACATTTGAGTACATCACCAGAAGGCAACTACTATAGGGCTCTTTCTCCCTGTGAAGCTGCGTGTGTGTGTGTGTGTGTGTGTGTGTGTGTGTGTGTGTGTGTGTGTGTGTGTGTGTGTGTGTGTGTGTGTGTGTGTGTGTGTGTGTGTGTGTGTGTGTGTGTGTGTGTGTGTGTGTGTGTGCGTGCGTGCGTGCGTGCGTGCGTGCGTGCGTGCGTGCGTGCGTGCGTGCGTGCGTGCGTGCGTGCGTGCGTGCGTGCGCGCGCGCGCGCGCGCGCGCGCACATCACGCGCATGTTTTGGAGGGGGTTTAGGGTGGAGAGAGAGAGGTGGGGGGGTGTCTCTGTGAGCATTTACAGTGACATAGTTGGAGGAAATTGCCTGAGACGCAGGGGCCAAAAAGCTTGTATGAGAGTCTGGCACCCAGCTGCTGGACAGAGCTCAAATAACATTACATTTGCTCAAGGCTTTAGCTGATGCTCTAAATCACAGCAGCATTACAACGAGTGCAGCAGGTAAGAAACGCTCCCGTTTCCAGACTGCAGCAGAGCAGAGGTGCTCATAATGTAATACTGGTAATCCTGCAATGGTCATGTAAGATACAACAGTCATCACCCCAATGTGCTAACATTTCCTCCAATGAGTCTGGCAATACACACCTGCTTCCAGAATTGATATAGAGGAATTCACCATTCAAACCCTATACACACTTGACCCCTCAGGGTTCTGTTCTTGGCCCCCTCCTAATTTCCCACTACACAAAATCTTTGCCGAAATCAGCAGATCTACAAGCTATGAGCCGAATATTTGTCCATGTTTGCCGAATGTTTGCATATTATGTCCAGAATAGGAACGCTATGGTTCATGTGGTTAATGGCAAGCATGGGGCATCAGCATACCACCAACATCAGTGCAGATTTAAGGAAAGTCCTCCTCGCTAAGAGCAGAAACAAAACAGAAGCTGTCCCTAGTGAACATGTGGTGCCCATAAACCTACATCCTATTTACTGTAATTCTATTGCTGTAGCCACATGAATTATCATTGACGCAACATGCAGTGACAACACCTTCAAAATATGTCAACCGCACCAGATAGTATAGCTGCAGAACCAATCCACATGATTCCGTTTCCATTAGGTGGTTTGAGTTAACTACAGTGGAGGGATGTGAATGACAAAGTAGAGAGAAGCCCTTGAAAAGGTTCTCCTCAGTGAGTGAGAAGAGATTATACCAAATGTATGTTTCTGTGGAACTGTTTCTGTATGTGGTTTACTGATAATCTAGGATAGGAAGATGTACTGTAGTGAATGATTGTTCCAATAAGAGAGACAGATCTTTACAGAAATAGTTGTTAGCCTTATGATGATCAAAAACAGTTGTTCCTACGTACTCAGCCCACCCTTTTTATTTACCACTGTGCCTGTGCTGTAAGTGTAAGGTATCCTGCCCAGAGCTTGTCGAAGGTGGAATCCTCAGGGCATACTGTAAACACTGCACTCTCTGAAACATAGCATTTAACACATACATCTGATCTGATACAACCATCACCCATGCTATTTAAATTAGAGTGAGTGCTTAAAGCACCATACCAGTGGTCTGGCATGTTTAGCCCATTGGTACGCTTGATTAACACCTAGAACGCCCAGGGGCATTAAGGACTATTAAATCAGAGCGCCCAGCGATTTACAGCAACGGAGAACATTTAGCGACGCACCAGGCGCTATCCCGGATGTAGCTGAAGTAGCTTGATGTAGCCAAAACATGTTTGATGGAAATGACATCGAATATTGCGCAACAGACGCTTGCAGCCTGTGGAGCAATGCAATCGGTTTTGATATCAATACATCTCTGTCCTTTTATTATTAATGTCCGTTCTGAGCACTGGGCGTTACTAATTGAAAGAACGGAGAACACCGCCCTTGGAAAAAAATCCAAACTTTCAGGTGATAAATCCACCTTCAAATGCCCACCAACATATACTTATTATTTTGTGCTATAAATTCAAAGAAATTGTCTCCACCAGGCCGGTGGAGACAGGTCGCTGGTGGAGACCTGTGCCCAGAAGGGCACTTTTTCTAGTTTAAACTGCATTTAAAGGACCTATAACATAAAATTCAACTTTTTCAATTTATGTTGTGTTTTTGGGGCTCCCATATGTGTTTTCTATCCCCACAAATAACCAATTTTGAACAATCAGGCTTTCATATCATATAGGTGCTTTAATGGAAATTGCTCTCAGGAACAGCTCAACTGATTTTGTCCTCATCGTGATGTCATCAATGTCACCCTACTTTGTATAATTCCTCCTCTTCTTCAGTCTTCAGTTCCAAATTTGCATTTCCACCTTGTTTACAATGTCCACCATTGTTGATTTTCCAAGCTGGCATGGAATGGAAACAAGCCTGGTTTTATCTAGCATCAGTATTATAATGACTCAAATATTAAATAATCTGCATATCAGCACCCCCACCACCTCAGGACATTGTATTACTGCAGCTAAAACTGCTTTCAAAGTCCAGAAAGAAATGACAAGGACTGGTTATATCAGTGTGGTGATTGAGGCTCAAACCATTAGAAATAACTTTGAGGGACATAGACAATATGATATTAAATATTAAAAGCAGTTTTTTAATTGAAACATTGAACTTATACATAGTATGTCACCAGATGGGGATAGTAGGCGAAGATCACCCGGATCAGTAGGCGGAGATCACCCGATTGTCTGAACACGAGACTAGCACCACAATACTGTATCTCCATTAGGTTCAGCCACATTCAGGCATCCCATGATACACCGTAGCATTAGTGCTTGATAGTGACATTCATTAAGTGCTTGGGATCTTTCAAATAATTGTTCTCAATCTTTGCATTAATTTGAGACTGGCGTATCGGCGAGCGACGCCAGGGCCTCATTGCTAAGGAAGAGATTATACTACAGTAAATAACTTTTTGTCCTGTGGTTCTAAAGGCAGTTTACAGTTGTAGCACTGCAGGAAACATAGGAATGCTGTGATAACATTGGCTCAGCACACTATTGACTATCTCGCGGCTGCTTCCCCCCATGGCTCTGCAGAGGGAAAGGAGGGGAAACTGGCCAGTGATGAACGATGGCAGTGCAGTCAATGAAAAAATCAGCTGGGAAGCACAAAGCTCTTAATGCTCAGGCATATTGGTTGCTGACGGGAGCAAATAACATCAGCATAGCACTTATAGAGACCAATCATACATTTCCAACCAACAAGTACACACACACACACACACACACACACACACACACACACACACACACACACACACACACACACACACACACACACACACACACACACACACACACACACACACACACCCCCCCCCCCCCCCCCCCGTCCGGGACCCTGCAATAAATTTTTTCCCCCTGATTAAACAGTAAATTCTGCATGCCTATCAGGTTCCCATTAAGTGGGGGGCCCGCTTTCAAAAACATCATTAATCAACCAAGGGAGATATGGCGCGAAATATCAGTCATCGATTGTAACTGCTTATGACAGTTTACACAGCTTTATATCTGCAGGGAGCGCGCACTGATCTATCAATTACCGGCAGCCCCTGCAGCATGCTAATTGAGCATTTTCCTCTCTAATGCATTTCCACTGTTATCTTATAGGCTAATGAAACCAAACAAATCAATAAATATAAATTATACATGCAAAGATGTACTGCTGTGAACATAAAGCCTCTAATTAATTGCACTTGATTAATTTATATACTTTAATTATCTCTCCTAGCTGCAGATGGCATAAATATCTGGACAATCTGCTTATTGCTATGTCAGTCATAAAACGGCAGACACAGTGAAACTATTAGGCCTGGCTAGCTTTGTCACAGGAAAACACACAGTTGCTGACATAAAAAAAAGGCTCACCACTGAATAATTTAAGGAGAGCAAATTGCCAGACAATGCAGGGCTTGGGACTATACTAATTTCTCAGCTGGTTTATTATGGTGAGTGGTCTATTTTATATGCACTGAGCGAAAATCACCACTGTATCTTCAATAGTCATTCTTTATGGCCCGTTTCTGAATGGTCAGGGCAAATATATTCAGAAAACTCATCTTTAGAAAGTGCAGAACAATCTTTCTACATGAAGAAAAACGTGAGTATCAAAGACTGGATAAACAAATATACTTTAAGCTTTTTTATAGAACATACCTGTAAATTATTCTGTGAATTGGGCTGTACAATTGTCACTAGTTGGACAAAAGCTTGTTAATATTAGTATTCCTCATACTGGAATCTAGTGTGCTATACTGTATGGATTTCAACTCGCATTAGTTTAATTTACAAACAAGTCATTTTTAGCTGATGCTTAAAAAGCTGCAACTTTCCCAACAGACAAAAGATCTACGTAAATGACTGGAGTCTCCCAGACCTCTATACTACAGTAGGTTCAACATTTGTAGATCTGCGGTTTTCAGCGAACGTTTGCTGGTTATCAATGGTTTCTTAGCTAATTAGTAAATACAATCTAACAAACGAAAAGTGACCCCATTGGGAAGATCAAAGATGACAGCAGTCCCCATTACTAGAATACAAGATGGTGATGAGATAAAAGTATGTTGAATGTGCCTGGGCGGAAATAACAAAATAAGTTGCTTTCTTACCAAAGGGGAGGAAGGTTCTAGAGGCTTTGGGGGGACGGCTTTACATCTTGATGCTGCTAATGAGGGTGTTTTTAGTATAATTACCCCAACAGGGTGCTTGGCAGAATAATTACCAGAAAGAAATTACAGCAGAACATTAGTGTGTCCAGGTACAGTAAATATGTCGAGATAGACGGTGACGAGTCTTCCGCTCTCTGTGAAGTTGAACCTTTTCGGGGAAAAAGCTGTTATTTCTCCCAACATGTGCCAAACTCTGCCCTGGAAAATTGCACTATCAATTTAGTCCCACACAGCAATTGCAGGTTTTCTGATGAACCATTTCCTTTTCAAGTGTTTTTTTTTTTAGAACATCTTAACTCTTTTACAGTTGACTGCCTGTGTGAATATCTGGAATTTACGGAAGGTCTTGAATGTCTTGACCAGTTGTTGGATATGTGTAGGTGTCCTTCATATAATACAAGTCAACTGCCCGGCCTGTGGGACATGGCGGTTTTATGGACGGGATTCAAAGTGCAGCAAATCAGCAGCCCACATTTGAAATGTGCTTTTATGAAGTAAGCAAATACTTGGCAGGGATGTGCAGCGCTTTTTAGTGGTAGGCGACTCCAGACATATAGTTTAGACCACATAAATGCCTCACTGTCTATAAAAACACCTGGGTGTTTTTGGCTCTGACTTCAAACGCTGTCCGTGCACTCCGTTTACCCTCACACATTTTACATGTGGCTGCATGGGCTCTTCAAGAAAAACCTACCCCGTTATTTGTGTGGGCATCTGAACCTTGTGTGGAGCAGTTAAATGTGTACTGCTTTCAACGCTCTAAAACTGACCTTCTCAAGCAGGTCTCACATTAGAACGTGGGCTTTTGTGTTGACCCTGATGTCAGGACACCATGACACCATGTGGTTGGGTAGAAACCTTATGTCCAAAACTGTTACTTTTCAGGAAATGGGAGGAAAATAACCTACAGTAGGTTCCAATGGACAGTAATTATTTAGTAATTTTATTATTTTACTCATTAAGTAATTTAAACCTCACGGCAAATGTCCAACATGGAACATCATTAAAGGAAAATGTTTTCAAAATTACGAAAAATGTTTTAACATACAAATAAAATGCAAAAAATAGCAGATCTAGAAGCTCACAATCAGTCACAGTGAGCTTGTGAACTTGTAGATAGGCAATTTCTCCTACTTCATAATGACAAAGTTGATGAAAAAACAATATAGAGATACAAGGTTTCTGCTCAACAGCGACAATTTGTTATTAATGAATGCATGCCACGTGAACCTGATGTGTTTACAGAGGATAAAGTCACGAGTCACGACCCACTATATTAAAACATTTACATATTTCCCTTGTGAGAAAAACTAAAAAGAACAATGAGTGGCCCGTTGTTGATAAATAATGCACTAAAACATTAAGTGCACATAATGTACTGTATGTCAAATATGAAGCAAGCAACAGTAACCAGCTAGCACATACTGTAGATCACACCCTTCAGTTTGCCCCGTAAAGGGCTCAACAGGCATCATGGATGGCACATTTTACTGGGGAGCGACGTAACAAATCACCTGGAATAACAGACTTTAGCCCACACAGGTAGTGTGTTGAGAATGTTTGCTGAAATAACACAGCTTCTTGTTCTACGAGCGTTCTATGAACTTAAAATGGCATTTATTCTAGGTTGTGTTCAAACATTTAGGTTCCAAGCCAGGGTTGATATACTACTGTACTGAATGTCTTGCACTGTCCCTCTGCATTGTATTTGTGGTTGTTCTTGTACAATGTGTGCTAGACTGCTAGTATTTGTAGCTACAGTACCATACCATTTGAAATTGTCAATCTGTCTCTAGTATCAGTGGTTCTCAAAGTGGGGTCTGGGGACCACCAGGGGTCCTTGAGTGTGTACCAGGGGGTCCCCAGCAAAATTAGGAACAGTTCAGCCACCATATTTTCATACTTCAGCAATTAAAAAATAAATACAGTAGCTGATCTACAAGCTCAAACGCGACGCCTTGTAGATCTAGGTTTGACACATTTAGAGATATTGAGATATTTTTTGGAAATTTTTAAGGACACAAATCTTCTCTTATGGGGAATCCTGTCACAAGATCATTTAAAGGGATAGTTCAGATCTTTTTTAACTTAAGCTGTATGAAATACTTATACCATTAATATAGTGGTTGCAACTGTATTAATTGATTGCCAGAGTCCCGTGGTGGGAGTTCTGCTCTGGTTTTGGTGAAATATTAAGTAGTTCCGGTCATTTTGTGGGGGGCACTGGGGCCACGCAGTGAAAGTAAATTAATCCACAAAACTAACGTAATTTGTATTGTTGACCTATTTCTAAAATATTAGCGCAACTTTCATTCAACTTTGACCCCTCTATCACATGGAACTATTTTTTGGGCGTAGTGATATAGACACACAAAACATAGTTCTGTGTGATAGAGGGGTAAAAAATGAACGAAAGTTGCACTAATATTTTAGAAATAGGTCAACAATACAAATGACGTTAGTTTTGTGGATTAATTTACTTTTACTGCGTGGCCCCAGTGCCCCCCACAAAATGACCGGAACTACTTAATATTTCACCAAAACCAGAGCAGAACTCCCACCACGGGACTCGGGCAATCAATTAATACTGTTGCAAGTATTTCATACAGCTTAAGTTAAAAAAATCGGAACTATCCCTTTAATAAACGTAGCATATTAATTTGGGGGGTACTTGACGCTCTACAGTAACGTCCCCTTGACAATTATCAATAGGCCTACATTCACTGACACGTGATTTCAATACTGAAATCACTTAACTGCAGACTCAAGACAGTCACTATAGAAAACTTAAAATTGGCTGCAGCCATTTTATGGACAAAAGGCAGCACATCCATGAGGCAATGTGAAGGGGCAATGTGAAGGGGGAAAACCACATAATTTCACCAACATTGTTTCTTGACTTTATCTTTTCTCCCTTCAGAGCCATTGGGGTTTTTAATCATCCCGATATGATTTAGTCACATTTAAACAATAATGATCACGGAGGGAGCGTCATTTGGGACGAGGTGATAAATCAGCGCCTCATTCAGCTTTAATTCATGTAGATGCACACCTAATACTCATTACAAAGATGCAATTTCCAACCAGTCGCAGCTGATTAATGGGGATCTGTCTCTCCGAGTGTTTCCTCGAGCCGCACCATGCCTCCAGCGGGATAGATGACTTTCATACAGACAGACCCAGTCCCTCGGCTCATTTGTTTTAACGACATGCTTATGACAAACCGGTCGGCTGACAACTTGTTCGCCGGAGAACGATCAAAGTGACACAGTGGAGAAACAGCCAAAAGAGTTTTGACGTTGGTTCATTTAAACGTCTGCAGGTTTATTAGTAAAGTGCAGTTTATTAGTGAAGTATTATCGCCCAAGAGAGTAACCAGGTAAGATGTGTTAATGTCAGAGAAAGGTAGTTTACAACAGAAATTCTCAACCTGTGGGCTGGGGCCCACTGGTGGGCCGTGGGGCCCCCAAATAAATGTCAAAACGAGTATAACTTTTTAAACCTTGTTTTTTCAATATGCTCAAGGCATTCCTCTTTCCACCAATCCAAGCTGGGACACAATTGATTGATTAAAACAGACTGGCTCTGAAAATGCATGCAAACCACTGTACAGTACAAATTAAATGTCTTTATTCATCTCAACAGTTACTGTACAATGGTATCTGCAATTTGACCTACCCTGTAGTATCTGTAAAAAACAAGGACTTAATGCAGTTATTAATAATTATCTATTTTTTTGACTTTTTTTTAAGTGGCATGATTTAATTACATTTCTGTCTGACGAATCAGTTAAGGTAGGTAAGGTATCTCAATTTAAATATTCATTTCATTGTCATCTCAGTTTGGTACGAAAGTTGTAGATGTTTAAAATTAAACAAAACAGTAGAAGTCTCACCGTTTCATTATAGTACATCAAATATAAATACATTATAATCTAAAAAAGCTAATTTAAAATATGCTTTCTTATTCACACTCACCAGTCATCGGGAGTGTGTGTGTGTGTGTGTGTGTGTGTGTGTGTGTGTGTGTGTGTGTGTGTGTGTGCGTGCGTGCGTGCGTGCGTATGCATGCGCGTGCGTGTGTGTGTACGCACGTGCATGCTCATGGGATGCCATGAGCTCTTTGGCAGAGCCATAGAAGAACATGGACATACTTCTGGTTGATTTTGGCTGACAGGAATCCACCACAAACCAATGTGTTGCAATGCCTTCTAACCTACAGTACTGCTTTCTTGTTCTGTGGACGAGATGATGAAGCATTAGTCTGACATGTCGCTGGGCTGAAGCTCAACTTTTTAAGGCCAATTGTTGTCCATATCGTTGCTGTCAGGGCAGAAATCTCTTATCTCCATATAATAACGCTTTTTTTCATGAATTAACACCCTAACAAAAGTAGCAGATCCACAAGCTTGAAACGTGGCGCGAAGTGCTGCATTTTGTGTAGCTCTGCTACTTTAGTTTTTTGCTGTTTTTGAATTTAAATCCTGAACACTTTTGAGTATTTGCACGTACGTACTGTACTGTACTGGACATAGTAAACATTATAGCCAAGCAAATTGAGTACAGGGCTGACAAAAATAGTATTGAGTATACTGTAGGTGAGCTTTCAATGTGGAGCAATGTTAATAGGAGAATTGAAATGCTTTTACATTTAAAATTATATTTTTGGTAGAGTTGCAAAAGAGGTTGTCTTGTAGGATCTATCTATAATAATCAACGTGATATATATATATATATATAATTGATATGTTCATTGGCTATGTGGATCACAGAATGAGAGAGAGAGAGGGGCAACAGAGGCGAGCGGTGAGAGGACTGGGAGCAAGATGAAGTGTGGAGAGAGAGAGAGAGAGAGAGAGAGAGAGAGAGAGAGAGGGAGGGAGGCGGTCGTCTCTGGTGGCCTGGAGAAAATCTATAAGCTGTGCATTTTAATAGAGACACTCAGAGTCCCTAATAGTCATTTTCCCAGTGACGGACTGCTTTGATTCCACTTTTATCAGCTGGTGGTTGGTGACCGTGGCTGAGAGGGGGATTATGACAGTCCTATGACGTCCTGAGGAGTTCCAGGTGGCTGTGTGAAGTTGAATGCAGTGCTCATGGGTCCATGTCTGGCTGAGGGCTTGACCAAGCATGGCCTCCCCTCCCCTCCGCTCCGCTCCCCGTCCCTTCCCCGTCACCTATAGTGCATCCTTCAGCTGTGTAAAGTAACTAAGTACATTCACTCAAGTACTGTACTGTACATATTTAATTTTTAGGAATTTGTTTTTACTACACTGGAGTATTTCCGATGGTCATGTACTTTTAGTTTGACATCTCTGCAGGCACATATTATACTTTTACTCCACTGCAATTATTTGAAAACTTTAGTTACTAGTTACTTACTGTACTTCAGGCCTAGCCTATGTACATTTTGGTTATATTCAATCTTCTATCTTTTTTTTTGTTACATTTGAAAACGTGTGAAATGGGACATTGTGCATAATGAGTAATGACTTTTACAAGTATACTGTATTTTGACACCAATACTTTTTGTATGTTTACTCAAGTGAATTTTGATTACCAGACTTATACTTGTAACTACATTGCAGTATTGATACTTACAGTAAGTAAAACAAAAATAGAGTACTTTTCCCCCCACTGGCATCCTCCCTTCCTTCCGACCCGTGGTGTGCGGGAGGACCTAGCTATCCCTCCTGTGCTAAGTGGGTTTGGTCCTGGAATCCCCTTCTCACGCCACGCCACACACGCTTACTGTATGGCACCGTTTCCCAAACAGTGGGTCCGGACCCATTTGAGGGTCGGACACATTTATATGGGTCTCTATATTTTTTGTTTCCTACATTTTGCTTTGTAATTATCATCATTTCAAAACATTTTCCAAAACAAACATTCACAAAAACAGCATTCTTCATTAATTAAAAATTCAAAGATTTTGTTTTCCAGTAAAATCATGAAGAAATAACTAAAAAGAATCACATTTTAGAGAAGTTTAAGAAATGTCACTGTTGGGTCTCTCTCAAGCTAAAAGTACACCCAACCGGCTGTAAAAAGTAGCAGCCGCGTTTTGACGCGATGCAACAATTATGATAATTGCTGCGGAGACCTCGGCACTGAAGGAGTAAGGCCAATCTGATTAAGGGCCTAAGCTTCTGCATGATCAAATATTAATCTGACGTGTCTTCTTCGCCCTGACCTGGGCTTGGAGACATAAGCAGCTTCTTATGGTCTTATGCATTAACAGATTTGCACCGGCTGAACTCATAGCAGCAGGCTAATAATATTGGACATGCGAGGCAGGACAGTGGCGCGATCTCCTGCGAGGAGGGGGGGGATCAGAATCCACTTAGTATAAACTGAATTAAAAATAACCACGGCTGATAATAAGGCTAATCTTTATGACAACTCAAATCATTTCAACTCAGTAATGACAGTAAATGCCTACAGTATTAGGACAGAAATTCCGAGGACCACCTGTTGGATTAATTGGATCATGTACAAACAGTTGGTTTAAACTCTTCACCGGGGTTATACGGCACACGCACACATGCACACATGCACGCGCACACGTGCGCACACACACTGTGAAGATTACACTTTTGAAATTACCGGTACATCAATAGTATAGTCACCTCACAATAATACAATAATTTCAACAATTGCAATGCTTTGTCAAAACATAAATAACAACAATTAAATAGAGTCATATGATCAAATTGGAAGATTGAACGACACCGTTTTGGGTGCTTATTTATTCATTATGTGTGATACACAATAATGGCATGATGGCTTAAGTAAAAGTATCAATACTGCAATATAGAAATACTCCGTTACAATTAAATCCGGAATCCAAAATGCACTTGAGTAAAAGCATTGGTATAAAAATGTACTTAAAAGTACCAAAAGTAGAAAATATGGATTTCACAGATACAAACTGAAAGACTGAAATATTTAGAAATGCCCATTTTGAAAAACAAATAAAACAGATCCATTTTCAAAAAAAACAAACATATTTTATATTACATATCTGTTTTAACTGAAGAAAAATGAAAATGGTGCCTCAGCTTCCTTTTACAGTGATAGCCCACAAGCCTGTGCCAATTCAAGAAGTAAAACAGTATCCTAATTGTTTAGATTTTCACAAAGAAGAATCCATCCATCCATCCATGTCATCTCAACCTTGCTTATAGTTTGGTGTAAGACGGCACCATTTAAAAAAAAATACAGTGTCTGAGTCAACACAACCACAATACACATGCCGCTTGAAGTGGAATCTCTCAGCCAGAGGAAAATTAACAAAGAATCATCACATAAGAAGGAGTCAGCCGCCACAGCAAGCGCTTTTACTAAGATTCACAAAGTGTTATGTAATAACTGCAGAATTTATGCAGTTATTTATGAATATATGAATTTGACATGTAATTGAACTCAGAATCCAGTTTTAAAAAAGGGTTGCTACAGCCCCAATGAATACTAAATGAATTGGTCAATGCAGAGCGTGAAGACGGCTTGTTGGGTTTAAACACATGCACACCATGTCATAAATACTGTATACAGTACAGAGAGCAAACAATAAACCAGTCACACAGTGACTAGACAGCAACTGACAGTTTTAAAGGATTAGAACAATATTAAATCAACATAAATTCCTCGCAGTATTTAACAACACAAAACAGCTTGTAAGAACCAGTGGATTATGTATGTGGATTATAAGGTATCGGCCCCCTTGCTCTCGGGGGCAGACTCCAGATGACTTAATCTACTTACAAAGCATATTTAGGTATGATTTATAAATGAGATAGGGCTTGTTGCCAGGTCAAATCTTAATTCAAAACATATTGTTTGCCCTGTAGGGCATTAGCGCAACAGATGTCCCCCCCCCCCCCAACCAACTGACTGTTGCATGGGATCCACACGCAGCATTCAATATCAGGCTTACTGTGTGCTATAGTGTGCTGTACTTGTAATGGGCACGGAATGCAGAATTGAGCACATGTAAACCACGGGACACGCTAAATAACATCAATGGATGTATGGACACTGAATACGTGTATCTTTAGGATGGATCAGTGAGAAGGCCTCGTCTAAATCAAAATGTTAAAAGTTAACAGCATAAACTGATTGCCTGTACAAATCCATAGGGTAAACAATGCAGGGGCTGTTGTCAACTTAGATCAAATTTTCCGCGCAGCAGAAGATGACTGTTAACACTTTGTACCGCGTGTGTCATCATCGGTCTAGATTGTCACTAGTCAATATGTATTGTACGAAATAGAAGTGTTTTTATTTTACCTTTTATTTTGGCTTTATTTTTCTTCTAGTGTATTCATATCTGTATCATAAGTGACTGAGGCTAGAGATATAGCCTTTATTTTCTTGTATTTTTTTTTAGGTGATACGTTTTTTTTCTAAATCAACAGTTCAAATGTTTTTTTAGAGTCAATACATGGTTACAATTATATTGCAAACAAGGGTATTTTACCACTTTAACCAGGGAAAGCATCCGTGTCAAAAATAGCAGATATACAAGTTCACAGCATGTCACGAGTGAACTTGTACATCTGCTACATGGCAATTGGTCTGAAGTACTTTATATAATTTACAGTAAACTTCTGTAGAAGCAAACCAAAGCCATTCGTGTGAGAACAATCCTCCCTGGCTAATATGAAATGAACCCAGATGCTTTACAGTACAAAACTTGTATTATTTTATTTTAATTTTTCACTCACCGGTAGTTCAATCACTTAGGTTAGCCTAACTCGCCGAAAGCACTGGAATACGATATGACCTCAGTGAAATAATTTGTGTAAATACAGTCATAAACGGGGCCTGGAACACAGCCGTGACAGTAACGGGCAGTCATGCACGGTGCAAACAAAGTCTAAAAAAAACAGATGACTGCAATGAAAAACATCCTGACACTATTATTCTTTTCTTTTCAACTGAGAAGAGCCTCTTCATGGTCAAATGGACTCTATGTTATAACTGGGACTAATGGGGTCTAGGCATTTTCTTCAACGCCGTATTCACAATACTAGTATGTCTATATATGAAAAGGTGAATTTAAAAATGAAGACGATGAACAGCTTCAGTAACAAATTGTACAGCACATGGCTGTACTGTATATCCATATTTAATATTCAACATAATCCTCAGCTCAGTGTTATGTGCATAATTTATACTTTGTTGCAAGACAGTGTCGCACATCGAAAACGGCAGATCTACAAGCTCATGGTCGTGTACACAGTATATGTATACAGCTATTATTGGCACACAGCACCGGTTGTGCAATGAAGTCCGAATCAGGCTAGTGTTTTCCAGTCCAGTTGGTGCAGGGAGTGTCAGGTGAGGATGGTTGAGCATCAGACAGGTGTCCTATGTACCTGCTCTTTACTCTGCTGTCATGCTGGAGCACAACACTCGCCAACACGCCACTAGAGCCACCAATGAAGCGAGACGACAACATACCAAGTAACGTAAACACACTTACGAACACGGCTTCAAATACAATGGTGAAAGTTGTGTCTTGTCTACTCTAACTCATCATCACGCTCCTAGCATTGGCCTGGACGGTGCACTCAATCAATATTATAGTGTTTATGCAGAAATGTCAGGTACAATTTATGTAGAGGCTGTTGTACTGTATAGAGTTTATTCGTGGTGTCACTGATTAACTTTTTTACTAGACCTGTATCTCTCATAGTTCATTGAGCACAGCATATTGTATGTCAATGTGCAAGCATTTAAAGTGGTTGAGGCTTTAAATAAGTAAGGCTTCGACATTATTATTATTAGCTGTAGTAGTAGTAGTAGTAGTAATAGTATTAATATTATATTATCCTTTTATCTGATACTAACCCTAAAAAGAGTTAGTTATACTAGAAGATCCCTTTCTTGAAGATTGAATACTCATCCGGGACAAGCAGCATATTGACGAGACATCGAAGCGGTGGTGACATCATTTATTTGGCCAGAGAGAGAGAGAGAGAGACAGAGACAGAATGTTATTCTTCTCCTCTGGGTCGAGCATGCAGGCCCCTAGTCCTACTACTACTGTCAGCCTGTGGCCATTTCACAGCCCAATCTAAACACACAAATGGGAGAGGAGATTGAGTATTTTCACGGCACGCTGCCTTCCTCCGCGATCATGCCACATGCGGGCTGACCAGCACAAAGAGTGACCACAGCATTACCTTCTGACCCCCCCCCCCCCCCCCCCCCCAAAAAAAAAAATAAGGGAAAAAAAGCTAGACTGGCCAGCGTTCCTGACTGAACGGCGCAGTAGTGATGAGCACCATGAGAGAAAGCGAGCGTGCTCTGTGAACCCCGTGTGACTGCTCTGTGAACAGAGCTCTACCTCTCTGCTATCTGTCTATGTCTCTTGTTCTGTGCTGTTACACAATTGGATTATTGCGCCCCCACCCCTTCGATCCTAAACAGCTCCCACAGATGTAATATGCCACCGGAATTTGATATTTGACTTAATTTAGATGGAAAACTCATGACATGTTGACTTGTGACCTGTTGAAATAGCAACAGACTCATTAAGTCGTTGTGTATTAAAACTCTCAGGTCCTATAGGTGGAGGAAAACCTCCCCAATTGGTCAGCAGCTAGACTTAAATATATAGCTAGACTTAGAAAATAAATAAAACATACATAATTGTGTTCCTTTTGTATATCATATTTCATAAGAAATATTCATAATCACGCAGAAAAACAACATCAATGAGAGGTAGAAATAAATCAAGTGGTAATTTCCAAAACGCTACAGTATCCACACTATAGTTATGTAGGCCTACTGTAAAGTGTAAACAGTATCTTATGAAGTTGTTTATACAGCATCTGTAAAAAGGAGACCTTTCTCATCAAAGACGCTAAAAGAAGGAAGGAAAGGCGAAGAAAGTCTAGACGGAGCTATCTTTGACGTAGACTTGATGTGAAAAACAAAGTTTGCATAGTTTGATTCTAACAGGCAAACATGCAGACAGAACAGTGATACATTAGTTATGTAAGGCGTAGACAGCACATTATCTCAGTGGCCACAGGTTTAGTTTGCAGTTCTTCACAAAGCTATGACTGTTGTAAAAAAAACAAAAAAAACACCACTGATTTTATTATCAAAAACATTTAATGCATGTGTGCGTCTGACTCTGAACATTCTCATATCAAAGACGGTAGATTTTACAATTAATTTAATTAATTTTACATTCGTTAAAGTGTTATTTGCTCAGCAACCAGGGAGTAAAAACAACTGCATTTAAGAGTTATAATAAAATAGAAAAATACACAAGTCATGTTTAAACTTGTATGGTTTTATAAAGTTTCTTCCACCACATGTGCAATGTATGATATTGGTCATTGGTAATACTTTGTTGGAAATAAACCAAATCACTTTAGCAAAACCTAAACATCAGAAGAGTATGTCCATGAGCCTAACCCATACACTAATGAATGTACCTTGTACATAGTATACTGTAATAAACACCAATGTAAACACCATGTACAAACTATAAGAATGAATAAGCATTGTGACACTAAGATTCATATTCTATCAGTGTACTGTGATCTCAGTTGGATGCATGCACAGCGCACATAACATGGCATCATAACTTTCTTAAATGTATTAGATTTTTTTCCATTTGAAACTTTTTAGCTATGAGCAATACAATAAAATTGGAGGAGGGGGACTGTAAGCTGACCTCATAGTCTACTAAAAAAGTCACATCTGGAAAAAGAAATACTAGCAATTGTCACTTTTATCCTTGATATTTTTTATATTCATATCAACGTCATACTTCAAAAAACGATCATGTGACCAATAATACCTGTGAACTGCCGTGTGTGTGTGTGTGTGTGTGTGTGTGTGTGTGTGTGTGTGTGTGTCTCTCTCTCTCTCTCTGTCTGGCTGGATTATTTCCACTGTTGTGCACTGCACACCGGTCTTGCCAGATTTTGAGAGAGAATTAAGCAACCAGGTATAGGAAAGCCAGCCCAAAAGAAGTGACTATTTTGCGTCTGCGGACGGCTAATTGAAAATAGCCAATCTTGTAGATCTGCTAAAAAAAATGATCTTGAAATAAAATGTGTAATATTGAATACATTTTAAAACATTCTAACAACACAGATCTGGTACGGAGGCTTCTTATGGAAGTATTTGTCCTAGGGAGAAATAGATATTAATTTGGGGGCCCATCATGAAGATATTTGAGAACCACTGGTTTAAATAATAATTATTAAAAAATGGAAGCAAGCCCAAATAAGCAACTACACGTTAGAAACATGCCCCCAAAACCCAGCAAAGCAAGCTTTACAGGAAAAATAAGCAAAAACAAAATTGCTTATACTAAGCTGGATGTGGCAACCCTGGCGCACGGTGTGCGCGGTGGCGGCGGTCTGCTCTGACTCTGGGCAGGTGCATGCAGCAGCCCTCCATGGGGTATCAGGTATCCCCCTGGCCTGGGCCTCTCCCCATTTGTCATGGTGAATGAGTGGTCTGCCTGACTGCACTTTCTCATTCCATTTCCTCTCTGGCTGCGCTGAGGCCCTACCACCCACTGTACACGCTGTCATTTCTGTAGCTACCCCAGAACCCCCCCCCCGAAACCAGTTCTCCATTCACATGAAGTGTGAGCAATAATGCACTCTCACATTCCTGCTTCCAATGGTTTACACGCTATGACCCCCACCAGCTCCATCCCCAAACAACTATCACCTCACTCTCTCTCGCGCACGCACGCACGGACGCACGCATACACGCGCGCACACACACTCACAATGATGGAAAAAGCTAATTACTCCTGTATTCGTTTTACCAAGTGTAAAGAAATACATCTCTGACAGACTTCAAACTAAAATTAAGAAAAATAAGTTCATGATCATGATAATAACATAGTCCAACAACAACAATGATAACACTATTACTAACAGTGTTAGTATATATAGTATATATACACCTTTCCCACGAATCTAAGTTTCAAAATGTGCAACCATTCAACCAGGCCAAAATAAAGCATGCCTGCCAGATGCCCGTCCGCTTAATTATTAAGCTGTTTGCCATGTAGTGCCAACACACTCTCCTCTCACGCTCTCATCGCTTACAGAAAACAAAGGTGACAGTCAGCGCTGCTCTTACCTACATACAAGACATCATCAACATCTACATCATCCGTATACAAGCTCTGATATTAAGACGCAACAAACTGAGCGCACCCTGGTCTCTTCAAACCGTAACAAGCAACTACAACTGAAAACATTATCTGTTCCTGCTCAAAGAGGAAGTGAAACACAGAAGAAAAAAAAGAAAAAAAGACAGCGAGAAAATAGGGGTAATTGCAGAACACCCCAAGCTCGACCAATAAAGAAACTTTTCTCTTTCACCCCCCCTCCTCCCCCTCCTGTTTTTGTGTAAAAAGAAAAGGAAAAAAAGAAAACCAGGAAATCTCCACTTATTTCAACAAACATTTGCCTCAACTCAGGAACTAAGCCGGACCCTCTACACACACCCCCTTCCCTCTCCACCCAGCGTGCACACGTGTGTGTGACTGTGTGTGTGTGTGTGTGTGTGTGTGTGTGTGGGTGGAAGAGCAGCAGAGCATGTGCTTGTGTTGTCTACCTCCACTTGATACACATTGTTAAGAGACTGCAGCGCCATCTGCTGGCACTACTAGTGTTGAGTGTGGAAAAGGAAAGAGGCCAGGGATAATACAGAAGAGTACAGGCACGCGCACGACACACACGTGCGCACACGCACACACAAACACATTTTTGGCAGAAAGACTCTACAAGGACTCAGTGGACCAAGAGTGTCTCTGGCAGCTGTACTAATGTTAGAGGGTTCAAATCCTACACTGGCAATGAATCATAAAAAAAAAGACAAAACAATTAAAATGATATCGTTATTACCTGAGGTCCAGCCCTCAGCACTTTGGATTAAAAATGTCCACTAAATCAGTGTTTCTCAGCCTGTGGGTCGGGCCCTTATATGGTCTGGGATCTGGGGTGCAGATGATTTGCTTAATGTGCAATTTTGTTTCTCCATTACATGGTTACATGGTAATTACATGGAATACAGGCTAACATGGTATTAATGACTTTTAAGACCCAATTGGACAAATTGTCCAATATTACGTAAGAGAGGCAAACGTTGTGATAATAGCCGATCTACAAGCTCACAGGTGGGAGGCGCTGTGAGCTTGTATAGTTCAGCTATTTTTTTACAATAATGCATCTGTGGAACCGAGTCAAACTAAATGTAATACCTACAATTCCAAGTGCTTGTCAGTTCAAATATGATTATTGTGGCCCGATAGGTCTGAAAAGCACTGTACTAAATGACACAATGCTTGGTAAGAACTACACAGTAGCAGCACGTATGCCTAATTCACACTCCATCGTGTGGCGGTGTCACAGACACTATAAGCTCTTATAGATGAGTGCCACAAAAAAATAATGCTTTTAAAAATGGACACAAAACTTTTTAACAAAGCTAGAAGCTTTGGGTCTAATGCAGAATGTTTTGTTGTTTGTTTATTTGTTTCTGTCTTTATCCTTTGATTTTTATGCCCACCATCGTACGACAAAGTAGAACAATTTTTATGCTTCACCATCGTACGACAAAGTAGAACCATTTTTATGCTTCACCATCGTACGACAAAGTAGAACCATTTTTATGCCCACCATCGTACGACAAAGTAGAACCATTTTTATGCTTCACCATCGTACGACAAAGTAGAAACCGGCCTTTTGGAAGACGCAATCCTTCAACACCGAACGTTCCAAGGCTCATAACTTCCAGGGGTCAAAGTTCTTTTTTTTACATGTCACATTCATAACTGTGACCTGACCTGCAGGGGTTCCACATCCCCAGCCATGCCGGCATGCAGCTGGCAACGAGTAACAGGACACATAAACAATCTCTTTGGTCCTGCCCTCATTTCCCTCCCGAGGATCCGCCGAGGACGACTAATAACGACTTAATCAGGCTGATTGCACATCCATCACCATGATCTGTTTCTCGCTCCATTTTTAACTGAAGGAGGGGGGGAATGTTTTACTTGGGAAATGAAATATTTGGCGACCTGCGCCTCTGCCCCTCTCTCTCTCTTGCTGGATGGAGAGAGGGAGAGAGAGAGAGAGAGAGACCTTACAGCTGAGTAAACAGCAGGGACTGGTTAAGTGGACAGGTAAGAGGTAACCGTGGCATCTATGAGGCTTTGCCATCGCTGCTGCAATGAGTCTGAAGGCACAAAACACAAAATACATTTAAAATTACCTCCCTTTCTCACCCCTCTCTAATTTGTCATCTATCATCTCCAATGCAAGGAGATGATTAATTGACATCGCCACAACCCCCCAGCCCCCTTTTTCATTGTTGTACATCCATTAATAATATGCAATTAGGATTAACGCATATACAGTAAAACATAATTTGTCTAATTATGCAATTAACGTGCAATTAATCACTTGCTGAAGCAAATTTGGATGTAGTAAGTTGCATAATGTATGCGCAAGATGCCATAATACAGCTGTCGTGTCTCTTGTCCACACTTGAGGAATGTGATCACTTAAACAATAGGCTCTGAAAAAAAACAATAAAAAAACCCACTATCAATTCAACTTAAAATAATGTTATAAAGACAAAGTCAGGTGTATCATCTCTTTGATAGCTGCATGGTCATCCTAAAGCCTGATTTATACTGTGCACGTCGGTGTGCCATTCAGTGAAAATAGGCGATCTACAAGCTCACAACGTGCCGCATCGTGACACGCCAGATAGCGCGTAGATTGGCTATTTCATTTTAAGTATACAGTAGGCAAAAAGGCCACTCAAGTTACACAGGCGCCAGCAATCCTTACCTCCACCTAATCTTCATAGTACCTCACCCTCCCACGTTCTCACTACTGGACCTGCTGCTGTGGCAGACAATACCCATCAGGTTGTGTGTGTGTGAGCGTGTACACACGCATGCGTGCGTGCGTGTTTCTCTAAGCCATGGAGTTGGCTCTAATGCTCCTGATGTGGTCATTAAGTGGAGACATTTGGTGCGGTGGAGCGCTAAGCCTCTCAGCGCTCAGAGACTTGGAGAGCGATGTGGAGATTCCACCCCTAGTCCTCCCCCGGTAAAACCCACAACTCACCACACCACACCACCGCCCCAGAGCACCTGCAGGAGAATTAAGATCCTTCTGCGGGGGTCTATACAGAGTAACATCAAAGACTGATATGAAGACCCACTAACAAGACCAGAGGGCATGAGAGAGAGAGAGAGATGGAGGAAGGGAGAGACAGACGTTGGGAAAATGAAGAGAATCAATATCTTTGAGCGGAAATGGGGGAATTATGCAAACGCGTTATTCACCGTTGCGGGAGAGAGTTGTAAAGACGTCCGTTTTCATTTTCTCGCGGTGATATCCAAAATAGAGCCTGCATAACATGGGCTTCACCTCCGGGAGGTTTGAGGGAGATTCTCCAGGCATTGCTCAAACATTATTAGGGATTACTGACTTAATACAAACGGGTAATTTGTGAAGCTGTAAAAAGCGGAGTTGAGTGTGTCAAGCATTGAAACATGTGAATGCTGAAGTGCAGTAAACACTGCCATAAGCCAGAACTCACTCGGTAAAGATACATATATATAGAGAGAGAGAACAGAAGTCCTGACGTCACTTGCATAACACCTGGGCCGGGTCACGGAAGTGATTCCTCTATGGAAAATAACATTGGGTCATCTTAGAATCGTCTCATATAAGAATTGGCGTCCAAAAATAAACAAAGTGCCCCGGCAATATCGTCAGGGAGGTGGCTCTGTATCGTTTACGACAATCAGTCCCTCATAATTGATAAAACTGTGGTGAATATTTAATGAATTTGGCGGCCGTAAAGGCTAGTGTTTTCTCACCGTCAGTTGATGCTCCATATCCGTATGAGACAAACTGTCAGGCTCATTTAGTTTTTTGGAGCAAAGTTCTAATATGACGCAATATCAAACACCTCGCCGCACCCCTTTATGGGATTTTTCAGCTTGAATTCTGGTATAGAGCCAACTATCTGACAGACTTTCACTGCAAATTGAAAATCAATCTCAAAAAGTGCATTCAGGATTCATCATTCAATGGACGGAAGGAAGGAAGGAAGGAAGGAAGGAAGGAAGGACATAACTGTAATTTGTTGCTTATGCGTAATGAGAAAAACACAACATATGGCCATATGTTCACAGTCTAAAGTCTAAACCTTGCAAAACTGATCCTATCCATCCTTGTTACTCCCAGAGAGAACCTCAATCTTAGTCTCTGCTACTTCCAGCTGATATTAATAAATTATATTCATATTTTTTAGAAAATACAAAAACAAAAAAACGATATAGATGTAGTCTGACTGGCATCTCATTTACACAGAAAAGATCCTTGGTGTTAAGTTAACTCTAAAAGATTGTAACTGGGGTTCCATTTGTACGCTTCTTCAGAGATAAATAAACAGAGTTTTACTATGTACCACTGGAACTTGAGGATAGACGAAGATAGATCGGTTGTGTCTAATCAAGGTCTATCGAAGTCTCCCAAGCTCTTCTCAAATGACCAGTCAGCACTAATGCTCCCATATTGTGTCTATAAGTGTGAATTGATTTATATTGCCGCAAAGGATCCCCAAGACACTGAAGGAGCGCCATTGGAACCCAATACCAATTATATATGTTTGTTTCTGGGGAAACGGCCACTCAGGAACATCGGATCAATGGGGACATCAAAAGGTCAAAGCAATATATTTCTGTTGAAAAGTTTGCCTTGCCATCAAGCGGCTCGTCTGCCTGCCACCCCGGCCCTCACTACAGACAAGTCTGGTGTGGCACTGCACAGCTGGAGAGGGGACCTTTACTTTGTGTTTGGCGTACCGACCAATACTAAAAAATCTGGAGGCATCTAAATTCCATGTAGAGGCCTGGGTGGCAACAATTTGGATAATTAATTCTAAGACCTTAACCACTAAAAACAGGGAAAGCATCTGTGTCATTTTCACTTTTAGCTAAATACATTACGTCTGAGTGTGTGTCACGTTTTCCAAAAAATAGCAGATATATATGCTCATAGTGTGTCACTTTGTGCCGTGCTATGAACTTGTAGATCTCCAATTTTTGAAAAATCTTGAAAATGTATGTATTAACATTCATAACTCAGATCATTGCTTCTGGGGGTCCCCGGAACAAGATATTTTGAAATGGGGTCTGTGGCCAAAATCTGATCATTTTGGGGGTCCTTGACTTGAACACATGGTGATACTATACAATTATATTCTCACAACCACTTAGTCATTTAAGGTCCACCAGAGGTATTGGCCTCTATCTTTTTGAGGGGCGCTCCTATATACAGGTTTAATGTTTGTTTTCCCTTAAACAAACATTAAAAACACCTTTGAAATGGAAACAGTTTGTTTTGTCCATGTTTGTTTTGTCTGATAATTACATCATAAAAGATGTATATATCGTACATTGGTAGCGATGTTGGAGGATGATAACAGCGCCCCTCACTTCACACGGGTGAGATTGTTTCCCCTCTACGCCGAAAATAGCAGATCTACAAGCTCATAACTCGAGCTTGTAAACTTGCTACTTTTGTCCCAAAACACACTCAGGCCACCTACCTGCCGTTGTTGCGCTTCCGTTGCGTAGAGACAGGGAGGGAGGGTGACATTGTGGGTCAACGGCTGCATGCGAGGTAGGTAGAGCCACTCCCCCTCTTCACCGCCGACCTCACTATAAATAAACAAATATAATATCAGAGGAACGCAGCATTAAAACAAACCTGCCACTGCATGCTGCCGTGTCCTGGGCACCATATGGGAGCTCCCATAAGGAATTAGCATGCAGCAGCGCAAGAGGATCACACATGATATGCGCGCGCACAACACAGGTTTGTATTACTATACTTGTACATCAACATTTTAGGACAGCACACTTCTGAATTCCATTTTTGCCATTTTTAACCAGCAAGGGTAAAGCTGAAAAATAGCAGATCTACAAGCCGGCAATGTGTCAATGCGTTGTGAGCTTACAGTATAGATCAGGTATGTTCCTGTGCATGCCACCACAGCGTTCACACGTTGTGAGCTTACAGTATAGATCAGGTATGGTCCTGTGCATGCCACCACAGTGCACAACTACGTGTATAAATTAGGCATGACAGTATGTTTTAACAGCGGGTGACAGCCAGACGAATTTTCCGGAAGTGCATTATTTGTCAAGGGGACCGGCAACTACTGGCGATAGAGGCGATAGCAGGCGATGGTCGAAAAGTGGTCGGAGGAACGTCGGCCGACGTCACCCGGCGATAGTGGGCGATAGCCAATGAAATTCAAGCGACACTCGCCGTTGGTCTCTATGGTCTCCCGCTGTTAAAACGTACTGTGACTCCATCTCTAATCCCTAAACCTATACCTTCTAAATGTCTAGTGATGACCCTAACCTGAATCTTTTTCTAATTGTATATATAAACCTATGTCTAAATACATGTTTTGAACATAAAACAGCAATGTCCTTGTGGGCCCTCACAATGTCCAATTTCTCAACTTCTACTATACTTGTGGGGACATTTGGTCCTCACAAGAATTGCAACACACACACACACACACACACACACACACACACACACACACACACACACACACACACACACACACACACACACACACACACACACACACACACACACACACACACACACACACACACACACACACACACACACACACACACACACACACACACACACACACACACACACACACACACAGGACCCATCGATATTCATACGCACATCTAATTAGAGACCTGTATTAATTACCTGGGCCTGAATATCCCTACAGAAACCCACGCCTGTTAAGCCAGTGAGTGGAGAGGATATCCTTCTGCAAGCATGGCGTTATAGATTGTTGCTTTCTTTCCCTCCTTTACAGCCCATGTCTCTGAGGGGCTTTTGAATCCATATTAATTTCCTCTCTGGCAGTTATGCGGGCCGGGTATGAACTGTGCTATTTCACTTTTAATCTGTCAGTAATTTAGTAATGTGTAAACTAATTATGCGCCAATATTAATGTAATTGGTTCTGGGGAGCTGTAAAAAAAAAAATCAATGCCTTTGCAGAGAATGCATTAAATTGCATCGAGTTATTATAATCATGTGTCAAGTGCTGATTATGTTATGAAACTAAAAAGTGCATGTCAGCCACAGGTCAATACGCAGGCCCTGCTGGCTCCATAAAATCTATGCCTCTCCATTCAATAATGTGAAATGGAGCAGGTTCCCCTCGCCTCTCTACCGGACAGATCACTGCACTGTCTGCCTCCTATGTGTGCATTAGAGCAGTACTTCTCAAACTTTTTTTATGTCATGACCCCAAACTTGATATTGTATTTGGCCACAGACCCCCATTTGAAAATGTTCTGTGCCAGGGGACCCCCAAAAGAGAAGATTTGTGTCATACTTGAAGTGACACACTGTGAGCTTGTATATCTGTTATTTTTTAATAGCCAACATATATGGATATGTGGTTAAACTAATTATGATGCTTAATTGATTAACACATTTAGGTGGAGACCGCCCAGATCACCCCCACGGACCCATGGATAACTTTGGGAACCAATGCGTTAGAGCAGCTTCAGTAGAGTAGAATGCAGACCACTGCTCAAAACTCAAGATATTGTTTTATACAAAAAGTTTCCTTTGTGTTAGTAAAGTTTGTAGTATTTTAGGGGTGCAAAAGTTCAATCTATCTATGTATTCAATTAATCGACAGGGCAAAGAATATTAACACATTAACACATGTCATCAACAAATACATATAACTATATTTACAGAGGAGAAATAGGAAAAAGGGAGGCAGTCAATGAGTGCTCACTTCACTTGGTAATTAATATCCAACACTACTTGTAGTTTCACTAATAGATGTTGCTTTTTGACACTTTCACTAATAGAGGCCGCAGTTTTGAAAGAAACCAGTGATTCATGGATGATGCCAGGGTAGTAAAATGAGTCCCCCTTGTTTGTGCTTAATTTGGGGGCACCAGATCATGGACACACACTCCCTCTGGTGTTGTGGCAGTCACTCAGAAGTTGTTAGTAGTTACTGTTCCTCTGAGTATCTTAAATACCAATCCCATTGCTTTGCTTGAGTCTTTAGCCACAAATCTGAGTCGAGCCTAGAGTCTTTAGCCACGAATCCGAGTCACGTCATGAGTCAAAATGTAAAATGTAATTTATTTAATTATTACTTTATGTTAGCCATACGCCAAAATAAAAAAAATGTTTATTTGCGTCTTGTTAATCACAATTATTTGTATGACAATGAATCGACTTAAATACACTTACATTTTGTAATCGTGAGAGCCTTATCTAAACATGGAGGATGTAATAAGCAAAATACAAGGTGGACAGTGGCAACACCTGCATCATTGAGGACAACTGAGACAAGGGCACACCCCAACCTACTGTACCATACACCTGAGGCAGGCCGCAGAGGCCAAAACATTGTTTTTACCACTTAATTATTTTATTGCCATCTACGCTTATAAACGTAGCTAGGCTAATGGGACCTATTTATGCCAGCTACGCGTATAAGCGTAGACAACCGTTTACTCTATATATGAACGCACCGTCCGTCTGTTTACCTTTTAGCATTGCTCTTGCTAGTGTGGACCTCCTCCTTCACCGATTTTTTAATCCAGCTCCGTTGAGCCTCCATTATAACCCGATTTTCAAAGCGCCGTATCTCCAAAGGTTCGAGAACTGTCCATGGTGCGCCGCCGCGCACCCGACGATCGTAAATCATTTGTGAGTTTGTATCGCATCGCTGAAAAAATGTAGCTGGTTGTACTGCTAGCTAAAGGCTGTGGGCTAATGCGAGTGGTGTTGAACTCCTCCCGTCGGCCCATACCTTCCTGTTTAACCCGGAAAGACAACAAGCTCAGTATAGTGGGGGTGGATGGGCGGCATATCTGCAGTAACAGCATGCTAACACTAGGGGCAGCAAAATAGTTAATACATATTAAATACATATTTTTGGGAGCATTAAGATGTTGTGCGGACCTTCTCCTTCTATTCTGATCCAGGCAGAACCTGCCGAAATATCCGACTTGAGAATGTGCGTGCACCTCTTGACTGCTACAGTATGTACACGTCATGCTTCTCTGCCAGGTGCTAGGGATGGGACGAAATGGAAACTACTAGTATTGTGGCGATAATCAAAATATGCTTAAAACTCAAACTTTTGTTAATGGACCTTTAACATAAAATTCAACTTTTTCCATTTATTTTGTGTTTTTGGGGCTCTATCCCCACAAATAACCAATTTTGAACAATCAGGCTTTCATATATCATATGGGTGCTTTAATGGAAATTGCTCTCAGGAATCAGCTCAACTGATTTTGTCCTCATCGTGATGTCATCAATGTCACCTTACTTTCTTCGGTTCCAAATTTGCATTTCCACTTTGTTTACAATGTCCACCATTGTTGATTTTCCAAGCTGGCATGGAATGGAAACAAGCCTGGTTTTATCTAGCATCAGTATTATAATGACTAAAATATTAAATAATCTGCATATCAGCACCCCACCAACTCAGGACATTGTGGTACTGCAGCTAAAACTGCTTTCAAAGTCCAGAAATAAATGACAAGGACTGGTTATATCAGAGTGGTGATTGAGGATCAAACCATTAGAAATAACTTTGAGGGACATAGACAATATGATATTAAATATTAAAAGCCGTTTTAAAATGCATGTTATTTGCGCTTTAACCACTTGAACCCCCAGCATCCCTATTCTCGGGGGAATGATCGCAAGCAATTGCTATCTGGATATTTTTATACATGAAAGTTTGAGAACCAATGGAGTAGACAACCACGTGTCTCCTCCAAAATAATCATCTGGAAACTCCATGTGTATTGGCAATACACATGGAATTTCCAGATGATTATTTTTTACAGGACAGTGAGAAGCTTCAATGGGATGGCACAATGCGTGCAGAGGAACATGCTATCCTTCCCAGTTCAACTCCCTGCTGAACAGGCGCCCCGGACAGCCTGTAATACTTAAAGATGGAGTGCCGTGATTTTTTGTTTTCCAGTTTTTAAGGTGTTTATGAGGTGAGAGTACTTCATTAGACCCCTTGGTGTGGTTGTTATATGCAATGATGTCTTCCCTTTGTATTTAGGGTTTCTTCCTGGAGGCTGAAACCTTGACAGTCAAACGTGCCAATGAAAAAAACAGTGATATAGTGACATCACACTATCATCCCCTCCCCTAACCCCTCCCCCTTTATCATACAACAGCTGTGGGTGCGGCTTCAGTTCAGGTGGATCACCACCCATCACCACCCACCAGGCAAACCAAGCATACTTAATGAACTGGTGGGCGTGTCCACATAAAAACGTAATTTTAACAAATACTGTACACTTTTTTGAAAACATTCTTCCTCTTTATATAATAATAATACCTGATCATGTTTTAGGGTGGGGAAAACAATCACAGCACTCCATCTTTAATGTTGTGACAGTGATCCAATTGTGTTCCTTGGAGTGCATGGCCAAGCCAGAGTCACAGTGGAGGAATCAAATCCCACGCTCAATGGTGGTACATGAACTTGACCCAGGCATACAAACCGACCAGGGGTTAAAGAGGCGATAAGACTTTGTGTTCACTCTCAGAGCACACGCCACGCACACACACACAGATCTGTTTGTAAACAAAGTCACAGAACGTCAGGCAGCAAAGCTCATGGATTATTCTACTCTATAATGTTTTCAGATACATATTTTAGCGTGCTGCTGAAGTTTAAACCGAGTAATACACTGCCTGGATGTCATCTTGAATGGGATTAAAAACAGAGGATTTCTGTAATCAGTAGCAGCTGTGTTTGGACGGACACGCAGATATGGGAATCAAACTATGGAGGGACAAAACTGCCATATCTAATAAATAAATAAAGAATGCAAAATTAAATAAATATATATGCAGACATATATAAATCAATAATTAAATGCAAAAATAAATAAATAAATAGCCAAAGAAATATAGAAATTAATAATTAAATGTATTTATGTGTTTTATTATGTACACATTTAAATACACAAATGCACATTTAAATGTGCATTTAAATACACATTTCAAGCTGCTTTTCCCAAGGGTGTATTTCATGAACCGTATGTTAATGAGGGGGCGTGTCTTTCCTATTCAGCCATTAGCAATCTAACCCAGAGCAATCAAACACCAAAAAATCCCATCCAGCCACTAGCATATAGTTTTGGATTTTTCATTTCATTTTAGTTCAAGTTTGTTTTGAATATATATATTATTGGCATCAAAATATACAAGTAACCAAAATAAAAGTAGGCTACATTATGAATAATGTCCCAAATGTATACAAATATTTTGAAAATAGAAGATCTCCAAGCTCACAATGTGTCTCATCGCAGCCCATGTAAGCTTGTAGATCGGCTATTTTCAAATGCCCAAAATGTATATAGAGCTATTGTATGTAAGTTTTGTAATAATAATCAAAATCTAGTTTTCAAATAAATTTAATGGAGTAAAAGTAGGCTACAATTTTGGGATTTGTAAAAGTATTGGTATTAGAAAATAGTAAAGTACCAGTAAGACCTCCTGAGGGCGAGGTCGCATGCACGCATCCGCCTGAGTGACGGCAGACTGCTGGACGAGCACTGGTGCTTTGGCATGGGGGGTTAGATCAACATATGGAATGAATTCTGTACTGGCCATATATGGAGCGTATCTTGAGTGTACAGGGTTTGATGAGGTCAGAGGTCAGATTAACATAGAATGTCAGAACAGGTCAACTCCATATATGGAGATGTAAGGGTGGCAGCGGGGGCAGTGTCTTGAGTGTACAGAGTTTGATGAGGGCCCAGCAGTAGGGCCGGGCCTTCATCTTCGGGCCTGTTGAATGGACAGGTATCAGTCAAAAGGGAGACACCGAAGTGGAAGGACAGGTAGAGAATGATCAACATATGGAATGTCAGAACAGGTCAGCTCCATATATAGAGATCTAAGGGTTTGAGGTCAGATGTAGAGTTGCTGGCAGGCTCCACATATGCAGATCTAGGTGATGATCCAGTCTTCTCCATGTATGGTTATCCAGGGTTTGATGAGGTCAGTGTTGCGATCTTCATATATGGAGATGGTCATATATGGATATGTGATGTCACGAGGCATGACGTCATGAGGCGTGATGTCACGTGGTATGATGACACAAGGCGTGGACTGATAACCATATATGGAGGCGTGACACTGACTGACTGACGGGATATGCAGGTTTTCATAGTAAACTGTGTATATCTCAACAAAAACCTCAAAATTGTAGCCTATAAGTACAATAATTAAGTAAATGTACCACCACTGCAAATACAATGATACAAAAATCGCACCCGTGTGAAGTGAGGGGCGCTAATATATTAAAGTCTGACTCATGTTGCTATGATTAGGTGATGTAATGGTGATGTAAAACAAACGGTGACAAACCAAACTCTTAAATTATCTTTATTGTTAATGGCATTTAATGTTTGTGTTAGGGACAAGATGACATCAATTTTCCCTTCATTGTAAATGGTGTTTTTAAAACAAACATTGAACTAAAAACAAACATTAAACCTGTATATAGGAGGGGCTAGTGCCCCTCAAAAATACTGAACCCAATAAAGGGTTTGATTGATTGATTGATTGATTATTGTATTCACAGTTTGTAGAATTTGGGTACAGTTCAAACGACGGTACAGGACAAAAACTGCTATGAGGATAAAACCAGAAAAAACACTAAGGCTTGTTTACATCAGGGTCCTCCATTTTCAATTTATCAATTTATAAATGTACATTTAAATGTGCATTTAAATGTACATTTAGATGCGTATTTAAATGTAAATTTAAATGCGTATTTAAATGCACATTAAATGTACTGTGCATTTAAATGTACATTTAAATGTGCATTTAAATGCATATTTCAATGTGTATTTAAATGCGAATTTAAATGTGTAGATAAATACAATACATTTAATTATTGATTTATATATTTCTTTGCATATTTATGTATTTTTGCATTTATTTATTATTACATTTATTTATGTATTTATTTATTTTTAGATTTAGCCCTCCATATCAAACACATAATCAAGCTTCATGTGTACCTCTACACATCATCACGTATCACATTTTCGTTCACAGAAAGTAATTAAAATTAGATTTTTATGGGCTTTTGATATAAAAATACACAAAAGTGAATAATGTCCCATTGTTTTGGCATCCATTGTTATGATGACCACGGATATGGTCTAAAAGTGTGAAAAACGTATTTTTCATTTCACTACGTCTTTAAGCTATACAGTTGCCCAGTATTCTTCAGAAATCTACTCATTGACTCATACATTTTCCTGATGCTCTCGGTCTACACTGATGTGTAGTCCATGTACCCAGACATCCATGCTGGCATATCGATATATACAATTGAGACGGTAACAAGTTGTGAGCGCACACTTCGTGCGCAGTTCAGCTGGGCATGGGCAAGTCATAGTGCCGCCTACGCCCATGCTCCGTGGCGTCGCCCATGCGATCTACCCTGCCCCTGCGTTTTCAACCCAGCTCCGTGATGTGATGGCCCGAGAATATACAGTACACAGAGAGCGGACACACAACATTCACGGAGAAACAACAACAGAGCATCGGACAGACGACCAACTGTACAAGTAGCCTAAAGGATTTCCCCTGTATGGGTCCTCACATCAGATACTGTCGAGCCTATTTCTACAGAACTGTACAACTAAAGGCTTTTGAGCGGTGTCTAACCGCGTGTGTATGAGTGTGTCTGTCTGTCTGTAGTACGACCCATTGACGCAACTGATTGGGGTCGCATTCGGGTCACACTCACTCACTCACTCTCACACACACACACACACACACACACACACACACACACACACACACACACACACACACACACACACACACACACACACACACACACACACACACACACACACACACACACACACACACACACACACACACACACACACACACACACACACACACACACACACACACACACACACACACGAGGGGTAATTACAATGCTGTGCTTAAGTCAACAACTGTGCTGGACAAGGCAACGCTCACTTTACATTGCATGTGTGATTTTTTTACAAGGTCCAAAAAAAACATGTATTTTACACAGAGATGTTTACACACAGAGATAACATATATAGATAGATATATAACGTTGCATGAGCATAGCAGCCAGTGTGTACTGTGCATTATAAATCAAAGACATGGATTAAGCTAGAACATGGATTAAGGTGCAAAGAGTCAGTGCATGTCAGCCACATCCTTGCACTCTCGAAAAAGATGCTCCCATTTTGTTCACCTAGCAGCTCCTATGGGAACATCATTATTTGAAGGTCGGAGCCTACAATTCAACTCATGGCAAGGGAACAACTGGATCTTGGCTAATAAGAATGGCAGCGTCGCTGCATTACAAATTCCCAGAAACCACACAAGCTAACCATATTCAAAGTTGCTCAAAGGCCCTTTGTAAGCTAATTAGGAAATCAGTTGCTATAAACAGATGAAAAACATGACAACTTAAAAGTTTATACGACTGAAAATGACTTCCCAGTTACTTAAACATGTTACTTCGTCATTTGATGAGACTGGCACGGACCAGTATGTGCCTGAGCAATGGCTTAAGGCAAGGGCGAGTGAGCTCACTACTAGTCCTCTCTGGTAGCAATTACAGCTGTCAAGGGTTATGATTGATAGCCTTTGTTTACAGTGTTTAAAAAGGGAGACAGATTTCAAAACATCATTTTGTTGCATATATAAATAATGGGGCTGAAACCCAACGCTAATCCGGAGTAAAGCGTTTTGCAGTTGCCCCAAAAGGTTTAATAATCAAACAACAATAACAGTTTCCATCCTCACCATGAAATTATGTCCGTTTTACATGCCCGCTCATACATCTTCACTTGACAGGTTTCAGCCAGCTGTGACCATTACCGTAGTAAATACAGTACTTATGTCGAACTGTACATACTCATCAAGGGAGTGGTTTGGGCTCTCCTCTTCTGGGGGTGATTAAAACAAAATATCCCCAAAAAAAACGAGTATGAACTCTTAATTACCGCCGATACATAATCTCAGGAAAATGTGATTTCTAAATTGAAGGATGATTTTGAATGGGCCTAAAATAAATTTAGCATGAAAGCAAGCTTGACACGAATAGGCCTCGATTCTGACTGAAAAGCTGCCATGAAGGAAACTACTTTCAAAGATATCAGTTGCATGGAGGCTGTCAACAGTTTAACGAACTGAAAACCTGTTGCATATACTGTAGGCCTACTACTATGATTCGTACTTTAAGAAAATAAGTTCTACTTTTTGTACCATTTTACACAGGACAACCAACCAGACGTTTTAAAATGTCTTACTGCCTGTCTGATGCCTCTCAGACATGTCTGGCTGACACCAGAGTCAATGAGTCGATTGAGGCTTGTATTCCACAGAGAAGCCATTAAGAGGAGACTCAGTCCCATGCTGTGAACGAGACACGCAGCTTTTTCTTCCGAGATAGATTTTTGTTTTGCTGTTTTGTTTTGGCACAGAGTAGCAAGAACCAGCAACCCTACGACCCCCACCCCATCTCTCTGTCTCTTTGTGTTGTTTCTTTCTATACCTACTTTCTCCCAGTCACTATGAAAGGGCTTCTTTGTTCTTTCGCTTATGCGTCTGGCTGACACACACACACACACACACACACACACACACACACACACACACACACACACACACACACACACACACACACACACACACACACACACACACACACACACACACACACACACACACACACACACACACACACACACACACACACCACTTACTGTATGTGACTTTTCATTAATTATGGATGCAATTTCCTCATTGTTCAACCGTTGTTCATTTTAGAGAAGACAGGACAAGCGACTCCTGAAAGAGCGAAGAAGAATTGCCTTTTTTCCCCCTCTGCATCTTATGGAAATCCATACCCCAACATCATTATTTAGCCAAACATGACATACAGGCTAATGCATCTGGCAATGGGGCTTTGATGAATGCCTATAATGAACTTGTCTTTTCTGGGACATAACAATGGCTATTTTCTGATCCAGATATCTTAGCACCAGTAGCTCAAATCCTCCCAGTTCTAGGCTTTCTTTTTTTCCTTTACAGTGGGTGGAGGATACCCAGACACCCCCCAACACACACCTTCAAGTCCTGCTGAGTGGCTGAGCTGTGGGTTAGCCAGGACTACTGAGAAACATCCTCTCGCTCCCAAATCACACTAAACCTCTCTCCTGTTTAACAAATTGCCTCTACCAGAGATTCCTTGTCTGGGGAAAAGGCTTGATTGAGCTTTGAAGTCTGCAGGTCAGCGCAAGGCCAGCATTTGAAGTCACTCTGCTGAGCTTTGACTGAGTTGATATTCTTCGGCGGAAAGGCCTGAGCCTGTGGCACAAGACATTGATACATGCTGTGTGTTGTGTTGTATGCACGGTTGTATGAAAGACATTTCATTCAGCTTGACCTGAAACAGTGAACTTTTTATGTTTATTTTTTTACTTAATACTAAAATTAAATTAGAACCACAAACCTACGAAGGGGGACTCGGATATAGAACCCAGGTGTGGCAAATCCTTCTGACTCCCCAGTGGCTAGGTGGGTTAGGATAGCAAGCATGTGAAGAGTAATGTACTGTAAGTCGACGATGGTTCGAACACTTCACAAATTCACAACACATCCTTCAAGACTTGCATTCATTTGAACTGTAGTTGAGCAAGGCACTTTTAAATATCAATCACTTCAGTGGGGATGTTGTCAAAGGAAAAGAAGGAAAACGATATGCACATCCCAGTTTCAGAATACGGTGCTGGACCCAAAAAATGACTAAATGAAGAAAGAAGTGGAATGTCCGTCTTTTTTATTTCAACCTAAATACAACAAAGTTTCGCCCCTCCGGGCTTGCCTGGAGGGGCGAAACGTTGTACCTTTGATGTTGTCAAAGGTACAAGACTGGTGAGTTTTGTGTTGTTCATATAGGCACGACCTGAAGGTAGGGAACCTAGACGGGTTGCATTATCTTTAGGTGGTGCTGTAAATAAATAAGTTATGTTTAATAGACTATATATAATTTGTATTACTTGAGATTTTTTAGTTTGTCACATTCCTAAGCCAATAATTTGATGACCCACAGGAGCCAGGAGACTCTTTACTGGAGACTCCACCGGTCATCAAATTATTGGCTTAGGAATGCGACAAAAACACATTTAGGACAGTTCACCGCATCAGTTGAAACGTTTTTATGGTCTGCAGGATGTACTAATGAAAATATAAAAGCAATCAGGGGTTTAGAAAAATAAAATAAGTAAAATAAAGCATAGAGGTATGTCTTTTATGGACAGTCGCCTGTTTGGAGATCAGACCTAGGGCGCCAGAACATCCAGAAACGCCACTGTGTTTAC
Organism: Electrona antarctica; assembly: GCF_951216825.1. NCBI lineage: Eukaryota > Metazoa > Chordata > Actinopteri > Myctophiformes > Myctophidae > Electrona > Electrona antarctica. Next base: position 34,892,598 of record NC_136808.1, on the reverse strand, counting down.
GTCTGCAGCACTTCTCCGTCTCCAACAACTACGCTCCGAACATCTGTGTATGTGCCTTGTGACCTGAGGTATACTGTAGCAGATGTGTATTATTAGAATAATGGTAACACTTTAATTGACATGATTCATTACAAAGTGAAAGGGTGTCTCAAAATCCCGTAGGCATAAGTCACAATTTAGACTTCTTTTCTTTTTAAAGTCAACTTCCCTGGGTTTTTCTCAAGGTCTTTCTAGGAGGCCCTCACACAAAAAAGGGGTCTGTGTTTTCATCACTTACAATGACACATCTGCCATGGCCACCCAGTTAACACGGCCTACAGGGCCGGGTCGCCGCGGCCACTTACTCTCTCGCCGGTTGCCGGGTATAGGGAGCGCTCACTCCCCGGGTGAATGATTCACTTATAGCAAAAGCTGGTCAAGCAGGGAGTGATTCCAGAGAGGCTAAGGTCACAGGTGGATGATGAGGCTAATTAATCTTGCTTTGCACTCTGCTCGTAAATGATTTGCTTCCGTAATTATGCCCCCCCCACCACCACCACCACCACCCTACTCTGCCTCCATAAACTCTGATCGCCCCACCCTCCCCAATCTCAACACTCCACCTCCCGCTTGTAGCTAATGCCATGGCGCGTAAAAACGAGAGGGTTGGTGGGAATAGTAAGCCGCTTGGGGGAAAAAAACATTGTAACAGATATCCGTAAAGCAAAGAAAATGCTCCAAATAGGTTTATGTACAATAAATGTATGCGTTTCGTTATGTGGTTGGTTATTCTGTATGCATTATATATGCATGTAGTGTGCATGTACATGTATGTATGTATATATATAAAACAAACTTGTGTTCGTTTTCCTTGATGCTTAATTGTGTGTTTTAATCGTGTTCTTTTATGCTTTTACCTACTGTTTTACGCTTTTGTCTACTGTAGCACTTTGAGATTCTGAGGAATGTAAAGTGCATTATAAATAAAATCCATTATTATTATTACCCTTATTATTATTAATGCATATCTCTTGAATGAATTACAGGTATTTTATTTTTTATTATAGTATACTTTTTTGAGGGGCACCAGCTCCTCCAATGTATGGCTTTTGAAGATTATGGCATATGGCAGCCAAGTCTATGTTTGTTTAAAGCACTTATGTAAATCGTTTGCGGGCCAAGTCTATGAAGTTTATTGTTTGTTTAGGGCACTAAAGAACAATGAAACATGTCAAGTGGCCCGTATAAATACAGTGGACACTTCACACGAGTGTGATTCTTTCTTCTGTTTTTAACTATTTATAAAACTGACTAATAAATAAAACTGGGGGAAAAACTGACAGCTGTTTGTGACAGTGAAGTAGAGACAGACGCCTGTGATCGCGCCCATCAGCAACACCGTCGCCACGCCGTCCCTCGTGACCTCCCGCCGACGCTGCAGAAGAGGTGCTGCTGCGCGAAGCGCTCTTCCTGTCTCACCACATCCATTATGGCAGGAAGTCAGAGGGAGAGGTGGGAAGAGGAGGAGGGAGAGAGGAGTGAGGGGCTGGAAGGAGGCAGCCATTAAGTAAACTCATTCATTCCACATAATCACTCGTTCTGACACGTTTGACACTTTCCTCGCTGCGTATTAATGCATACCGTCGCGGATACAGCGGCAGCCACCGAACTTTGGAGAAGTCTAGGATGGAGTGTTACATTTGTGGCCTGTACACATTTGTATTGTGTGCGTGTGTGGGGTGAAATGGGGAGGGGGATGTTTCTGCATCAACGAAACAGGACAGAGACAGACAATGACAAGAGACAGAGAGGAAAAAGAAAGCAAGAGAAGTCTGAGGGGTTTGGAGACCCCCCCAGGGCTTGAGCAAAGCTAGGTTTACCCCACATACTGGACTGGAGGAGCCACAGTCATTGATCGAGCCTGTAGAGCCATGGAAGCCGCCATTAAGACTGGAGCAATAGAACTGTACATGTATTGATTGATGGAGCCAGTCCTGTTAATATTATTTATGGTGGGGAGGGGGGGTCAGGGGGCTATACTGCTCCCTGGCAGAGTAACCCCCCTCCATAATAAGTGGTAATTGATGGCAAGGGAGGCCTGTGTCTCTTCCCCCCTCCCCACCTTCCCCCTCTTGCTGACCCCAGCCCCCTGTGAAAGTCAGACGGATTGCCTCTAACACAGTTATGATTGATATTATCAGATTACATAACCTGCTACAAAGGCCATGTGGGTCCGCTCAAGTGGGGCGTATTGATTTTTGATTAGGATGGCACTCAACACATCTCAGATATATATACCACAGATCAAACAGCTCCTCTAGGCTTGTTTTCCCATTATATTTTGGTTGCTTGTTGAGATGACTGATCTGAACAATAGTCCTTTACCGGCAACTAGAATGTTCAGCTCTAGCGTACAACTGTTGGGTTATATGAATGTAGGTACTGTAGGTAGGTATGTATAGACATTAGGGGTGTAACGATACTTCAAGAATCGAAGTATATCGAAATGAAAACTGCAACATTGACTATGTATCGTATTGTATCGTTTTGCAATGCAAATAATCGGTATCGAATCGTGTTGCTAAGCAGATAATCAATTGTATTAATACTACATTTTTGTGCGTGGTATTTAGCAATTTTTAGAAGAAAAAAGAAAAAGAGGGGTTTAATTACTTAGTTTAAAATAATGTCAATGTATTTTAAATAGTTACTGTATCGATTTCAAATCATTGAATCGTATCGGATCGTATCGCCATAATGAACCAATATCGTCCATGTATCATATCGTCAACCATGTATCGTATCGCTGTTAAAATGTATCGTTACACCCCTAATAGACATACACAGATATACTGTAGATGTAGAAATATATAGACATATAAAATCACACCAGTGTGAAGTGAGGGGCGCTCTTATCATCGTACAACACATATGGTGGAAATTCTCCATTCATTGTCAATGGGAATTTAATCTCTGTGTAGGACGAAAATAGCTGATTTGCTCGCTCTTATCATCGTACATCATCATGACGTAACATGTCGATTTACTCAGACACATATGGTGGAAATTCTCCATTCATTGTCAATGGGAATTTGACAAAATAGCCGATTTGCTCTTCCTCGGATTAAGTAAATTCTCCATTCATTGTCAATGGAATTTAATGTTTGTGTTGTTAGCCGATTAGCCGATTTGCTCAGACACATACTGTATGACGTAAATTCTCCATTCATTGTCAATGGCATTTAATGTTTGCATTGGGACATACATCTCTAGCTGTATATAGGGGCTAGCGCCCCTCAAAAATACCCAGGGAAACCAATAACTATTTGACCTCTTGGTTATTTTGGGGGTTCAGTCAAGTAGTCAGCGCAGTGATTTTCCCAGGGTCTCTCTCAACCACGTGCCCTGATAGGACATGCCATAGGTATTTGACAGATGGCAATAGCTACAAATTAGGTGTGCATTGGCACTGCCCACACAATACAATTCGATTATGATTCACCAGGTAACGATTCGATTCAATTCTACGATACATTGCAATGCATCACACATTTTCATATTACTGCACATACTGAACATCATATTTTATTTAGAATTAAATTATATATAATATTATATACAGTTATAATTATATTATCATGATATTATACTATTTAGGCTTCAATTATCTTTATGTCACATTGCTGCACAGGCGAATCCCGATGGATTGCTGAATGGATTATTATTTTACACCACCACACATTAGGGTTTCAAAAGCAGAAAGAAGAAAAAAAGCCATCGCTAAGTTACAGGTACGGTAAACAAGTTGGATTCAGAGTGCCGTTACTAAGGGATGTTGGCACTCATTGGAATGTCTCTCAGCCGATCACAATGCGAGTTTGGAACTGTGGTATAATAGAATGTTCTTGTAGTGGAGGAAGAGCACTCCTGCCATAGGCATGATAATAGTAGGACATGATACATAACTCTTTAGTATAGATTTAGTTTACAAGTTAAATATACACTACCCAGTCTTATGCATGGTCATAAATGCAAACTTTTGTACAATTTTTGAGCAGAAATGATCTTTCTTCAGGGTTTCTTAAGCATGCTTCAAGAAAATCTCTAAGATTCAGCAGTCTTGTTGGGCAACAAGTGGGAAATGGTGGCATCCGGTTTGATATTTGCATCAGACAAGTTAGACAGCATCAACAACACTAATTCAGAGACAAGTCATCACTGTTAATGTATAGGCCCCAAGCCTAAACTACAAGCCATGACGCAAAAATCTAAAATGGCACCAATTGACTCCTTGTCTGTTTACCTTTTTGATTAGAATCTAATCCCAGATTACGATTCTAATCAAAACGATCGTTGTTAACGGACAATTTTGGCCGTGTCGCTAATCGCGGTTGCAAGGTTTATGTTTCGGATGACTTAGATATGCGATCCGATAGATTTACTGTTGGTGGCTTTCAGTTTCGGTTCACAGACCTGGGAACCGAGGCACAGATTTTTTGCCTCATGCAACTCCGCTCAGAATGGAATGAACGGCAGAGGCTACGATCATTTATTAATTAATAGCAGGCAAAATAAGTATTACGTTGACAAGGAATGTCACTAGGTTGTCAGAAGTGCCAGACTGTGTCTTGGTGTTTTGTTGTTTTGTATTGATCTATATAAATCTAGTTCCAGGCTCTATTGTGGTGCAAAAAACGTGTATCTACAACCATTTCTGTGCTGCAATGAAGAGAGCACTGTAGGCTAAAAGTGTTGTTTTACTTTTCTTTTTTATCAATGTTTTTATTTTTATTTTGTGCGAGTCTTTGGAATCGTCTCAACTCTTGGAGAATGCATGATTCATGTGGGTGTACCCATCAAGCTTTTGGGCTGGCGGAGCAGACTATGGATCTTGCAAACCAGGGCCTCGATGATGGGGTAGCGAGACTGTATCCGACTGTACGACCCCTCCACTTCTAGCAACTTCCGTTGTAGGGCTTTATCAAAACCTGTTGCCATGTTGCTCCGCAGCTGTTCTAGGTCTTGCTGGCTGACTCTGGACTGGCCGAGGTCTCCAGTTCCTCGCAGTCCTCGAAACAAGTCACTACTGACTACAGGCAACAGAGAGTGATTGGGGTCAGTGGGAGTGCAATACGACAAATAGTACTCCAGGTGGCGCCACAACACAAATAAGCAGGTCTCTATCACATAGGAGCAGAGGGCTAGAAGCTTGGCTCTGTTGTTGATGAGCTGAATCAGTCGTCTTTTGGCCAGCAGGCTCCTCTGGACAGACGAGATCTTCTCCAGCCCGCCTGGACCTGACACCAAGCCTTGATACTGCTCCTTGAGCTCCTCTGGGGGCAGCTGATCCAGGCTCTGCAGTTTCCCTACGCACTGTCTGTGGCTCTGCTGAAACCTGAAGAAATCTGCAGCACTGTTCTTTAGCAGGTAAAGCACCAAGCCCACGCCGGGATCATGGGTCCCGTCTGGGTCGCCTGGTTTGCTGCTAGAGGGTCCGAAGAGGCAGATACTGAACTGGGCCTGAACAGAGCTCTGCAGCAGCAGGGAGTGACAATACTCCATAATGTTAGCACACACCTGCTGCATGGCTACCTCCATCTCCTCACGGCACTCAGCCGGGTCAGCATGCTTCAACAGCCTCTCCCTCTCACTTCCTGCCAGACGACCCAGCAGGGAAAGACAGAGATGCCGGAATCTTTTGATGCGACTGTTGAGTCTATTGCCCTCTCCACACATATAAAGAACTCCTGGCAGGGCTGTCTTGCTGATAATGCCGGTGAGCAGAGACAACTGCTGTAGCGTTCCCATACTGAGATCCTGACAGAGCAACAGAGACTGGACGGTATCTGCATTGACAACCAGCCACGTAAGTATTTGTGCAGCCCCCTGCGGGTGGTGTATGGAGGTTGAATGTGCTACCCCCTGCTGGTGGTGTGTAGAGGTGGAGATGAGGATGACCTGGAACAGATTGAGTGTGGGAAGGAGGATCTGCCCGTAGCGGTCTAGAGGACTGGGGATGAGCCCTGATGGGTCCCTCGTCCTGTGTGAGTCCCTGCGAGGCATCATGTCAAACACCTGACACTCGTTCAACTGGGACACCAGGCCACACTGCAGCAGCTCCATGGCCCCTTGCAGGCCTGTCTTGGCTACACGCGTCAACAGTTTCATCTTACTCTCGTACATGTACAATGGTTCGAGGACTGGCGGCTGTGTAGTGAGCAGGCTCTGTAGGGCCACATCATCTTCCTTCAGACTTTCCACCAGCACTCTTAGGCAGCCATTTTTACGCACATGCACCAGCCACTGGCTGGATAGGATGCCGTCTAGCCTGATCCTATCCTGGTCGATGGATAGGATCCTGTCCATCACCTCCAACGCCTGCATCCGTCCGCTCCTGTGACCGTCGCAGGCGTCACGACACACCACCTCCATGAGGGCTGTGCCGTAGCTCTCAATGATTGCCAGGTTCTCTCTCTGTAGTTTGGAGGAATCATCTTCTGGAGCTGTCAGTCGGTCCCACATAGCGTTGACTGACTGTAGCATGTCAGGCTCGTCAGGTTTCTGTGCAATTTGAAGAACATTTAGCAGAGAGCAGTACAAGTGTGCACGCAGACGCTGGGATCCCCCACCTGTACGGAGAATGAATTCCAGAAGCTTACAGAGGATCAGGTGCAGAGCAGAGTTGGCAATGGAGGCAAAGCCAGAAGACACCCCAACTTCTAGCCCCATCCCCTGCTGGTGCTCTGGTAGCATGGACTTGCCAAGGTGGGTTGTAAGGGTGAAGACTGCCTCAGCAACATTGGGCATTAGCTCTTCTGCTGCATCTTCAGATAAGACCTTATCTTGCAGGTCCAGCAGCAGGTCCCTGATGATGAGCTGCCTGTCCTCAGCAGGTATGAGGTCAGTGGGGCAGGTGGTCAGCAGAGTCTCCATCAGGCTCCTCCAGGAATGCAGTGCATGATGCTTGGCTCTGAGGGTCCGACGCACGCAGTTGCTTTCCACCACCTGTTCGAGGATGGAGTTCACCTCCTTCATTAACAGGGACCTCTGTCCAATGGCTGCCATTCCTTGCAGGGCATTCACCTCGTCGACCAACATGCGATGGAGCAACTTGACATTGCACACAGTCTGCCCTTGTTCGTTAACATGCTCACAGTTGGAAATCACCTGTTCTATCTGGGTGGGCTCAAAGAATCCCAACTGAGGAAGCTCTGGTATGTCCTGGCTAAAGTGTATGGTGTCGAGCACACTCAAGAGCTTCATGCGCACTTTAGGCACGGTGTCAAAATGCAAGAAACCACCAACAGATCTGGCCTCTTCCTCAATTCCTGACTCAACATGAGATGCGTGCTGAGTGTGTTGCTGGTCGTCCAGGAGCAGGTTGGCAAGGCGCTGCACGTGAAAGCGCTGGCGGTTCAGTGATGTCACTCGTAGTTCGATGGCTGCCGTTTTCATCAGCCACGACATCTGATTGAGAGCGGAGATCTGGTCACTTGCAGGCAGGACAAAGGGCAGGTGCTGCAACTGTGAGAATAGGAAGTCGTGGCTGGTTCTCAAGTAGCGCATGGTGGGGCCTGACGTTTCTGAGCAAGCACACAGCTGGTAGATCACCTGGTAGCAGAACTCAGCCAGACGAGGGGCCTGTCCTGTGAGTACAGGCCCTGATTTTGTATCACTGCCTCTCTGGAGCATATCCAGAATGGCATGCAAGCAGCTCCTAGGACAGCCTAGAACACCTGGGTCCTGCAGATTGGTGGAGACAGGCTTCTTGACCTCATAGCCCAGCAGGTAGAGGGCTAGGTTGGGTGCTTTCAGCTCCAGTGAAGTGATCAGCAGGTTCAGAATGTGGATCTGGGTATCATGTCGGATTTGTGCCACCTTCTTTAGTGGGTCTGAGTCATCTGGTGATTCTATGTGTTCTTCAGCATCTACATTGTCCAGACAATCTGTGAATCCTGCGATCAGCTTGTTACTGACAGCCTGGTCATTTGTGAAATCTCCCACCAGCCTTATCTGAATGTTGGGGTAGCGGGCAATGCAACGCAGGATTTTGGCGCTTTGGAAGGCTGCCTCTGGATTGGAGCTGTTGTGGTACAGGTACCTGGCGATGTTGACAACGTGGTCGGCCCTGCGGCTCTGAGGTCGGCTGACCTCATGGAGGAGCTGCTCTAGAGGGGAGACCAACGGGGAGTCATGGCTCTGCCTCAGGAGATCCATGAACACCACCTCCTTCTGCAGAGCCAGGTCCAGCAGACACAAACAGTGCAGCACCGCAGACTCTAGTTGCTTCTGACCGGGTAAGGGCGCGTATGTATCGAGCTGGTTGATACCCTCCTCCAGCAAGCTGAGGCAGAGAGCAAGCATGGGCGAGTCGGACAGAAGGTGTAACATGATTCTGTGTCCGGGGGGTTTGTGTGCTGGGAGCTGCTTCTGCGGCTCCACCATTTCCTGGACAAAGTCTGACGTCTGGGGCTCATAGTCCTGCAGCAGCTTGTGAAACACCTCCAGCACCGCATTGGCTACCTCCCACTTCTCAGCAGGATGGTGATATGCTCTGGTCTGGAAAGGGAGGAACACAGAGTCCAGCAGAAAGGTCAGATATGGCTGGAAGCCCGGAATACGTAGCCCCGCCCCCAGGTTGACAGGCAGGCCACTCTCCACCAGCGTGCTGATCAGCTGGCAGAAGGCCCGCGTCAGAGGGTATTCTTTAGAGCTAGACTCGACCTCATTCAGCTCCAGCTCAATTCCAGCAGCAGTTTGTTTCTGTTGTTTCTGGGGTTTCACAGTCTGGAGGATCTGCGCATATTCCAGTGACTGCCACAAAGAGGCAGCAATCTCGGGGGACTTCCCAAAGGCGGACAGGCAGTGCAGGAGCTCTGCCTTGAGGACATGAGGGATACTACACTGCAGCAACCCCAGCATCACCACCACAGGATTCCACTGAGGGTGTTGACACAACGCCAGTCGGGCCTCTTCACTCCATGTAATGATCGTAGTGAACAAATCCAGAAAGGCGGTGATACCATCCAGTTCTCTCTGGTTGATGCCCTTTAGTGGACGGTGGTTGTACTGCGCTGTGTCTGGGTTGGGCCAGTCTCGTTTCAGGTTGTCATGATAGAGCATGAGAGCATGGAAAAAGTGTTCCCAGGAGGCAGGGTTACCTGCTACACCCTGGAGCGTCGCTCCATGTGGGTCTCCGTTTGTTTTCAGCAGATTGAAGCAGTAGTATGCACACTGAGGTCCATTGGCCAAGCCCTTCAGCATACGCAGATAGGCCATATAGAGTGTAGATGGCAGAAGGTCTCCCATTTGACACACAAACTTAGACAGAATAACCTGTTTATGTAGAGGTCTCTGTAAGGCCATGCCCACCAGGTAGGCGCCATGGGGAGAGGTGTGTTGGACAGAATCCGTTGGACACCAGAACCCCAGGGCCAGTTCCAGGCTGAATGGGCCTTTGCCGTAAAATTCTCCAATCAGGGTCATTAAGTGGTCCAGGTCTTTCTTTAAGGAAGATGGAGGCTCACTGCCAGCCTTTAAGGACACCAGACGGGCATCTTCCTCAGCGCGGTCACGTAGCTTCATCACCTTCATGGGCATGAGAGCCAGGAAGTCAGTGAGGAGGGAATGGAAGCCACGGATGAAAAACTCTTCCTTGGCAAAGCCCTCACATCCCAGAATGCCCTCCTTCAAGAACAAGAACACGTCTGCCTGCAGGGCCTGTTCAGCCAGAGCCTCATCTTCATTTGTGAACTCCACCAGAGCAGAGCCCTGTGGTAGCTGAGAGAGAGCCCTCAGAGTCAAGGCCCAGGCAAGACGACACACCGCCTGCAGGCCAGGAAGCTTCCAAGGTCTACGATCCATCAGACGACGGTGCACTGCAGATACATAATGCCTGTCTGTCAGCAAGGACATGGCCTGGAGCAGTTCTTCTCCATCTTCTGTACCTTGCTCTAGGAAGCTGGCATCAAGGCAGTAGAGCAGTGCCATGACCAGCGCCAGGTTCCCGCTGTCCAATGATCCGTCAGCTTCAGCTGTCACTTTCTCCAGGTGACCAATGAGAGCCAGGGTATCATCTAACGCCAAGGGTGACTGGCAGGTCCAGAAAAAAAGGCAGCCTGCCAGTGCTTGTCTGCATTCTGTGATGAGGTCAGATACATCCCTCCTGTGTTTCTCATTTCCCAGGCCACGGTACTTCTGCAGACGCTCAAACTCCCGCTGCACATCGATCGTTGACACCAGTTCAAGGATGCGTCTGGTCAGATGACCTTGGCTCATAAGTTCGTCTGTAAAACGGGTGGCCAATGCCACAAGCTCCCCACTCAGGTCCAGGGAGAAGGTCTTGCCACGACGGCACTGAATGAGCGAACGCAGGGCACTGGCCACGGACTGCTTCCCGTCCCAGTAGAGCTGCACAGCCATAAGGCCACGAGTCAGACCTGGGAAGTGGGGCTGTACGTGTTCAGCCGCCAACAACAGCTCCAGAGATGCCACCTCCCCAATGTCAAACAGGTCACTGAGGATCAAGGCCTCAGCGACGATCGCCTCCGGTAGAAGCCGTGAACCCCGGTGACCTTGAATGGCTATACGCTCTGTGCTGGCTTTACGCAGCTTCTCCCTCTGCTCTGCACTTTTTGGAGGGTTTCTGTAGAGGGACACAAAGTGTGACTTGTGTTTCTCGAGCAGCCGGTCTAGGTGGTGTACGTTCTCCTCTTTTCCCCTCAACATTGCACCCTCCACTGTCTCCCAGAGCTCCTTCAGTGGCTCCCACAGGCTGGCTCCTGAATTCATCTTAATCTGTGCAGCCATTTCACTTTACTGAAAAATCAATGACATTTAGGTAGTATGAAGGTTTCCGTGTCATTCCCATATGTCTGACGTCACATGCAAATATATGGAGATGCCCAATGTCAACACACATGATTTGTCTGATGTCACATGACCAGCACAAATCACCATTTTTATAGGTCTTATTTTTATTATTTTACAAACACAAGCAATGAAATAATGCAGTGATACTTTTTTGACTTTCTAATGTTTCTTTAAAGCACTTTAAGCAAACATTACACAAGTGTGCTTTTTTGGGTTTTGGTGTGTGTGGGGTGGGGGGGTCTGTTGCTGTTGGTAGTCATGGCTGACAATTCCAACTGATGCAGTATGGGTGCATGTCCAGCTTGTAGTTGCTGGTAGCGTGCACAATACATATTACGCTGATTGGACAAGTAGTTTGCAAGATATTCTGTGTATAGACACACAGACAACCATTATGCAAGAGTTTATCTGCCTGGTGGAGATATAAACAGAGGCAAACACAAGGGTGTAGCACGGATTAAGTTCTACACTGGTGTGGTCAATACAAGGTGGATTATATTGCTTGGAAGATGTTGGTCTTTTCCACCGAGACGTAACCAGCCTGCCATCTGTTCTTGATGTTCGTGCAACAGCCCAAAAAAAGGTTCATAATCCAGTCCCAAATCGTAACTTTTGGTTCCCCAAGTTGTTTGGCCCCCATGAAATGCTGCGAGATACTATCCCCCCATGGTCTTGTATTCTGATTTTACTCAAGTATTAGCTTACATCCCTTCACTGCATCTAATTATTCTTTCTCTGTCTCGCTCACCTCATCGGCCCCCTGCGCTGACCTCAGCAGACCGCAGCTGTATGGTTGTGAATAGCAGACCACCATGATGGGAACTAGCCATTAGCGTGAAGTTTCCTTTTCCTTTTTATCTCAATGAAAACTGACCCCGGATTCCACCTCCTAATCAAAACATCCTTTGATTGAGCACTTGAGAGTCTTCGGCATGGAATAACAGTTATCAAAAAAAAGAAAAAAGAAAAGAAAAAAAGCCTTGAGGCCAAACTCATCAAATAGGCTAACGTTACACTAAATTAAGAATTTCTACGGTATGAATATTTTGTTTTTTCATTTCCAGCTCCTCATTCTCAGCCTTAACACGGCACACAGCAAATGCCAACCGGATGAGATGATAAAAAAATAGCCTCACCAGTGGATGATTGTAGCCAAAATACGAACTTTTTAGTGATGACACAACGAGATGAGCAGACAGAATTTGAACTGGAACACTATGAAATTTCAGATGCACAAGCTTGTAGATCGGCATTTTTTGCTCATTTTCCATGACAGTCATACGACAAAACATAAAAAAATACATAAAAACACGAAAAATAGAGAGGTTTCTGCCCGACACAAGTACCTGCAGTAAAACAGCTTGTGTGAGCAGATTCCCCCCCCATCCCACCCCCTCCCGTCCAAAAAAAAGCCTTGACCCGCTCAACTACCGTGGACAGATGGACTACATCCAGCACATCTCAATGGCTGCCTGTTGAGTGAGTCACAGTGTGCTGTTGGATGAAATCAAAATGTGTATGAAAAACATATTAAGAGTTTCCCTGGAGACTCTATCCAGGCAGTGCACGCACAACGTGTTAGGGTGAGAATCGGGAGGTGTGTGTGTGTGTGTGTGCAACGCAGATTGTGATTAATGTCTCCCCATGACTTTTTTGACACCTCTGGCGTAATAGCTCCCTATTTTAGCAAACGGCTAATTATCATTTCATTTCATTTAAGAATTTTGTCACTGCTCTAATGTTTTTCCCCCTCTTCTTACCAGCGTTGTGCTCCGCTTGCACGACAGCTGCCTGGAAAAAAAAGGTCCAGAACTGCGAGCTTGTTATGCACCTTGAGAGATTTTTAATTTGGCTGGTGGGTGATGGTAATTGAATGCAAATAGCAGGAAGGTATCAGTGTGGTCACTATGTGTGAAGTGACCCCTGGCTGACCAGAGGTAGAGGGAACAAGGCGAGAGTTATTTAGCCCGGGGAATACACCTGAACCTTGGGGCTCCGCTATGAACAGGCCCGCTTATTCATAACCACAATATTTCCAAATTCCACTGCGGCGACGTCAAATCAAAAACAACATGAAGCTAAAGAAAACCAAGGGAGCTATTTCACAGTAGTGGCATGAACTCAGCTGAGGGTGCTGAGAACAACACACGATTTATGATGAAAAATATTAATGTCCATTTAGGGTGAAGTGTTGAGAATTTATTATGAAGAATGAGGCAGAAGAAACACATGCAGATCATAGGAACAAGCCATTCCGGCAGCCCCTCCGGGCACAAGACTCCCCAACCCTATCCTCAGACAGTTCTTATAGTCCACTGTTAACAGAGCTGCTATACCAAATTCTCATAAGGATGTATTCTAAAGATAAGGGCCACACACAAATAGTTACACCAAGTACACATTCGCTGACAGTGATATTAAGAATGCGAGTCAGTGTCTGACTCGCATTTAATGAGATTGACAAACACATATAGTTGGCAATCTATTTGGCATTCTAAAATATACATTACAGATATGAAAATCAAAGGTCAGAATACCCCTAGTAGTAACCCTACTAGGGTAAAAGCCAATAACGGGATATGAATTGATTATTTTTGGGCCAGAGCGATATATTGATATAAGCTGTAGGAAACCTGAGGAGGACACAGGTGTAGAAGTCTCAGTTCTGGCTCCTTGGCATTGGAGAGGCATGGCCTGATTGTTGTCTCCACCAGGCCGAAGGCATGGGGAGATATATGTTTTGCACTCCGTCCATATGTGTGTGTCTGTGTGTCCGTCCGCCTGTTAACAGCTAATCTCCGGCACCAATTTTGCACACACACTCCCTGGATGCCAACAATGAACCTCTGCCCCAAATCTTCCAGAACGGCCTGTTATAGCGCCACCAGGAGGCTGACTTTTGAAAAACATTTTTTTGCTATTACTCCTCCAGATTCTGTCCAAAAATCCCGCAAGTCGTTACACACTATCTCTATAGTCATGTGTTCAAGACTGATCTGTCCAATATTTCATATTCCATCCTAATTGGCTAACATTGGCTTTCAAAGTTTGAAGGCTTGGCCCGTTTTGAACAAAAAGCCTCAAATCATGAACGCAGCATGCAATTTACGTGAAATCTTTCATGCACTTTCCTACTAGGCTGAGGAATATATCCCACCCTTTTCACATTGGCCTGTTATAGTGCCACCAACAGGTGGATCTTTGCAAAACACATTTTTGGAACAAAATGCCTCAAATCATGAACGCAGCGAGCAATTTACGTGACATCTTTCACAGACGAAATGGCACCCTTTTCACATTGGCCTATTATAGCGCCACCAGGAGGCCACAACCTGACCTGCCTTGGTGGAGAGCTGTGCCCGGAGGGGCACTTTATCTAGTTACGGTAGTCATGTACTGGGCATATTACATGTTTTGTTGTTGGAAACATTACAAAACATACATATAATTTCCCCATGTCTCCTTTTTTGGGGAAGGAGACTAAAAGGAAATATTTTGAGTAATAAATAGTAGTAAAAGGGACACCCAGTTATGCAATACCCGTGTCAGAGTACCCACCCATCTCTCTGTGTCCTATTATTCCTATATATGGAGTTCTGTGTCAGGCATGCCCAAATACGAAGTGTTGTGATGTCAGAACAGGCCATTGGTTAAAAAAATGTTTTTATTCACACAAAAATAGGTTATGGATTGCACCTTTAAAACAAATCTTAGTGATCATTCTATTGATTATTAATCAAGCAATCAGTGCTGATAAACAATTCCAATATATTTATTATAACTTAAGTGATGGTTACATCACGCTTTGTCGTGCAATGGTTTCACAGAAAAAAATCTAAAATAGCTGATCTATAAGCTTGTAACGCGTGAGCTGATGCAGCTGCTATTGTAGCTGTGAAAATTGGTTATTTTATTAAAACTGACTATTGGTTATAATTAACAAAAATAAATTAGTTAAAATAACTTTGGCAGCCCTACTGTATACATACAGTAGGGCATAAGGAGTGATATTCTGTCCCCAGAGCAACGCAGTAGCAACATCAGCCTGAGATGTTCATCAACAACTTGTTTGAAGGGTGTGAAGCGTTCCTTCATTGTTTTATTGCATGCATGGGCAATCTTCCAGATAGAGTCGAATTGATCGGTATAATGATCTCCCAGCTCTCCATGGTGCTGCTTTCCCCATCACCCCCCTCCCTTCCCTCTCCCTGTCTTCAGCCAACCTTTGAGCCTGGAAGGACCTCGCCCCCTGCCTCTTTATCCCATCCTCACCCTCATCAGCGCAGCAGCAGAGCTGTGAATATGAGCATTATGAGCTTTGGGTTAAAAACGTAATGGTTCACAAATCAGGCGCTATGGATTTTCTGCTACTGGAATCAATAGCTGCTGGAAGGGGGTCATGATTTCCAGCTTTCAGATATACTCCCACTCCTAATTCATATTGCTGGGTTAAATCTCCCCATTGGCAAGTCGGAATAATTTGATGGTGTGGATGGAGCGAGCAATGGAAGAGAGGAATTTGTGCATAGTGGTTATAAGAAGCTTGCCTGTAAGGTCTTACATACCCCGGCCGAGTTGCTAAACAAATTAATCAGACCAGAGCCTTCCACCTTTGCACTAAGATGCACCGATGTCCATCTCACATTGATGAAAAATAAGGAGGGGACTGATTGTCGTTTTTAAGGAAATAGTCCAATGTGATTTGTTTTGTAGTGTAATTGCTGTGTGAGGTCGATGTATGGCATTTTCAATTAGTGAGCAGGAGTTTGACAACTTTGACAGTACTAAGGCAGTACAATTACAGTTACAATTACAGCTTGCATATTGTCCAACTCCTGGACATAAGAGTTTTATAGCTTCTCTGAATGTAGCTGCTCTGTCGAACAGACATATCTCATCCATGTATATAATCCGTCATTAATAAATTACTACTACTGATGTTGCTGCTGTTCCACAACTTTACAATTTTAACGGTTAGTATATTCCCGTACCTCTGACCATGACTGCTACAAGTGCAAAAGTAAGTAAACAAACAGCCAAAGATACAGCAAGATACAGCCAAATAGTGTAATGTGTTGGAGCGGTACGTTGGAGCCGTCATCTGCACACCTTCACACGGTGGCCAAACTGCGAAGGGAAACAGTGGGCCGTTCACAGCAGGACAGGCTCATATGATTAATGACCTCCAATTAAGACCTGGATGGCAGGTTTCATGGGCTCTTACTACCCCTACCAACGCCCCCCCGCCCCCCACCCACCCACCCCCATACATCCCCTCCCACAGATAATCTCTCTCAGGCATGTCTGGGCCAGTCAGCACCGGCTCCCCTACATCAACAACATCCCAAACGCAGCGTTCCTCAATGGGATAAGACGTGCTGCTGTCCAGAGACCAGAGAGAGAGAGAGAAAGGTGCACCGGAGCTGCTCTCATTGCCCCGTAACCAGGAGGAAGATGTCAGCTTGTTGTACATTACACTGTATAGATGGCACTAGTAGAACCTCCATTATGTTGTCCTTGTCGGTTTATATTTATAAACGCTATGACAAAGTCTGATAGCCACCTGTGCACAATACAATTTTTTTTTCCCACCATGTGTCAGAATAGTCAGATAATAATTAGATATCCAACATCTGGGGCACAACAACTGAATAAGTGGTTGAGTACCAAAATAATGGTAAATGACACACGTGAATTGACCAACCAGACCTCCATAGACCAACCACAGGCTTCCGTTAAAGCCCAGCCAATCACAGGGATAGGCCTACCATACATTTTCCCAGAAAACCTGGATATGACGACTTCTGATTCAGACCCTCTGTAGTGGTGGAAAAAGTATTTTGATGTAAAAGTATCAATACTGCAATGTAGAAACACTGTCACAAGTACAAGTCCGGTAAATCAAAATATACTTGAGTAAAAGTACAAAAGTATTGGCATCAAAACATACTTAAAAGTAAAAGCATTCATCATTATGCAGAATGTTCCCTTTCACAAGTTTACAGAGGAGATCATCTTATGCCTGTATTTAGGCCAGGTGCTGGACATCAAGGTATCACGCAGAGAGGATATAAACATCTGCACACACTTTAAATAAAAGTAAGTCTATTGAAGGTATATAAAACAGTGTGCAGATGTTTTTTTTAATCTCCCCTTTCACAAGTTTATCATATGTCTAAAATGTATACAAATATTTTGAAAATAGTTGATCTACAAGCTCACAACACATAGCATTGCAACACGTGAGCTTGTAGTTCAGCTATTTTCAAATAGCCAAAGTTTAAATAGGGCTAAAGTGGTTAGTGGTATGTTTTGTAATAGTAATCAAAATGTTCAAATTAATTAGTAACTATACGGTAGTTTTCAAATAATTGTAATGGAGTAAAAGTACAAGTTTGTCTCTGAGATGTAGTGGAGTAGAAGTAAAAGTATAGGAAATTTGTAATACTACGGTAAGCATATACAAATATCTCCAAATTGTATGTAAATACAGTACTTGAGCACATGTACTTAGATATTTTCCTCCTCTGCTGGACAGTTGTCATGCACATCAACATAAATTAACACCACAGATTGGGGTCTCTGAGACAAGCAGGAGTTGCTCCATATTATTTGTCCTGTCCAAGACACTTTGTTTCATAGGTTTGAAATCCTCAAAATTCTGTAAACTTGTACTTTAAGTTGACCTTTAAAAGAGCCAATAAAAGGACAATAATAAAACAAAACTTCACTTGCCATCTATATTGCATCCTTTTCCACCCCTCGACCTATAAGGATTGTAACACACAAATAATAAAACAAAACTTCACTTGCCATATATATTACAATCCTTTTATTGGCTCTTTAAGTTCAAGTTCACAAGAAACTGAAGTGCACATGAATTGGAAAGGTTTTCAAACCTAAATGAAAAGTATCTCCTAACAATAAAACAATATCGGACTGCTCAAAGAAATAAACAAAATAGTCTCAATCTCACCTTTAAAAATAAGAACATGCTGGCTTGCCTAGCAAACTCAGGAAAATAAAAGGGTTACATAAGTAAATGCTAGCACACATTGGCAACACTAACTTGCCTATCAAAAGGTGGCGTTTACAGTAAACAGGCTCCCATATTCTATTTAGCTGAATAACCGTTTAAGCATAGCATTTGTTCACTTCAGAAGCGAGAGAGAAACTGAGGCCACACCAAACATTTGGTGGACCATCACATTAGACCTCACAAAGCCCTGGACAGCGTGCAGCACAGCTACAGACAAACTGTGACACACTGCCAGGGAGCACAGGTGCTAATACTTTAAATAGTGGAGATGCTGGGCAGGTGATTGGTTCAGGCTGGATTGGAGGTAAATTATGTCTTTAGATAGCATGTTATGTAGACAGATGCCAGGTCATCTTTGGTCACTTTTGATCCTTGATGGATTTGATGGATTACCTGTGTTGTTCTTGCTTACTGTAAATTGCTCTGGATTAAGAGCATCTCCTAAAATACCTAAATTGTAAATCATGACGCTACACACGTTTTGCTACTGCTCCAAAAGTCACAAATTTGTACACGTTATCCCTGGTGTCATTTGATCATTATGTATCAGTATCATGTTATCAGTGATGCTCAGAGGAGCACACTTTGAGTTAAAGGCTCTGCGGGCACTATACTATACACTACAGTATGTGAGCTCACTGGAACCATCATTAGGCATTGGTCTGGAAGAACCTCCTTCTGTTCATGGAGTTTTGACTCTGTCTTTTGCTCTCCAAACCACTCTGTTATTAAGACTTGGAAAGAGCCTCAATGAAAAGGAAAAAAAGAAAAAGAAAGAAAATCTGACAACAATTAAACACAAACCGCGTTTGTACTTGGGAGGGAGTAGCTGTTGTATTCCAACAAACCCCAGACGGCCCGCGAGATGCCGCGGAAGTGCCATTAAGAGGAGAAAGGATGCGTGAACAGCTGTTTTCTGTGACGGCGTACACTGCCTGCCATGAGTTCCTTCTTTAGGCTTGGCTCGGGGGGTTACCGCAGGCCCCCAGCGCGCCCGCTAAACGCTCCTCACATGGTACACACATGACCATGTGGACCAGTGCACGTGTGGTGATGTTAGTGTGCGTGCGGGCATGATTGAATGAGAAGAACGATCATACATTCTACAGGCTATGCTACTGGTTCTCCTAATGGGGTCCGGAGACCCCCAGATGTCCTTCAGGGGGTTCCAGGAGGTCCCCAACAAAAATGAGAAACAGTTTAACCAATTAAGATGTGAGGCCGATTCTACAAATACCTCCTAAATCAGTAGTTCTCACACTTTAGAAAAATTACAAAACTTCTCGCAGTGACACGCTGTGAGCATCTGCTATTTTTAACACTAAACTCTAAAATGACAGATGCTTTCCCGGTTTGAATGGGATAAACATTTACAAAAGTGAAATTTTAGATTTTTGAAAACGATTGAATAATGCTGGTAAATCTTGACAAATGTCTTGTGGGGATCCCTGGCGCACAAAATCTTCTCAAATGGGGTCTGCGGCCAAATACGTATCAATTTGGGTGTCCTTCACTTTTGTACCACTTTGAAAAATAAAGAAACATTTGAATAATAAAAAAGAACCACTGCTTTAAGACCTACCGAAGTGCAGAGAAGGGTTTGTTTGATCTTGCATTTTACTTTAATGAAACACAAATCTACACAGAAACTATGTCATTATGGTCCCACCAGAGACTATGTTCCACTACTCATAATTATACTCGAAGGCAGAGAGCGAGGAGCAATAAAATCCCAGTTCATAAAAAAACAAGTGTGTTTTTGCATAATCTCCTGTGGCAGGCAGATGGTATCTGAATGATGATTGGGGGGAGTTGAGGAAGGGTGAAATAGATTGGCCAAGCGAGGGAGCAAGGTAGAAAGACTGACCGAACAAGAAGGGGATGCAGAGAGAGCCTTAAGCCCGATTCGTGCGATGGTGTCGCGGTTGTAGACTGTGAGGGTGAATGGAGAGAGAGAGAGAAAGAGAGAGAGAGAGAGAGAGAGAGCGAGAGAGAGATCGAGTGACACAGAGGGTAAGAGATAGAGAGAGAGAGTGAGAGTGAGAGAGATAGCATAGTCTGCTGGAGGAATGTGATTAAGTCTGTTTATGGGCCCCATCACTGCCACACGAGAGCTGGACCACCTGCAGCCTGGAAATCATTACGCCAGGGTCATGGGATATCCTACATGTAAACTCTGAGTCACTTCACGTCAAATTGGGTGTAAAGATCCCATTTCCTCCCATCGACAAACTGAACCACCTGCAGGGTAATAGAATATGATGTTGTCGAGGTCCGGAGCATGCATTACCTGTCTATTACATTGGTCACGATAACCCAGGCAGCATGGCAGTGCTTCGCACAAGTCTCTGTCCTGGGTGGGAACCCAGCTTGATCCATTTTTTTAATCTTTTCACATGGACACCAAGTGTCGAAAATCCTAATAATGCCATAATATTCACTTGTTACTAAGCAGTTGACAGCTCTGTAAAGGCTTCAGATTCCAAGATGCAATAATGCTTCCCTAAAGTGGTTGTATTGACTAATGTCCAACGTTTAGGTGGAAGTCATGTCGGAATTCATATTTAATATGACACACAATAGGAAGAATTGTATCAAAGAGCCAGAGAGTACATGATCTTATGAAACCCACTGTACGTCACTGCTACTCTCTACAGGTCCACAGCTGTAAAATATTGAATGCCGAATGTATATGTGTGAAGTGCTATGTATAGTCTACTGTCCATATCTTGCACAGTACACCTGCTGTTACTTCTCATGCAATGCCGTATTCATCAGTACATACTGTATGAAACCTATCCATACCGCTGCACCAGTCTCAAGATAAACTCTACTGCAAAAAGGCAAACTAAGTGATCCACCACTGCCAGCGGTTCTCAAAATGATTTGATTACAACATTGTTGTGGTATGGTACAATGGTAGTTGGAGATCCATGTCCCTTTATTCCTATATATCAAATCAAACTTTATTTATAAAGCACATTTACAAAGACCAAGGGTCAACCAAAGTGCTGTACAAGATCAGATAATGGAAAAAAAAAATAGCATGGTATAACACAAACAAAAGAGCAACAAATTACACAGTAGCAGTACAATAGAGCAAACCAAAATTAAAATCAAGAATCAAAGCCATGGAGAAAAAAATTGTTATAAGAGAGGACTTGAAAGCTCCCAGGGAGCGAGCGGACCTAATCCGCAAGGGCAGACTGTTCCAGAGTTTGGGGCCGGCCACTGAGAAAGCTTGGTCACCTCTAGACCTGTACTTAGTTGAGGGCATAGTCAGAAGTAGTTGGTCAGCTGACCTCAAGGACCTGGCTGGGGTGTATGGATTTAGAAAGAGAGATAGATACTGGGGAGCGAGCCAGTTTAGGGCTTTAAAAACAAATAATAAAATATTGAAATCTATTCTAAATCTAACAGGTAGCCAGTGGAGTGTGGCGAGGACCGGGGTCATATGTTCACGCCTCCTCGTGGTGGTGAGGAGGCGGGTGGCAGCGTTCTGTACAAACTGGAGGCGTCTGAGGGCAGCCTGGTCAATGCCTATGTACAATGAGTTGCAGTAATCAAGCCTTGTTGAAATAAAGGCATGAATTACCCTCTCAAGATCGGGTTGGGAGAGATAGCCCTTAATCCTGGCTAGCAGCATAAATTGAGAAAAAAAAACGAGTCTTGACCACCGAGCTAATCTGCTTTTCAAATTTAAAATTATTGTCAAAATTATGCCCAGGTTCTTGACTGAGGAGTGAATATTGGTGCTGAGGGGGCCCAAGGTGGAGAGGAAAGGTGTTGGATTGTAGGCCAAAAATGATTACCTCAGTCTTACTTTCATTTAAAGTGAGGAAATTGTTGTCCATCCAACTTTTAATATCCGTGAGACAGTTGAGTAGTGGCAGAAATGGGTCGGGGAGCAGACTATCAGCTTTTACAGGCAGAGTCCTGTCAATCAGATATGAGTTCTGTGTCAGGCATGCCCAAATGGAGTGTTGTGATGTCAAAACAGGCCAGCTCCATATATGGATCCTGGGCAGGGGCTCTGTCCAGATCTGGACAACCGTGGGTCCGACCAACTCGACACCGGCACTGCACTCCCTGTGGGGGTGTGGAACGTGTGTGTCGGGACTTTGTGCATTTATAGATATTTATGGATAGATTACCTAAGAAAGAGGCAACAAATGTGAAAATAGTCTGCTATCTATACCTGCTCACAGCGGCTGGCGTTCTGTTGCGAGGGGTTGTGCGATAGTACATCAGCTATTTTCACAATATTTAACTGTGGAACCAAGTCAAATTCTTCAATATGTACAATTCCATGTGCTGGTCATGGTGGGGTGTGGGGAGGGGGGGTTTACCAGTTCATATGATCATTTTGGGGACTCACAGCCTGAAAACGTTGAGAAGCACTGGCTTAAACCATAATGGAAATCATATTCGTTGTGTGGTTCCCGTGCTCTAGGATTGTTGGATTTATACTCAGGAGTGTTTTCTTCCCACAGATGATGATGATGCAGCACCTGCTGTGTAGGGCCTGTTGTTGGAGACATCCAACACCCCCTTCTCTCTTCTCTAGATTAGATAGTGTATCCTTATCACTGCAACACACCAAGCTGTTCCAAACTCTGGGAACACACAGATCATTGAAGGCTGATTTAGAGCCTGCGGAGACACTGGGCATATAAATAGACCAACTGGACAAGATCTGCGTTTTAAGTGAAATGAGTAGACTGCACCATTCAGTAGCCTAATGTTACGTATCAACACTTTTTTTAAGGGGGTGGAGCCGTATTCTGGTTTGAACATTCAAAAAGGTTGTAGTAGTCCGGCAGTCGAGGTGGACGGGTGGGAAATTTGGTCTTTTTTATTGGCCTAAAATATTGTCTATATACATATATTCGTGAATCCACTTGCTGACCGGCTGTCGGTATTTGGCAATTTTTGAGTGGTGCAACCACTCCCTTACGGAGCTATGTGTGTGGGTGGCTGGGTGGCTGGCTGGCTGGGTGGGTGGGTGGGTGGGTATGAGCACGAAAACAGCATGGTTGTTTTTCACCACACAAACGCACGTATTAACTGTATATATGATGCTTTCGGGTGTGCCAGTATAGTACAGTGACAGTACAGGAGTACAGTACAGTAGAGGGTATACAGTAGAGGGACCGCCACACGTAACTGTCATTTCTCAACCATTTCAGACACGGGGCAGCACGCCGGAACCGGCCCGGCCCCCTGGGCGCGTTCCTGGGGGTCTGGACTCTGGAACTCTAGGAAACTCTAGTGAAACTCTAGAAATTATGATGTCGATCTACACGTGATAAGTGACTGATGTCACAGGAAGAGACACAATCTGAACCCTCTCATAGATGGCTGTGTGTTGCTGTCGGGCAGAAACACCTTGTATCTCCATATTTAGACTTTTTATATTTGTTTCGTAAATGAATGCTCAACTTAGAAGAGTGTTGCACGAGGTAGTGAAAATAAAATCAACTGAATTAAAGGTCTTGGAATTAATGAATTAAAATTCTTAATGAATTTTGATAAATGATCTCGCTCAAGGGCACTTTGATAGTAGAAGTTTGCAAAAGGCCTCGTACAAGAATATGAGCCTGCAAAGATTCACTCTTTAATGCTCTACTATAGGTCAAATGTATGTGGCAATCATATACAAATAACCTGCTGGATATGCATGCATGAGACTAACTATAGACAAAGAACTAGAAAAAGTGCCCCTTGGGGCCAGGATAGGAGCCAAAAAAGTCAAGTGGCATTTCTTCCTCAACAATCGGACGCTGCATTCATGTTTTGCGACATTTCGTACAAAAAGGGGCCACTCCTGAGAAATCAAACAGACACGTCTTGATCACATGACTGTAGAGATCATGTGTACTGATTAGCGTGACATTTGGATAAAATCTGAAAGAGTAATATCAGAAAATGTGCCTCCTGGTGGCACTATAAAGAGCAGATGTGAAAATGACAGGGGAAAGGTACAAACATAAAAAAATTATGTTTACTGGACCCATATTTTTGGTCACAGCCTTCACCAGTGTCAACAAAAATCTATTTAATGACAATGTCATGAATGAACATGTGCCCGTGCAGTGGCGTGCACAGATATTTCGAGGGGCAGGTGCTCAAGTGAAAAAAGGGCACCTTGTGCAGCACGTGGAACCGGCCGGTTGCCTTAATAGATTTTGGGGCATAAATGATATATTAGAAGCTTTTTATCAAGAATTGATCAATGTCACCATGGTCCACATACTGTAGTGTAAAAATATAAAAATAATGTTATTTTTTTCCCAAAAGGGCACATTGCTGTCCAGATGGCAAAGGGCAGGTGCTCTAGAACCACCTAGTGTCTATCTGTACCCGTGCAATAACATTCTTTAAACTTGGACTTGATTTATGAAGCCCTATGATTTTTTTGCCTAGCTTCATTCAAGCCTTTTCCAGAACAAAGACATATTGAGGAGAGATTGAAGTGGGGGAAAAAAATTACGTGATGCCTAATGTTAGCTAATGTTGAGATTTAATGCAATTAGACAGATTGGCTGGCTAAGTACATCAGCATTGCCAAATAGTCCACATATCAAAATGTCAAAGTATAATTTTAGACGGAGATAATTGGTTCAATTATAATTAGACAGGTGAATTAGTCTCTAATTTAAGACTCATTGTGCTGTACAGTAACAACATATCACAGGTATCTATAGCAACATGACACCAAAACAATGTCTCTGCTTGAAAAGGGACAGAGTTCTACAGTGCTACAGTAGGTATAAATATATTTCTGAAGTTTTTTCAGACAAAGGCTTATTATAGCCCATAAGCCAATACTAAAACGTCTAAATCCTAACAGTTTCCATAAAAACTTGTGCTTTCCTGGATTTAATGGGTTATAGCAAATTAAAGTGATTTGTGGCTGAAGGTGACTAGTTGCACCAACACATTATTTTATATCGCTTTGATATTGTTTACTATCTGATATTTAGTGCACTTGAATGAGGCCACCGTAAAGTGCTGACAACTCTTCCAATAGAAAAGTGATGCTCCGCGTGGTGACAATACACAAGAGTACAGTGAGTACTACATACATGCCTTAATAGTATGTACACTGTCGTGACAATACACCAGAGTACTACATACACACCCTTCTGTACACTGCTCAGCCATATCGTGACTGGAAGGCAGATGAGCGGGCGGCGGTATTGAGCTAGATTGATGCGTCTTCCCTCACTGACAGCTCTGAATCATGGCTACCCAGCCCCACACACCTCCAGCAGCTCTGGAATGTCTGATAAAATGATATTAATTCTGCGCATTAATGAGATTAATGAATGTGCGTGGCGCAAAGCAAGGGGGAACCAGTTTTTTTTCCCCTTTTCTTTTGTCTGGCCCTGAAATAATAACACAAAGGTAATTATAGCGCATCCATCAATCTGCTGCTCGACAGTCTAATTATCTGGGCATTTCTGAAGTGCTTTCACTTCTTTCTCCACTCATTTGTATTGGGTGATATGTTATTTTTTCATTAATGGAGAGGAGAACTCCGTCCGCAGCGCCTCCTGTGCGTTACAGTGGCTTCCTGTCAGTGACTATGGGGGGAAGCTATGATGGAGAGCCGAGGGGCTCTCAGATTGAGAGATCCAAAATTTCCATGATGGATGACTACGTCATCCCGCTAAGAGGTACGCATCAACGGCTCATCCTGCAACTTGACAAAGTGCTGTTATCCTCCGGTGGGAATAATGAAGATGCGGACAGGCCCATACCGAGTATAATCAATGGCCTTCCAATGAATCATCAACCTCAAACCTTAATTGAACAAGGCATTTCTTTTCCTCCTGCTAGATTTGGAGGAAAGTCCTAAACTATAATGGTCAAAATATAATTTTGGATTCAGATGTTTTGTTTATATTTACACAAAAGGTAGTTAAAGCAATTTGCTTGGTGAATGGCACCTGGAAACTTTATGGAAACTCAACTGAGTTCTATGAAGTTCACCTTTTATCAAACCGCAGTTGCTTGCTCTATGGCCTTTTTTGCCAACTGTGTAAGGCTAGTGTCTGACTGATAGTGTCGGACAAGAAAAACAATAGTAAAACAAATCTTTAACTATTGATAGTAAGTTACTGTGTGCAGTTAACAAAGCTGCACAAATAACAGTGGTGAGTGTTCAGAGGTACACTATACAGGCTGTCTGCTGGTGTATCGACTAGTGTGGTGATGGCCAAAATATAAATCTTACCGAATGCAGCAATGTCTCCATGTTCTTCTTTTTCAATTAAAGTATGGTTAGGAGTCTGGAACACGTTGTCACGCTCATGTCATTATGACTCAGCCATAACACAATGCAAATAAACCCACAATTTACCGGTCAACTCCCAGGCCAAAAGTACTCTTATAGAGAGAGATGGGGTATAGTAATGGTGTGGCTTCCATGTGGATCTCGGACTTCCATGTGGCAAGTCTGTGACATCAGCCACCTGCTATGATGTCAGTATAATGATGTAAGTAGAACCACAGTTGCCTGGCTATACAGCCCCTGAATCGCTAGCCTCGGTGGCAGTTTTCTATTTGTATCTTTTATTTTCGTTTGCATTCGGCTCAAAAATTAAGGCCTGGGGGAACGAGACACATTTCCTGGTCTAGGAGTGGGGGTGAACTATAGTGCAGAGGTGCATCGCTTCAAATATGGTGACATCAGCTTTCTCCACTATTTTCTATCAGGGAGGGGTGGAGGCGGGCGGGGAGGGTGAACCAACATTATACAGCGCTTGCACCATGCGATACCCGCTCCTCTAAACCAGAAAGCATGCTGGCTGGGCCAAGCTACTGAATCGCTAGCTGATCACTAGCCTTGCGTTCAGGGTCTGGTGACGCTGTAGAAGGCGGGTTTCCGTGGTTGAAAATCGAACCAGCGGCCCGGCCAATTGGGATAATCCAATATGAACCAATTCCCAAAGAGTCAAAACAGCTGCGCCAAGAGGGCTTTCAGACTGAATAATGGAGTGAAATGAAATGGAAATTCAGGTGTGAGTGTCAGGCTACAACCACGGATGACTAGTATTATGAAATTAAAGCGAAATATGTAAAATATAGGCGGGACAGAAACATGCTTGACCTACTAGCAGCGTTTACAATACAATTGGATCTGATTGGTCCAGAAGTGAGGGGGAGGGAAAGACGCTACGACAGACAGACAGTGACAGACACTCATAGAATATACAATCTTTGGTGCAGGTCTGTACCCTGCTTGACATTTTCTAGTTTTATGTCAGTCAGGTCACATCACTTAATCACGTGGGCTGTAAAGAGCGACCTCTAGGGGTTGGGTCACTAGCAGATTTTTAGTCTTGTTATAGCTCCTACCACATGCAGTACTACAGTGCCACCAACACACCTCTCACTTCCCCTATAATGCATACAGCCGTATACATTGCACATCCCTCATTGCCTACTGTATATTGTGATGCTTTCGTGCCTACTGTTTATTTTTTCCATCTTGTACCAACACACCAGTCACACCAAAGTAAAATACTATCTGCACTGCAGGAACCACTATTCCAACTCAGGCTCCTCCACAAACAACGCTTGTAATCCAGACCCTAATGGACATCCAAAACAATAATCATTTGCTGAGTTGACCCAGGTGGAGCAGGGCTAGGTTCCGGATACCCCCTCCTCCCATCCTGGGCTAATTGTGAAGTATACAGGGGAGGGCTGCTTCCTGGAGCTTCCTTGCTAATGGCTACAGAAGACGGACAATTCAGAGCAAATATAATATCCCACAGCTGTCCAAATAACCATCTCACTCACTGCTCCCTCCCTCTCCCTCCTCTGAAGACAACTGCTGCACCCGGAGCCTGTGTCCTCCCATAGCCGTCCACATTATGGGACACTAGTTGACCCTAGAGTTTGCATCCGTTACCTAGGGTTACCACCAGGTCCACTACACCTGAACAAACCATTACACAAAGTGTGGCTATTAAAATTATTCCAGGCATTGTACTGAAGGATGGCGCCATCGCAGTTTTCATTACCTCAAAAATGGAAGTAAAAACATGAAGAGATGGCTTTATAAAAAAGGCTTTATAAGCCGAGCATGACACACAAATCACTTGCTGGACAATGTTATGGTGTGACTCTCTGCACAGCGACAGTGTTGTCTTCAAGGCAGTGTTGCCAGATTTTGTGAGAGAAATAAGCAACCAGGTCTCGGAAAACAAGCCCTTCCCCCACAACAAACGACTATAGACCACATGAGCACATTGACTCCCAAACACGACTTTCCCGACCTAATTGATAAAGACCTCTTTCCCTGCCGAACCCGACTTCCCCGACTTATGTTATGTATTTTTGAGTGGTGTAAACCACTCCTACAACTGGCTTTGTTAGTGCAGAAAAAATGAGCATGGTTGCTATGTTCACCCGGGTGTGATTTCATTACGTCAGACATGTTAGTGCAGAAAAAATGAGCATGGTTGCTATGTTCACCCTGTTCACCCGGGTGTGATTTCATTAAGTCACCCGTCCGACTTTGATAACTTTTAACTTTAAGACATACAAGGTTTTCCAAAAACTGACTCTCTTCTCAGGGCTTCTGGGTAATCGAGTCACAATGCAATCCTATGGACAATGGCCGCAGCCTGCGGGTCGCTCTGTTCTCGCTTCTTGTTTTGGGTGGCGGTGGTGGAATATGTCTCGACATTATGAGAAACGATTGCGCTATTTTAAGGCAGACAATCGTGAAATGGAGCTACATTCACGACCGGGTGATTCTTCAAAGGTTAGTGAAAAACTGCATGCGTCAGGGAAGCTGTTTATGATCAAAAACTTCAGCAATAAATGTGTTAAACCTATAGGCTACTGTGAAGATCGGCTATTTGAAAACAGCCAATCTACAAGCTCAAAACGCTTCAACTTGCGATGAGATGAGTTGTGTGTGTGTAGATCTGCCATTTAAAAAAAATCTTCAAATAAAATGTGGAATATAACAACACAGATCTGGTACGGGGCTCCATGGCTCAAAATTGTTTTAGATGGGGTTTAGGGACAAATACATGAATTTGGGAGACCATGAAAATATTTGAGAACGACTGGTTTAAATAATAAAACAAATTGGAAGCAAGCCCTTTGAACTTTACAGAAAAAGAAGCCCAAAATCACTTAATAATAAGCAGACATGGCAACACTGCTTCAAGGTACAGCCCCTACTCCCACGCCACCTCACCCCACCCCACCCCTAACTCTCTGTCACAACCTGAGGGTGGGGGGTTGGATGGGAAAATGTACAATCCGCACTTGGGTTACAGATGTGGAGCCATTCGCAGACAGGTTAATGGTAATATCACAGAGCAGTCTCAAGTTTAATTTCGATAAACTCATAAAAGATTTGAGACGACGAGTCACTGTGTTCCTTTCGAGTGTCTTGTAAATGGCTCATAAAAGTCCATTTATTTATATAAACATTGGAGAAGTTCCACATCAGGCTTGGTGCAGGGACACTGAAGTATTTCTCTTTGTTTCTGCTATGGGCAATATAGAGTTGTCAGTTCCATAAACAGACGTAGGAGGACATAATAAAAAGACCAGACAGAAAGATGGCAGAAATCCATATGGTCACTCCAATACACACTGACAGATAAGCATGAGAACTACTACTATAACAGTGTATACTCATGCATTTGTCTCAACATCCGGCTGGTCTGTTTTTGGCCGCCTTGTAAATGCATATGTGCAGCATTTTGACTTGGCAGCTATTTCCCTTGATCCTGTTTTTTGGTTCTATTTTGTGGCAGGCAAACTGGAGTGGTGGGGCGAATTGACAATTTCGAAACAGTGTTGTGAATCTTTCCTTGCCTTCTTCGTGTTTGACATGTTATGGACTCACCGTGCGGCAATTTGAGAGGATAGGCACTGCAATTTTGGAGTCAATGAGGAGTACAATTTGGCTGTTCGCTACCTGCTTGGACCTGGTCAACCTGGTGTATGGCGAGGCATGGCCTGGTCTATTTTGCAAACCCACTTTATGCTATGCTTGTCTGTTTCACTTTGATATGAATCTCTCAAGCTGGTCCAAAATAAGTGACAGAAACGAAGGGAAAATGTTGGCGCAAGGGTGGTGCTAGACAAACGGCCATGGGGTCACCAAGATGATCAAGATCCAGGGTTTAATCAAACGTGTATTTAGATGTGTAAAGTATCCTGCAATCTGCCAATTGGATTATGACATTATGTGTGCAAAATGTTGGTCTGAGGGTGGCCAAAATGATCATGGTTAAGGGTTCTAGAACCCTTACCACTGGTAACTCTTTGCGTCATGGCAAACGCAAGATGTGGAGATAGTGAGTGCAAGTGGAAATTGTCAATTAAAAATATATATAATTTATGTCAGGTCCAAAGTGGTATAGGAATACCAGGTTGAAAGTGGTTAAATGTGTGTATAAAATGTGTATAGAATTTGCATTGGAAAATAAATAATATAAATATTATATATTGCAATACTTAGTTGTCACAAAATCACATAAGGCACACCTGGACTTTTCATAGTGGCACACTGTTTGGGAACAACTGCTCTAAAGAATCAACCTTTAACAAATCCCTGGCCAACTGAAGACATCAGATACAGTAGAAAACCTTAAATAAATTATACATTTCATCTGCAGTGTAACAAGGAACCACCCCGACTGGTCTCCTTCCTCCACTATAAAATAAGTGATGTGGGCCTGCAGACCGTAGCATCTTTAAGTTGAGTTATATGCCTGGGCCGCTGATATATCACCGTGGCAGTTCCACTTGTGTGGTTTGGGGCGATTTCATTTTCCAGCCCCCTCTCAGAAGTTATCTAAATGGATTGTACAATAATCTGCCGTGCCCTGCAACCACACAGAGAATAATTATTCTGTGTTCAAACCTTTGACAGGAAAAATTAGTAACAATCACCCATGAGAGCAGGTGTTTTTCTTTCCCTCCACGCTCTCTCCCCTCCCCTCCCCTCCCCTCCCCTCCCCGGCCGTCTCCACGCTCTCTCCCCTCCCCTCCCCGGCCGTCTCCCCTCCCCTCCCCGGCCGTCTCCCGAGTGCCTGCAGCAGGACTGGTTGTGTACAAGGCTAGTATTGATTTTGAAACCATTTGACAAAGGATAAATAAGACTGGAGAGAAGGGAGGCTTTAGCCATGAGCTTTTTGATCAATCAACATGTCACAGCTGGAACTAAATTCAATTCGTATTTATCAAAATCTCCCCCTGCTTGGTTAGGATGCTATGCAACGGTGCAGGCCCCTTTTAACAACCTTTTCAGCCACAAGCATCGCTGCCTTTGAAATGGATTTCATGGCTGAAACACTTAGCTGTGAAATCCTCATCATTTAATGGGAGCAAATTAATATGAATTGTGCAGACGTGAATCGCAATGCCGATGTACAGACAAGAGACACAAGTTACAATTGCATACTGTTCATACAAAGAACGCCCTAAACAGTAAAATAATTACTCTTTGGATAAATTAGTACTTTTTCAACATCAGTTGATGCTTCATATCCATATGAGTAAAATCAAGGGGCTGATTTGTTTATTTTCGGAACACGGTTCCGACTAAATCAAAGATGACCCTATAGTACTTTAAATAGAAACATTACTCTATGCAAATGCAGAGGTGAAACCTATACCCTGAAACAAATATTTTAACCATTTACAAAATGTCCCTATTTTGGGCATGTCATTATAACTAAAAATGAAAAGAAAATTCATACAATACATATTTTCAGAAGTTTGCATCGCATGCTGTGAGCATGTCGATCTGCTATTTTTTATATGAATACAGTTGCGCCCATATTGACTTGCCGTGCCTTAATTGGGTACAAAATGTTTGTAAACTACTGCTTTAAAGCATTGGTTCCAGAGGGTCCCCAGCAAAAAAACATTAACATACTGTAGCGTCACTATCATCTTAATCACTTTGTCTATTTATATGTTGGCCATTTAAAAAATCTGATATACAAGCTCATACTGCGAGCTTGTACATCTGCTACATTTGAAAATATTGGATTTTTTTCCATTTGTTTTTAAACCTTCTCATTACGAAGGCTTATAGTAATAAGCCTTCGTATCTCTTCTCGGGGTCCATCCCTGGCACAAAACATTTTCAGATGGGGGTCCGCGGCCAAATATATATCAATTTGCGGGTCTTGGTACGAAAAGGTTTTAGAACCACTGCTTTAGAGAATAGTATAGGTCAAGTTTTCAAATACATACACAGTTTGTCTGTGGTGAAGCTATAACCATTTAAACCGTTTATTCTTAGTAAAAACCGAGTTACAACTGTACTTGGACCAATGTTTTTACGTCTCCACCAAATCTCTTCCCAAACAATCTGATCTACAAGCTTATAACTTACGTACATTTGCCCCCTTCCACCACCCCCAGAATTAGTATGCTTTTCATTCTTGTGGAGTGTGAACCTGCTCAATCTATAGCATTGGGAGCCAGGCTCTGTTTAACTGTCATTCAACACCCTCAACCCTATAATTTCAACCAGGCAATAATGTGTTCATAAAAATACATTTTAAAAGAGTTCAAAAGGTGAGGTTCAAACCAGTCATTTCACAACAATGCAGTCTGATGAACGATGAAAACACACATCGCCTCCTATTCAAACACTACTGATCTAAAACCATGAAGTCAGATAGAGGCCCTTATTGATGTGTTATTATCAAAGGAAAATAAGAGAAAGGTGACTTCTATAGCGACATTTTGCAATTTCAAATCACCCTCCTACTCACCAGCCTTCGATCCCCATCACCTCCTCCTGTTCACCGTGTCATTTGTAATGAGGAGTCTAGTAAAACACAGATGAGAAAGTAGACATGAATGATTAGCTGCCTTATTATGGGTTTTATGAACTGTGGTGAGGTTACAACAGACAACTCTCAGATCTATGGAACTCTGTGAAACAGTTCGGTGGTGACGGAGCACCTAGTAAAACCCCTTCCCTGTAGGACAGCGTTACTGACGAAAACGAAGTAAAAACCAAGCTATGCTGATTGCTGACTAAAACTATGACTAAATATAGTGACGATTTTGTCACCAACTACACTAAAAGGTCAGGGAGGGACTAGTGGGAAAAACTAGGCTAAAATGTCAGGGAGGGACTAGTGCAGAAAACTAAAATAATTCCATGCCATGGTTGCAGGTGGGTGTCGTGCTATGAAAATAGCTGATCTACAAGCTCACGTGTCGCAGTGTGACAACATATTATTGTTTTAAGCTTGTAATGTAATTTAGATGGGTTATTTTCGCCACACGGCCAAGTATAAATCATGCAGGCCTTAGACGCCATCAAGGCCTGCCAACTAAAACAATTGAGATGACTAAAATATGACTGGAACTAAAAGGAATTCTATTCAAAAGACCATGACTAAAACTACATCAAAATCAACACTGCTATAGGGAAAAAGGTTTTAGTTTGGCAGACCAGGGTGGCACAAAAGTATTTTCGAGTGGCGGAGCACTTCCAATATCATGTTCAGAGTGCCCCGCAGCCCCACACACACTAAGGTTGTGCTGTAGGTAGGCGTGACCCTTGAACCTTCTGCATAGGAGAGTGACAATCATGACGAGCAGAAACTCCTCCGCAAAAGTAGAATTATTTTGTAGTGCCCACTGCCCATAGCACTCTGACAAAAAATGCTGGATGCTCAGAATGCCGAAACTGCATAGAAATGTACGGCACGAAAGCTCTGGCAGCTCAGAAACACTTTGTACACGGGCCACTAAATCTGCTTTTATAGCCTTCGGCTACACGATCATAGACGTTGGACTAGGACATAATGCCCCCTGTGTACATAAAAATAGATGGATGGAGCTGGGCAGGAGATGCAGCAGGACTCTCATATCACACAGAGTAGTAACATGATCAGATATAGACCACACGTTGACTAGGATGAGTATGTGACAATGTTGATAACGATTGGG
The DNA here is from genome assembly GCF_951216825.1 of Electrona antarctica. Lineage (NCBI taxonomy): Eukaryota > Metazoa > Chordata > Actinopteri > Myctophiformes > Myctophidae > Electrona > Electrona antarctica. The sequence goes on along the minus strand of NC_136808.1, from coordinate 34,858,739 downwards.
GTATGAATAGGGTTGTGTGCTAAAGAGTGTTCCAATCAAAAGGAATGAATTAACTTGTGTTGCTCAAACAGTATATCTTGACGACTACTGGCTTGGCATGGAATTTGCTGCGCACCTTCATACTCGCCTGGGCCCAAGAGGACAAAACTTTTAATCCCTATACCCGCGGGGGTCAGATTAGAATTTTGGGTAGTTCAAAACAAAACAAAAACTGCATTTGGATCACTTTGATATCCAATCTACGTATGCTCATAGAATTAATTCAGAAAACATTATGCCATTAAGAAAGTTTGATTATTCAAATAGTATCTTTAACACCACAAAATCAAAATCTGATCCACACAGATAGGGTCAACATTTTTGGTCTTCTTGAATTGTGAAACTTGTCCTCCAATTCTGATCCAATTCCAAGTGCTTGTCAGGATGGGGGGGGGGGGGGGGGGTGGTTCTCAGTCTGAAAAGGTTGAGAACCACTGTACTACAGCATGGTGGCCATTTTGGCTCATATAGTGATGCCAGTGGAGAAAAAAAAAACGTTACAGGTTTATCGAAACGGAGACAAGTGCAGGTCACAGTGGAGTGTATTCTGTTGATTGGCTCATCCCACAGTTCCCTTTGTGAACTCGACACCCTTTTCCTGTTCCCATGCAGTTTTAGCTTTGATGATAAATTGATTATCAAATAACATAAGAGCAGGGTAGATCTGTGAGATTAGTGGCCGCTGGTGAGGGCTTAAGGTGAGCAAACTCTCCCATGGTTCGCTCAGAGGAGGGGCGTGCAGGGGAGGAATCCATGTGAATGGGAGGAAGAGCAGATGGTGAAGGAAAGGCGGGATGTGAGGAAAACCAAACGGTGAGGTTCCCTAAAATAGTTTATTTCCAGATGCCGACCATTATTATATTCTTTGATTGATAGTTTAGTCAATACAATACACTGAAGAACTAAAGAATCAGCATGTGCAGAACAACAAAATAACAAATACAGAAGTACAAAGAATAGAATTTGCATTGGCAGGGGGCACGGTGGCACAGGCGGTAGCGCTGTCGCCTTACAGCTAGAAGGTCCTGCGTGCGATTCCGACTGGGTACGCTGGGGGCCCTCCACACATAAAGGGTCTTTCTGTGTGGAGTTTGGATGTTCTCCCCGTGTCCCCTGTATACGGTAGGTACCCTCTTAAAAAAAAAACATGCAGTATTCCTGTTCTCTACTGCGTCCTCCTGGTCAGCCATGATGGAGGGAAAAGGAACTGGTTGGAATAACGTGTTCCTTCCACACACTATGTCCGAGGAAACTCCCCCCTGTCAGGTGAAAAGAAGCAGTGAGCTCACTTCTAATTCATTGAAGGAAGCATGAGCTGCAGTTCAGGGCTCTAGGTTGGCAGTGGGAAGAGTAGCGTCCAGTATTACAGCTTAGAGTAGCGCCCAGTATTAAGAGTAGCGTCCAGTATTACAGCTTAGGCAATAGGCACAGTAGGGTGAAAAATGGGTTAGAAAATCAGGGGATAAAACATTTTAATTTAAAAAAAAATGCATTTAGGGTAGGAGTTTATAAGTTTACACTTCATCCTATAGTCCTTTTCAAATATTGTTGATATTCTTTTCCGTTTTGCATTTTATTTGTTTTTAATTAATGTTCGAAATAAAGTAATTAATAAATTCATAACCACACACGTTTGTGCATGCATCATATACAGTGTGTGTGTGGCTGGCCAACCCATTGTGCCCAAATGCTTTCCTCCTCCTAGTGGACACGCGCACACGCACACACACACACACACACACACACACACACACACACACACACACACAAAATATATGAATACAAGTTAATCTATTGGCCACAGCACAAGAATCCCATCTGACACATCCGTCCTCAAAGAAAAAAACGTAACTCAGAGAGAGAGCGAGAGAGCGAGAGAGAGACATGTGGACAGAACAGAGACATTAAGCAGATATCTCAGATTAATTTCACAACGGTGTGGAAATATTTATCTTGAGAATTGATTCTGTTAATATGCCCCCTGTAGCCACGCATGCATGAAGAATTATTCCACGGAAGGTATTTCAATATCTCGGGGAAAAATAACAGTGACATGATCTACTTTAGGAGGGAGGGAGGGAGGGGGTGGGGGCAGATTATGAATGAAAGCACTGCGCTCCAAACGTACGAATAATCAATCGTGGAATGCTTATGACAATTAGTGGAGCGGGACAGAGTGAGTGCCTGGTGTTTTGACAGCTCAGATTTGGATTAAACCTGGCTTAATAGGATCATTTTTTCCCCTCGCAAAAGGTACTCCATTTAAACCGGGGCAATCAATTATTATGAATTATGCATGCATTGAATTAAGGGTCTAATGTCATTAATATGTCTCATTAGTTTGCATTGAGTGAGGGAGATCTCGCCCCCTCCTCACCTCCTCCTCCGTCAAAGGAGGATGGGGTGGGCTGCTGGGAGGTGGCAGTAGTGGAGGAGAGAGTGTATGTGTGTGTGCGTGTATGAATATGTGTGCGCAGCGCGCGTGTGTGTGCGCGCGCGCGCGTGTGTGTGTGTAGGTAACAGTATTTGCATTGAGCGGCGCCATTGTGTCAATGTCAAATGGGGTGTTTGTAATGCTCTCTCTCCCTCTGCGTTGCGAGAGAATCAGGCAGCCTTTATTCATTTCAAATATTTTCGGCGATGCATTAGTGTCAGGATGTGCCGGTTCCATTTCTCAGAGACGGACCCAAGGCCCTGACAGCGTGAGCGGATGTGTAAATACAAAAGGAAAACACTTAACTATGACATCATCGGAGATGGGTTATTAATCTTGCTTTTTAAAGGGGGCCTGTGTGGCCCTACTAGCCTCTTGCGTTCCTCCTGGCCTGAGCAGTTTTTTTCTATTTCTGAACAACCATGTAACCCACCCCACCACCACCCTCCCCACCAAAAAAAAAGAAAAAAGAAAAGAAAAGAAGAAGAAAGAAATCCATTAGAGAGATGGATGCATGGCGGGGATGGTTGGATGGTTGGAAAACAAAAGAAACACACAAGAGCTGATTGGGTGGGTTATGGGTTAAGGGCGCATCTACAATGGGATTCTTTGTTTGAACAGGGCTGTTAGATACCACACAGGGCATAATGGCTGGCTGGCTGCTGGTTAAACCACATCTTGTAGGCTGATGAGTGAACGCTATACGGCCAGAGCAAAAGCAGCCAGGAGGGAGATGTGCATACAGTGAAGTCAGACCAGCATTGTCCAGCAATCATGTATTTTTTCCCAATTAGACTAACACTTACATGTCCATTTGGTTCCATGTGTACGGTATATACTGTATACACTAACAGTTGAGGTAACACTCAGGACTATCTGTTGAAAATCACTTATGTTCAGACACGGTTGTACAACAAACTATAAAAGAAGGATGTATGTAGAGAGACTAAGGCCCTGTCCGCACATAGCCGCCTATTTTTATAAACGCAGCTTTTTAATTGGGGGGCACATGCAAACGGGCATTGTTTTAAAATGTCCGGCTAGTGTTGATTTTTTTTAAAACTCTGTTTGTGTGTGGACAAGATAAACTGAGGTATTGGTTGGCTGCGCCACTTTAGCTAGATTTTCGTGTGGACACGAAAAAGCTAAGTTTATTAAAAAAATACCCGTGTATGTGTATACAAAGGTTCTGATCACTGATGTTTGTTATCAGAGAGTAAAGGACATGTGCAGCAGATACAGGGGCCATATTGGTATTCCCAGTCATGTCCCTCCCACGGAACGACACTCAGTCCCATTTATTCCAGGCACATCCTCCAACTCCCCAACATCCACTAAGCATGAACGGCAAGGCATAAAACACCCATACATAATGTGGAAAAATGAATCCTTACATTGAACAATAGACTAACCAAAATAGTTATCAGCTAAATGTATTCATAACAACCGGCCAAGGTGATTCTCTAGCATCCCGACACGAGCCACTACATATATTATCATTTCCTCTCCCCCACTTAATTCACAGCATTGACTTCTGGGAACCCAATGACCCATGCATCATCTTGGGTGGCACTGAATCAAGGGTGATGACATGTCCCTATTGCAAGGGACCCCCGTGTTAAAAACCACAGGGCCAATGATGTGCTGTCAGTCTACAATTACAGCAATCCATTTCTGCAGCTTCATCATGTATATATTATGTAAAGGCCGTGAATATAGTCCCCATTCACTTGAAAATATTCAGAAAATAGCAAATATAGACTAGCTGTTTTCACTGTTGATCGTACAATGAAGTATTAGGTGGTATATGTAGTTCCATCTGAAGAAAGCGAGGATTATACAGAGACATTGGAGATGGAGTCACTTGGAGGGGGCATGAGGGGGGGAGGGAAGAGGGGTGAAAAAAAATATCCTGGGAATTGCACTTGTGTCCTATGTATAAATATAAATGCTGTCTATACTGTACTGCTTTTTCCAAATAAAATAAATATTATAAAAAAAAAGAAGTATTAGGTGGTACCAATGGAAATGTCTTTATTATATTAATGTTTCCGGTATATTCTCTATTGGTCATCATATAAGACATGGTGTTTATTCTTGGGTTTGCTATAATGACATGACCAAAATAGAGTTGCCAGGTTGATTGTAGTCAACACTTCTATATTCAGCACAAGCTTGTAAGACGGATAGGGACTTGGTCACACAACCTTTACAGGGAGCAAGAAGCTTCCTTTTTTTTAATAAAGAGACATAGCAACCTTAGCCTGGCTGAATTCAATCCAGGTCCACTTCAATTAATTAAGGCTAAATAAATAATGTGCAAGGAGCCTATTTAGGGCCTATATTCTCAAGACATAAAAGCCATTAATTATCAAGGTCAACGTGAGAGAATAAGATAAGGCAGGGAACAAGCGCACATTGAAACAAGTGGGAAGAAGGTGGCAAGACTGTGAATGTCAAATAAGCCAAGCAACTTTTGACTGCTGTGGGGGGGAGGAACACCAGCTGTCTCCATGTTTAATCATTGTTGTCAGAAGAAAATTACGTATTCCCAACATAAATGGCAAAATAATCATGTGGGAAGAAACAAAATTTGCTTGAATTGCTCTCCCTTGTTTTTGAGTGTCCAGAGACCGAGGCAGGTGAAGTTTGCCCTTATTACCAATGTCAGGGATTCGATTAAGCACCAGGAAAGCAAATGATCCCAATGAACTAATGATTAATCCGGCAGGTCTATTTACTAATGTACCAGAATGCATTAGAGGCATAAGTTAATGGGGACAGGACATCAATTCAAATACAAATGAACCACATTTGCATTGGACGCTTATTGACTGGCGTAACAAAACGAATTACAAAAGGTAATCTACTTATAAACCTTAGAGACGGATGAAACATGATACCCGACATATCTACGATTTAGCTCGGACCCCGTACTTGCCTCTGGAAATGACAGCGTCAATACAAACAGATTGACTGGTCTGTAGTCAACAAATAAACGTCTGTTCTGATTAAGTGAGAGGGAAAATGATTAACTTGATTTTCAGTCAATTGAGAAAGACAACAACAGCTCATTCCTGGAAGGCAAGACAGAATGTCTGATCTGGTGTTGCGGAGCCCTCTGTTGACTATAAACTGTGTGTATGATCTCAAACAACATTGAAGGAAAAGCTAGATTTGCTTTTGGGTATAATATGGCTAACTGCCATTAGCCCTGAATTACTGGTGGGAATTTTCCCACACAGTTCCACACATGAATGTAAGTTGCAGGGCCATGGGCTCCTGGGGTGACAGTGCTGTGGCACTTCTGAGATGGTTCCAATGAAGCACAGGGGCCTCCCCAGAGGTGCTTTAAGAGAGAGAGAGAGGGGAAGAAAACGTTCCTGCTATGTGGATGAAAGGCCCCCGACTTAATCCTCACTTTGTTCTGGTACATAGATGAACATGAAAGCCCACTTCTGTGGATTGTTTCCCTATGGGCCCTTGGGCACAGCACTGGACCCCGAGCAATAGTCTTATCAATAATGCTGCACTCTTAACTGTAAGCTTATATTGGTGGGTTAAAATATTCCGCGATTTGACGGAAATCTATCCATCCATCCTCTTCCCGCCGGTAATGGTGCCTTTTTGCTAGCTTGTCTAATACCATCTAGTAAGTGATTTTTGTTGGGAGGAAGAGGACAGGGGGGAGGGGGTTTAAAAAAGAGAAAAGCAGCGGTTTCTATTTGATGTTTCGATCCGGGATTGATCTCGGAGGAAAGGCTCGCATTCTGAAAGTGGGATTATTGGCTTGGCTGACTCTCCTCAGATGTCAGAGATCTTTGAACAGCGTTGTAGAGAGCACTACTTCCAGGCTGCCGCTGAACTGCTTATGAACTCATCAGAAGAGCACCTGTCTCCATATTAACGAGGCCCCGTTCTCCTGACGACGGCCCTCTTCCCACACATACCTGTCCCCAGGAGAAGCCCGGCAGCTTTCCAAGAAACCAAACAGAGAGCAAAAGTTCCTCCCTCCTCTCAGTATCGAGCCCACTGTCGCCTCACATCCGCGCTTAGGAAGATGCACGGCTAAATGGGTGCATTTTCACACTTTCGCAGTTAAAATAACACTCCAGCTTTTGCTGTGTAGGTGACCTGATGTGTAGACGTTCACGTGGAACGTTGCAGGGATTGAGGTAGAATCAGAATTCCTTTGATCGTAGAGTATGGGAACATAGGGTGGTGGTGCATAGGCTCTATAATTTGCAGCACTGTGCACTATACAGCATGGCCAATTACAGTACAACATGGCAAATGACAGTACCTGACAAAGGGTGCTTTTGCATGGGGACAATCTCAAATCAACTCGCTTTTCTTTGTTTTCCTCTGTAAATATGACACCCTTCGTGTAGGAGCAAATGTTATTACTGTAATGGTCCTGGAAACATACCTATTTAACATGTACGGTAAAACAAAAGAGAAAAAAAAGGGGATTTTAGTGGAGAAATGGGCTATGCACTTGATCTATAAATTGTTTTTACATTTTACAATGTCTAGTTTAATGACATGTTAACGGTATCCGGGAGCCTATAGGGAGTCTGTCCTGATGCAATGACGGAATCACACCGGTGACGATTGTCACTGACCAATCAGGAGTCTCCATTGTTCAACGAAGCACGCCTCAAAGGAGATGATACCCAAAACAGAACCCGATAACTTTGTCTAACGTTAAACAAAGAAAGATGGATAGAGTCGAGTCAAATCAGCCTGCCAATACAAAGCCACTGATTGAACAAGATGTATGATAGACACTGACCTGTAAAGTAGGGGGGCACACACACAAACGCACACGCGCACGCGCACACGCACACGCGCACGCACACGCACACGCACACAGGTTCTGGATGTCCAGTATATGCATTGTGACCTTGTGGATCAGCTACATTTTTGGTGAGCGACAATTGTTACGACAATGTAAAATAGACATCAGGCTTTTGGTATTCAGGAAAGGAACACAGTTCTGCGGCTATTGACCAATGTCTTAAAACTACTTCTCGACTCATCTCTTAATAGAATGTGTGTGGGTTAGGCCTGTTACACTGACTGGAAATGAAAGAGCAGGTCAGGCTGAGCAGGTAACAGGGACATCTGCTCTCAGATAAACATGCTCCACATTTGGTGAGAACCGGCGAGGCGGAGCTGGGTGTTGTGTGTTATAGGGCGGTAGTGTGTGTGTGTGTGTGGGGGGGGGGGGGGTCGGGTGGGCTGTGTGGGGGGGAGGTGGTGGTGTAGTGTTTCCAGGAGATCGCGGGGTGTTGCTGGAGTTGTGACGGTGGCGGAGGAGTGAGAGAGGGGGGTCTCAGTAGTGGTGGCACGGCTGAACTGTAATTGATAATGTAAAGGCAGATAGGAGTCTCCAGGGAGACAGAAAGAACCCCAGCAGATGGCCAAACTGCAGCTTTTTTATGTGTTGCAGAGGACCCAGCCCCCTCGACCACATGGTATGATGGATCATTATAGCTCTCGGTGCATAAACACCAATATGCTTTTAAATCTGGAAGACAGGGCTCAAGAAAGCCAACAAGCCAAAAGTGCGATATTCCCAGGGTGCTGTGAGTATGGGGGTGGGTGGGGGGGCAGGGGGGGGGGGGGGGGGGGGGGGGGTGAATAGGTGTGTGAGTAGGGAACACACACTGAACAACCCACACTAATACAATGAATCTAATTAAGGACCATCCGCTCCCTTATAACCTCGTCTTCCCCCCCCGACCCCCAATCCCTCGCTCGCATCCCCTTATACCTCAATGCCGCACGGCGGAAAGAGGAAGTTTGCCAAGTGGAACATACAGGGTTTTGTTCCATGTATAATGAATGGCGATGTGTTAGCAGATTCAGCAGACAAGGCCCTGACAGCAGTAACAGACACTGCACAGCCCCAAGGGCCGCTTCTTTAGTCACAGCTCCCACTGAGCATGCAACACAGTATAGTACACACAGTTCTGCAGCAATGTCCCCAAGTCTGTCCGGAGGGGAAAGACATGGTACAGAGTAGACGTGCACACAAGATACACAGTCCAATACCTGCGCACGCACACACATGCACGCATGCACGCACGCACGGGAACCGTGAGGTTACCATTTCGATCCTGGGCTCCCCCAGAGTTAGTGTCAAAGTGTCCTTAAGCAAGACACTGAACCCCTAAATGCCCCCGATGTGCAGGTTGGTGCCTTGCATGTTTTCCTCCACCATCTGTGTATGAATGAGTGAATGTAATGCACATCTATGTAAATCGCCATGGATAAAGGCGCTAAATGTACAATTTACCATTTAACAAGGTTCATGGGCACCTGAAGGGTACATATAGCACCTTCTCCTCCAATCAGACAAAGTTCATATAACAGAGCAATATTTAGCAAGTTGTTTGGCTTTGCTTTCTGTCATGCCAGCGATTTGTTCTCTAGCTAGTTCAGATCTGCTGCCGAGCCAATCAAACAAAGCAATACAGGAAACAGGTACAGTATGCATTATGCAAGCATCTATTTATTATTTATGAACCTGACAACATACCCCAAAACCGCCAAAATGTGTCTTAACGTTCTCGCTCCCAGCTGCCTAAAGTCTGTAGCCTCTTATGCAGTGTAGTTGACATTCTGCAACGCTTGCACCAAAACTGTAACTTAATACAGCAGCACTGTCTTGAAATTACAGACATACCGTATAGATCTGCCAAACGAGTATGCTGGATTTGAAAATAACATGTTTTGGGTCATGATTTGATAGGAATGCTAGAAAATGTGCTCCAGGTCAGGTAAGTTATTGTGGGCCAGCAACGTTCGATTCGACAATCAGTGTTACATAAGTTGGCCTCCTGGTGGCGCTCAAGAATGGGAGATGTGATAACTTTAGGGCAAAGGTTTCTCCTTGGCCTCTAGGGAGTGTGAATACAAAGTTACGCAGAACGGTGAAGAAATAGGTACAAACACGAATATGCCTGCTATAGCGCCACCATGAGGCTGATTTGAACATTTTCAAGTGGAATTTCTCCCTCGGCCTAGTGGGAATGTGCGTAGAACATTTCACTGAAATCGGACGCTGTGTTCATGATTTGTGGCATTTTGTTCAAAAAGGAGCACTACTGCAAAGTTTGGAAGCCAATCTGCAATCAGGATGGAATATGACAAATCTAGATAGTATAGAGCGCCAAAGTCCTGACGTCACTCGCTCATCCCCTCGATTCCCCTGATTCACGGAAGTAATTTCTACATGGGGTCATCTTAAAATCAAGCATTGTGGTCCAAAAATAAACAAGCTGTCTCGGCGTTATTGTCAGGGAGGTATCTCTGTATCGTTTGAGACAGTCAGTCACTCATATATGATAGTCTGTTTCTAGCGAAAATGTAACTAATTCAGTAGCAGTAACAATAGCGTTTTCTCTCAGTCAGTTGATTCTTCATATCCATATGAGTGAAGTATTATTTTTCAAACACAGTTCTTATATGAGGCAATCTAAAATCCCCCTATGGGGATTACAATGCAAATAAAAAGTACATGAACTGTGGATTTGCACCCTCTACCGATATTGACGTCAGACTTCGGTGCTCTATAGAGATACTGTGTACCAATTTGCGTGATGTTTGCACAAAATCTGTGGGAGTAATACAACATTTAAAAAAATTGTAAAAATCAACCTCCTCCATCCATCCATCTACAACCGCTTATCCGTAGTCGGGTCGCAGGGGCAACAGCTCCACCAGTGTTCCAGACTTCCCTGTTCAGAGCAACATTAGTGACGTCCTTATGGGGATCCCGAGACGTTCCAAGGCCAGTGAGGCGATGTGTTTTCTCCTCCCAGTGGAACGTGCTTCAAGGACCTCCCTAGGGAGATGCCTGAACCACCTAAGCTGGCTCCTTTCCAGGCGAAGAAGCAGCGACTCTACTCCGAGTCTCTCTTGTGTGACTGAACTTCTCACCCTATCTCTAAGGGAGATGCCAGCCACCCGTCGAAGAAAACTCATTTTGGCCGCTTGTATTCGCGAATACCTTATTCTTCTGGCTCAACTCTCTTCTCGTCACAACAGTGCGGTACAGCGACTGCAATACCGCCCCTGCTGCTCTGATCAACCTCCTGGTTGTGCTATAACCGATCTGTGCCAGAGATTCTGCTCTGGCACGAGTGTGTGTGCAGTTTTGCTGCGACCGACCCAACGATGCCGGAGATTAGCCGCTCACAGACAGACATACAGACACACACACACACATGCAGACGGACAGGGTGCAAAACAGTCTCTGCCACACCTTCGGCCTGGCGGAGACAATAACTACTAGAAAAAGTTATCATCGGTAGCAGGTAGGTTATTGTGGCCTCTATAGTGGCGCTATAATAGGCCAATGTGAAATAGGGAGCCATTACATTTCTTCTAAGGCTTTTCAACTTTCTTGCAAATTGGTAGGTTTTTAATGTAATGGGTCCCGGGACCCAGGGGCGGTCTTTTTGTAGGTCCTATTTCAGCGACGTATAGAGTACAGTACTGAATACAGTATTGCATCCCAGGAGACATGATTGCGTCCTTTCTCAATTTAGTGAGTCTAAGGATGCAGGATGCAGGCTATTTGCATCACTGAATTGGAGATATTAGGCAACGCTTATGCCCATAAGGGTCACGTTTGGCCAGTAATTGCTGTTTGGATATTTTTTACAGTATGACGTCGTGTTTTTGTGTGTGTGTGTGTGTGTGTGTGTGTGTGTGTCTGAATCAGTCAAATACAAAAATCACACTTGTGTGTCGTGATGGGCACAACAGAGGCAGATCTGCCATCAGCCAGAAGGTGTCTTACGTTGTCATTTACTGCCCTGACCAAAGATTAAAGTCGATAGACTTGGCTGACAAAAAATGACATCATAACTACCCTAAAGAAACATTAAAAGTCCATAGACTTGGCTGCCACATGACGTAATTTCGGAAAGTCACGCATTGGAGAGGGCTTGGCGGCTAGCGCCCCTCAAAGACGTTTGAGAGCCGCTGCAATAGACGATGACATCATACTGTAGATGATGTCACAGGCTGGTCATATGAAGTCCAAGATCTACATTGGAGCCACATAATTTGTATGTGAATCCCGACACCTACAACAAAATGTTCTAGTTGAATGAGGAATACCAGAAAATGTAACTACTGTAAGCTCTCCGGACATTCAGTACGCTCTCCGGACATTCAGGCCTGTAAAAAAACAAACAAATAACCCCCAAACCATGACACTATAAAGATGGTTTTGTCCCGGTTACCACTCAAATCGAAAAGCTCTATGAGGAGACTGTGTATAAAAGATATCCACACAATCTTAATTAACTGTCCCAAAACTGAATGTAACCACAGACACATCACGGGTGGCATTCACTCACCACTTACGTAGGCTATATTTTGATTTATAGCCAGCCAGCTGAGCCAATCAATGTTATGAACGATTATTGTAAAGTGGCTATTTTGTGTGCACTTCCTTGTGGCTGTGATTGCTTGTTATTCTGGAGAAAATGTGTTCTAATAAACTGATCACGATGCAATCATGAATCATTATGCACAGTCGCACATTTTAAGACAAAGCTGTTAGGCTATACTTAAATTTTACACCTTTATGTTCAACCAGGTTTCAATCCAAAAAATACAATGGTAGCTTGTAAATCAGCTATTTTCGCCATTTTGGAAATAAATAATTTACAAAATGTGCCGCAAATAGGAACGCTACGGTAAATGTGGTTGACCAAAACTTGCCACAATACCTAGAATTATCTATTGATTTCCCCAAAAGGTGTTTCCTTCTGGGGTGTCTGTCTGTCTGTCTGTCTGTCTGTCTGTCTGTCTGTCTGTACACAAATATCATGTCGGGGGTCCTTGGCACGAAACATTAAAGGTTCAGAAGGCATTTGTGGAATCGGCCTCAGGTCTTAATGGGTTAATATGGTCATATCCACTGAGACCCCATCCCTCATGGGTTAACTCTATTAATGCAGCCTGGTGCTGTCTCTTCCATATTTACTAAGACACTTTCATCTGTGTGTGTGCAGTAATTGGTCTCCTAATGTGGAAGCGCTGAAGTGAAGGCCATTCATCGGACTGAAATTGCACAGCATTCTGCTCGCCTCTTCTCATAAAGACACTTCAATACTAACCCGCTTTTCAGGCTCGGGATTGTAGCTTTGAGCAACAAGCACTATATCATTTGTCCCAAGTCGTCCGTCTTTTGACCAAAAATTGCATCAATACACAGAAAGAACATCAGTGAGGATATCATAGATAGCTAACTATTGTGTTGCTTTGTGCGTATAACTGAGAATTTGTGATAATTCGGTTAGCATCGAGTGTGCTCCTGGCCTTTACCCTAGTATGTCATCATTGTTTGGAATATACACATTTTGTATCTGCAGAACGAGCTTCGGCTAGTTATGAGATATATCTATATAAAATACTTGAGATTAGGGATGTCCAGATCACGTTTTTTTTTGTTGCCCATAATCCGATTCCGATCATTTGATTTTGAGCATCTTCCAATAGCCTACCGATTTTTCCTGATCCGATATTTATATTTTTATAAACCACCATATCACAATAGTACAATATCCAAAATCACAGACAATATCCAGTCCAATGTCATGATATGGATATAATATTGATACTAGGGATGTCCCGTCAGTCCCGATCATGTTTTTTTGCTCCCAATCTGATTCCGATCATTTGAAAATGATGTGATTGGCCCTGATTTCCGATCACGTGATCGGGACAACCCTACTTGAGATATGTTAGTGTGGGGGGAAAAAGCATTTGATTGTGATGTAGTTAATCATGTTGACAAACGTGGGCAAAATACTGTAGTTGCTGAAAATAATATGCAAATTTGATTTAATTTTAGTTGCAGCACCGGAGTGGATGGGGTTAATAATATCGTCACAAATCGGTCACTGCTGAAGTTACTGAAAATGTGAGGGTATTTAAAATGAAATGCACCTCAAGATAATTATAAAGCCATTGATAACAGATCAGCAAAAAAGGGGAGGAAAAATATTTATATTTCTTTTCTCTAGGATTCCACTTGTTAATTGAATAAAAAACAAAACACAGCTTGGTGACGAAGTGGAACATGAATGTCATTAAATGTGGAATGTATAACGGACACCTCCCTTGGCCTCCCATATTCGACATTCCAGAGGAACGGTGGTGGATATTAATATTTGCTTTTCATTTCATGGAGCATGTGGCGCACACCGTTGAAGAGGAGTGAAAAGGGGAGGACAGGGAGATGTGACCTACTATTACACAAACCCACCTATTTAGAGAAAAGGACTGCAAGAGTGCTTGACCTCACAACACTATGAAGGCTAATTGTAATAGCAACTTGACACATTTTCTTCCTAGAGAGCAAACAATTATAATAATAATAAAAAAGAATTAGACATAAAAATAAAGTGATGAAAATAACTATATGGAGGAAACATTTAGTAGGGGATAAAGGCCAGGGTTTCCTTCATGTTGTTGTCACACAAGACTGCGTGACTGACAGGAGACAAGACAAACGCCCTCGTCACGTCAAACCGCCGATGTGCATTCTTCTCAGACACAGCGGAGCTTGCACTCATCGGACCATGGAGGGGTGTGGGGTGGCACGGCTTATTTAACACCCTGCATTACACTTAGGTCACAAAAGAGAACAACCGCCACATAAAAAGAGCTATCACACATTTGAATGAGTTTGGGCCAAGCTCCTAAACTGGGAAGTTAAGCCTGAGTAATAAGAGTTTGTTTGCAGAGCCGACATTGAAAGTAGCAAACACTGTGAAACATCACAAAGCCATGGAAGTTGCACCCTCCCACCTCCCTCCTTCTCCTACACCTACACAGTTGTGATTAAGCCCCCCCCCCATACGGGACCACCATAATATCATGGTTCAGGAAAAACAAAAACCGGGTGAGTGGGGTTGCATTTACTTAACCACTCAAATAGATTTTCACATGACAAATAGCAATAGCAAAAATATCAGCTGTGAAAGCTCAACATGTTGTGAGTGTGTAGATCTGTCATGCATTTCACTTTTTTTCTCTCTCCTTTTTTGGGGGGCCAAAATGTCAGGGTTAATGTGGTGAACATCTTTTTATTAAATGATAGAATTTTCAGTCTACAGAAGCAGGGACTAAACATATCCCTGCCGGCTATAATAATCTGCTAGGGACCTCATAGATCCACTGTTCTTACTGTATATATTTATCTGTGTGTGTGTGTGTGTGTGTGTGTGTGTGTGTGTGTGTGTGTGTGTGTGTGTGTGTGTGTGTGTGTGTGTGTGTGTGTGTGTGTGTGTGTGTGTGTGTGTAAAAAACTCTAGAATGCATGTGAATAAGTCATTGATCTACTCCGCATAGTGATCCTCATCCACCACCCCTTGGTTTAGATGGAGACTTCTAGAGACCTCATAGAACAGGGGTTCTAAACCTGTGGGTCGTGACCCCTCGGGGGGTCGCCAAATTATTTTGGGGGGTCCCCAAATTATTTTCCTTTTTTCTTTTTCAACTGAATGGCTGGAAAATGGAAATGAAGCGTTTACATAGTACATGCATAAACTTTCCTTAATGATTATATCTGGTTTCAGTTTCAGTTTCAGTTTATGATATATTTTCTCTATTATTAAGGTTATTTTTGCAGTCAGTTTGTATTGGCGGTGGGGAGGGGGGCGGGGGGTCGCGAGACATGGCCAAAGCATTTCTGGGGGTCCCCAGCCAAAAAGGTTGAGAACCCCTGTTATAGAAGGTCAACCTAAATCACAGC
This sequence comes from Electrona antarctica, assembly GCF_951216825.1. NCBI lineage: Eukaryota > Metazoa > Chordata > Actinopteri > Myctophiformes > Myctophidae > Electrona > Electrona antarctica. The sequence continues at coordinate 34,843,479 of NC_136808.1, read as the reverse complement.
AACAATAGCATACCTGGAATTTATATAGCACTTTTCTAAGTACTCAAAGTCATTTTACATAATGTGTGTGCGGGCCAAGGGGAGAGAAACAAAAAATGACAATCAAAAAACAAACCTAAAAAACAGATCAATCTCACACTTACACTCCCAATTGTTTCCAATATACCAACCCACTGACTAAGTTGAGGAGTTGTGCTAACGACTATGCAGCCTCTTACTGTATACAAAAATACAGACAAATTTGGACCAAGCAAAGAGTAATTTTGGTAACATATTAAGCAATTCAAATTCAGTGATCAAAAATCATAAAAAAGAATGGAATCACTACTGACCCCCCCCCCCCCCACCGGTCGCAGTAATTCAATCCTGGTGGAAAATAAACAATTTTACACATGAGCGAAATGTGAAATGGGCGACTGGACAGCAAAAGGCGGCCATGCTTTGCATTTCGACAAGGGCGTGCTCATTCTACCACACTTCAAAGTGAAATGTATGATTGTGTTACAATGTATCAGTGTCTGCAACTCTGCACTCAATTTTGGTAATAACTTGTTCAGAGAGAGAGAGAGAGAAAGAGAGAGAGAGACAGAGAGAGAAGGATCTGGAAGCAATTTGTGATAGCACGGCCAAGTTTTCTTTTTCCTCCCGAAGAAAGTTATTCTAACTATTGACCTTTTCCAGTACTTGAATGGCATTTCCAAGCATTCTGGGATGCCACTGCCGCTCTCAAACGGAACTTTTTAATCCTGTGCGTCAGTGTTGTTTTAGGCCCCCATCTCCTGGGTAAAGCACTTAAACCATTACTGTATAGCTCACACTGTTTGAACAGGGGGGCTTTCTTGCTCCCACACTGCTCAGGAGGTTGCTCGTGAACCACAAAATCCATGCTAAAGCACTTTGAGATGGATGAGTATTTTATCTCAAGTCTAAAGTTTGATAGGTCTTCTTGAATTGCTGAGTCAAGTTTCACAGATCTTAAAATGGTCTTTTTTTTTTGTCCCTCCATTGTGCTTTGCAATTCATTGTACCGTTCCTCCTCTTTCACATTGCTGCACTGTAACTCTTCCTTCAGAGTAGGCTAATACGTTGTGTTTTGTATTAGCCTACTTCGTAAATAGTTTTCCTCCTTCCAGTGGTGTACAGTATGATACATTGAGCTGGCTGACTGAGTTTTCTTCCTGTTACACTGCTGCTCCCTTGTGGTGTATCCACATTATGATAGGTTGACTGAACAGTGAGTAGGCCTACATGCATGTTCCTTTACTGTAATCCAAAGTGATTGGAGACAGGAAAAAAGAGTGGGAACAAAATGTTGTATGTTGTTGTACATACAATTTTTTTTGTATGTACAACAACACTAGACTCTGGTTCAGTTAGTACTTTAATCTAATATGTGTGTAAAACCCTACAACTGCCACATTTTTTATTTTGCTTAAAACTACTTAAACCCTATATAATTAAGCTGACCGGGGCCCCCAGGGCTCTATACAGTCTATAGTTGGTCTACCCATGCCCCTCCCCCCCTCTTCTACCACAAATCTCTCAGACAAAATTAGCTGATCGGTGTGAACTTGTACATACTCTAGTATTTTCACTGGGCGCTCACCCCACAACAGGGATGTTAGGGTTCATGTGGTTTGCGTTACTGATTAGCAGGGCATCATAGGGCCAATACGCCACTCAGTACAAATGTTCCACGTACTCCTTAGCGGTGCCCACCTCCACAAGTGCTGCTAACCCCACCCCCCATCACCACCACCACCCGAAAGCAATCAGGTAAAAATCCCACATTAACTACGGGGGAAACAGCCCATTAATATTTCACTTGTTTCCAGGCCTGTTTGCGCAATACATCAATGCCCGGCCACTCCTTTCAAAGCCATACATTAGAACTATTTTCAAAATACTTCATTGTCAGCCCGTGGCAGACTCATTACTTATTAAGATAAGAGGAAAGATGTGCAGGAGCAGTTGGTGGCTCAGCTTGCTTTTAAAGCCTCTCTTCTCTTGTTCCCTCCTCCTCTCTTCTTCCTACTCTTTCATGCTCCTTTATGTGCTAAGTATATAATAAGTGGGATGTTACTTTAGTTAAGGAAGAAAGCCATGCTGTGTATGTACTGTGTTAAAGTAAATGCTTAGCCAGCACTGTGCAGTGTTAAAAGGCTCCCTGGCTAATAAGACAAATATGCCTAACCATTAATACATTATAATTAATTGCCCTCTATAACTAAAATCCAAAAATAAAAACACCTTAAATATTGTATTTATTTTATAAATAGATAATATTTCACTCCATAGTGCTTCCGTCACAGGTTGATGATGTTATCTGCCATTGTGTGGTCTAGCCCTATGGAATGCATATGCCAATAAAAACCACACATGGACAAATGGCATCATCAAGTTGTGACGGGAGTTGTTCCTATTGAGTGAAAGATGACCTTATTTCTAAAATAGATAAAATATTTAAGGTGTTTTAAATTTCAGATTTTAATTATAGAGGGCAATGTATTTAGGAATATTTGTCTTATTAGCCAGGGATCCTTTTAAAGGGACTCCACCACTACATATTATTCCCCTACTGTACAGTGTGTGGGATGAGATGAAATGAGATTTCATCATCATTATCAGTAAAATATAATATTATACATATTATACATAGACCCACGGTTCAAAATATTAAAAACTTTGAAAGGTTAACCATCCCATCATCACAGTCATTTCTTATGGCACATGAAACAAGAATGACACGTGTCATAAACTGCCAGGTGCAACAAGCACTGTCTCTCGTTGTTCCCCCCCCCCCATTTATTATGATGTTTTTTTTTTAACTTGTATGTTTCTCTGTCACAACCTCCCGGCCGTTGTTTTCGTTAATTTTCAACGTTCTTTTGTTGCTCCAGTTAGCGCATAACATTGGCCGATGTTGCCACTCGCGGCTTTTCAGAGTATGGGTTCAGACTCATGCATTTTGGACACCAAATTTGGTGTCCAAATCTAAAAAATGCGGACCGTTCTTCCCGGTGCTTCAAAACACCACTGAGCAACTTCCATCGAAATGAGTTGCGGCGGGGCTGTCGCGTCTCTATCCTTTTATTACTCTATGGTTCAGACTCTCAGACTATGGGTTTTATCTCCCATTGTCTTAGAGGCGCTAGAGGCAGCCAATCATTACTAGGTTGTGTTTGTCACGTCCAGGGATCAGAGTGTGTGCACGTGCATGCGTGCGTGCGTGCACTGTAAATGACAGCACATATGGTCAGGTGGAAACATCATATGTCCAAAACTATTCAAATTGGAAAATGGCAAAAGTAGCAGATCAACAAGCTTAAAACTATCCTTAAAGGTGTGTTCAGACTAGGATAGTTACAGCGCGTGATTACATACAAAATCAATGCAAAGACGAGAAGTTGTGCGGGCACGGCGCGACCTGGCGCAGAACAAACGGGTCGAACCGAGGCGAATATTTAAATTCAAGTCTGAACGCACCTTTAGAGTCTAAAGGTGAAGAATCTAATCCTTATAGACTAAAGTTTAGACTATAAGGATTCGATTATTCTCCCTTCTGGCTCCCAAACTGTGGAATAAACTCCCCATTGCAGTCAAAACTGCAGACTTCACTCACAATTTTCTGCTGCAGTCGGAAGACTCGCCTATAGCTGCAGACTCTACCCCATCCCAGCACTTCTCTCCCTGTGTACTCGTATTCCTTCTTGTCACCTTTGTCCCCGATGCTAGTTTACAGTAGTATGCAGATATATATATATCTTGGTCACTTGTCACAAATGTTAAGAATGTTATTTAGATTAGCATGTTGTTTAGACAGATGCTCCATTGTTTAGGCCTACTTGTTATCCTAGTTTCATGCTTACTCTGCTTATTCTGATCTTGCAAGTCGTCAAATATCTATTGTAAGTATAGCTGAAACAATGTGTCTGTCCGTCTCTCTACCATCCATATCTAATGATGTGCAACATGGAAAGTATGTAGAGCAGTGGAAACTATCATTGGTGGAAAAAGTACTAAAAAGTAAAAGTCTCAATACAGCAATATAGAAATATTCCATTACAAGTAAAAGTCCAGAATTCAAAATGTACTTGAGTGAAAGTACCAGCATTAAAGAATTACTTAAAGTACCAAAAGTATGAAGAATGTCCAATTTTAAGTTATAAAATGTATAAAAATAATTAGAAAATAGCAGATCTACACGCTTTTTGAGCTTACAATATTTAGATCAGAGATGTAGTGGAATATTGTAAATTGTAAATACTCAAGTCAAGTACAGTACTTACCGTAAGTAAATGTACTTAGTTACTTTACACCACTGATGGAAAGCATTCAAGCAGTGGAAAGTATCTGAACGACAGGCTACTGAGGGGTCAACATGGGGTCAGAGGAAAACGTGTCTGGCATCCATTTCCTCCCAATGTCACAAACTCTGCTCTTGTCCCCATGACAAGGCAGGCTGAAGAAATATGCAACTCTTAGTGGGCAGTTAGATCTTATCAGTCTAAGAGGAATGGACATGGCCAAGATAACCTCCTGCTCAAGTATTTATGAAACCCTAGGGCCTGTTTTGTCATGCGTTACATATAAAACTACTTGCCGGTTGTATTCACACGACATCCATGGTTCGAGGACAACTGGACCTTACAATCACTGTGATGGGAATGGGCAAATGCAGGGAATAATACGGTAACAAGTACACTGTAATTGCCATTCTGTACGATGGGGGTTCACAGTATATATATATATATATATATATCCCATTCATCCACTTGACATAAATTCACTGGATTGTGAGCCTGACTGAGAGAGCCATCAGTCTGCCTAAACCATGGACGTTTTAGAACTACCACAAACAGACACTGCACTTCTATCTGCCCATGAGCTCTCATTTTGGGCATGACAGCCACTGTAGGATGGAGGAGTTGTCACAATTTGACAACGAACAAAAGTAGTATGAAAAAAAAGACAGACAATGTAAGTAAGCTTTGGGAACCAACAGTGAGTATGGGCACAGGCTGTATCTGAGGCAGATTGATGTACTAGTACACTCCCTGGACATGACACTAGTATGTCGCAGGGACCCCAATCCAACTCTGCTGAGTGCTACTGTAAGCAGTGCTAAGCAGCGAGGCATTGAGTGTCAGCAGGGAGGCATTGGGTAGCATTATTATTTTCTTTGATATGACCCAGTCTCAGGGCAGACACTCTTACCACAACTACACAAGGCTACTGAGTTAGTAAAAAATAAAAACGTGCATTTTAATTCTTGGCAGTATTAGCCAGTTTAAATGAAAGGCTTTTTATTTTTCTACAAGAGTACCTTGGTCTCTTCTTTGTTGCATCAATTCTGTCACCCAGTTGTACAAAAGAACACCTTGTTGGACATTTCCATACTCTGGCCAAATAGATGTGCTCCTTCCTCTCTTTTTTCTAGTAAAAAAAAGTCTTGAAACAACCACATACTTCTTTATGCACATAGTGAATTGTATTTTATATGCATACAGTATGCAGCATAACTCTAAACATTAATAACATGTTAAAACTGCTTCCGGCCTATGACAAAAGAGCAAACTTACTTGTGTGGTGATTTTTATTTTATCATATTAAAATGTAAACTTAAAGGCGTAGTGAAACGGAAATGGTGGACATTTTATTTTGAAGTCTCAAGTTGAAACACCGCTATGAAGTTTCTGAACCAATCAGAGCGTCGCATCCCTTCAGGGGATGGGACGGTAGCTAGGGACGGGTAGCTATGCTACGCAGGACAGCGTGTGGAATCTGTGGATGTTTGTTTACAAATCTGATAGTCGGCCAGCTTTACCAGTTTACTCTTAATGTGGCTTATTTCTACCCTATAATGTTTTCAGATACATTTTTAGCGTGATGATTAAGTTGAAACCGAGTAATACACTCTCTGGATGTTATCTTGAATGGGAATACAAACGGAAGATTTCTGTAATCAGTAGCAGCTGTGCAGCCTGTGCTGGACGGATGCGGAGATATGGGGAATTAAACTGGTGAGCTTCATTTTTATTGGCTTTTATCGATGTTGGCCTCGACACGTCATCACGCAGCACGTTTTCGTTTTCAGGAAGTAATACAAAATATATTTTTATGGACGTTTGATATAAAACACACAAAAATTAGAATTTTCCCACTTTTTGGCATCCATTGTTAGGTATGACCATATGATGACCACGGATATGGTCTAAAAGTGTGAAAAACGTATTTTTCATTTCACTACACCTTTAAGGTGTGAGGTCAAGCTAGCATGTATTCCCAGTAGTCACAGTAGCTGACACTGGTGTCTGTCGCAATGCACAGTTTGGACAAACAGCTTGTAAAGGACAAATGCGACCACAAACTATAACAAACCCCAGTCTTCACGTGCCTTTAATAAGTATTTGTGCGTGGCCCAGATATTTAAAGTTAATCTGTTCTTCCCTGCCCCGTTCATAAGATCTGCATGTTTTTGTGGTAAGCCAATCAGTTCTTCCACTGTTCGTGGAAAACATGTGGACATTACATAAAAGAAAATACAGACAGACAAAACATTGCTGCCTTACAAAAACTAAAATAGAAAGGAATATTATTCGATCTGCAATTTGATGCACAGTCAGCAATGAATCAACACACAAACAAGAAACAGTTATATAATGGCAATGCCAATAGCAGCAGGGACAAATGTGTTTCATTGGTCCTGCATCTTGGTAGATTACTGTAAATGTATCTGTGACCAGATGGAAACTATAGCATCATCAACGACTGTGTGGCTTTACTTTCTGATTTGTACTTGGTTGGGTGCCATGTCGCGCACCTAAAATAGCAGATCTCCAAGCTCACATGTAAACCTGTCAAATTGTGATGCATTGTGAGCTTGTAGAACTGTCATTTTCAGCTGCGCGACACCAGTCAGTGCAAGACAAGCATAACAACGCTTTTAGAATCTATGTAGAGCAACACAGAAGCTAAGCATTCAAGCAAGACCTTAAAACCCCAAAACTATGGGTAAAAAATGGGTAAAAAAAACTATAACTAGAAAAAGTGCCCCTCGGGGCACAGGTCTCCACCAGGTCAGGTTGTGGCCTCCTGGTGGCGCTATAATAGGCCAATGTGAAAGGCCATTTTCTTCTTACACCTTGGATGGCAATTGGATGATTTGAGGCATATTGTTCCTGTTGGTGGCGCTATAACAGGCCAATGTGAAAAGGGTGGGATATATTCCTCAGCCTAGTAGGAAAGTCTGTGAAAGATTTCACGTAAATTGTACGCTGCGTTCATGATTTGAGGCTTTTTGTTCAAAACGGCCCAATCCTGCAAACTTTGAAAGCCAATGTTAGCCAATTAGGATGGAATATGAAATATCGGGACACATCCGTCTTGAACACATGACTATAGAGATACTGTGTAACAATTCCGGGATTTTTGGACAGAATCTGGAGGAGTAATATCAAAAAATGTGTTTTACAAAAGTCGGCCTCCTGGTGGCACTATAACAGGCCGTTCTGGAAAATGTGGGGCAGAGGTTCATCGTTGGCATCCAGGGAGTGTGTGTGCAAAATCTGGCATTGGTTAACGGTGGTTAACCGGGTTAACGGTGCCGGAGATCAGCTGGTAACAGTTGGACGGACGGACGCACACACACACGGACGGAGTGCAAAACATATACTCTCTCCTCCTGCCTTCGGCCTGGTGGAGACAATAATAATTTCAGTAGAGCCTTCTGTTGGCTTTTGTGCTAAACCGAGCCAAGAGCCAGTGTGCTACTCATTTTTTTTTATCTCAAATTCATGCCAAGAGTACACATAGGACTGTGTAGCCCAAATAAATGTAACGAGATATTAAGTACTTGTCCTCTAATCTTTAAAAGCTTTGTCTTTAATCAGTATAGCTGAAGTGCTTACATATTTGCTTCAGAGAGTCATCTGTCCAGAAAACAAACAATAGAGCGTGTTGGGACATTTAAATCTTGGGGCGCTTCACAGCCATTTCAATCTGTTATTTTTGCAGAGGCTAGACTAAAGCTAAATTCCAACTCGGGACACTTTTAATCACAGGCCCCTTATGCAATTTGATTACCACGTCATATAGTCTTAATGTCTCCCGCATGGCTCTGGCATGTCACCGGGGCCTGGGCTCCATTATGGGCAAACCAAAACCTTGTCCCCACTTCACAGCATTGCTTTTTGGAAATAGGAGCACGTGCCATGCCCTCGGCTCTCAACAAGGCTGTTGTTTACTAAATCTAACACATCATGGAGTCATTTAGGCTGGCTGTGGGTTTTTTATGAATCAGAGTGGCATCCATACTGTATTGGTTTGTGTGTCGCGCCCCCATTCTGCTCATTTTAGGATCACGGGAACATTAACCACATGAAGCCTATAGGCATGCCATAATAAGGTGAGAATTTAGAGAAAATAGCAGAACTACAAGCTCAAAAGGCATTGTGTTGTCAGCTTGTAGATCGATCGCCTATTTTTGCTGTAGAGGGGTAATATAGAGCACCAAGTAATAGACCCCTGGCCTGATCAACGTAAATATATATTTTCTGCTCGCGATCCGATCATTTGATTTTGAGTATCTGCCGATCCGATATGTATTTATAGAACATGTTTATGCCATATCACAATAGTATAATATCCAAAATCACAGACAATACCATGATATGGATATCATATTGATACTAGGGATGTCCCGATCACGTTTTTTTGCTCCCGATCCGATTCCATTCAATTGAAAATGACGTGATCGGCCCCGATTTCCGATCACGTGATATATATATATATATATATATATATATATATATATATATATATAAATGGGATAAATAATAAATGGGATAAATAAATGGGAGTTAATTGCTGCAATTTGAAAAAAATGGCAAAATATGACTCCTAACGTCGTTGAAGTGGGACTCATAAAATGTCCCTGGGACTCATCTAAAAGACCATCCCTGCATCCTGGGACTCATTACATTGAAAACCTATTTACATCACTGAATGTATATTTTGTATTGCCATGCTTTTTGTTCTTGCTTAATGTAAGTTAAGCTCTGGATTAAGAGCGTCTGCTAAATGCCTAAATTATAAATTGTAATTGTAAATGTTAAATTCAAAATTATTCAAGATTTTTCAAAACAAAAAAGGAAAACAGCATATCTATAATTTTCATTTTTTAATCTAAATCTAAACCACAGTTTTAAATACTAAGAGCTTTCCCGGTTTTAAAGGGATTGTGACATTAAAAAAAAGGTTTTGTAATTTCTTATTTTATTTAGGTTTTCTGAGCTTAATTGCACCCAAAAAACCTGAACTTTTAACATTCAGTAGAGTTTCTGTGGTATGGGGTTTTCTGGCTCAAACAAGTACTCAAAATAAATGAAAATTTGTGTCATGAAACCTGTAGTTACCCTGCTATGACAAATTTGACATATTACACACTAAAGGTGGTCGTACACTAGCCGATAATCGGGCATTTTTGATGCTCGGGGGGTGCCCGACTCAATCGGGAGCGATTCTCGGGCATAAATTATCGTCTAGTGTGAGTGTATAAAAGATCCAATCGTAATCCCTCCGATCTGCTCGGGGCCGCTCACAGCGTGATCGGCCCGATCAACATCAAGAATGTTTGATATTTGCTCTGCCCCCGCAACGCACCTCTCCTCGTCCACTCTTCTCTCCTCATCCCCTCCCCTCTCCACTCCCTCAGGGCCGAGAATCCTTGGGTGCGCTGCGCCCGAGTTTTAAAACCGTGTAGTGTGTGCTGCATAAAATAATCGGATAAAATCGGACCACACACCCGATTATCCTGTAGTGTGTGGTGCTATCAGATTTCAGATTGAAAAAAATCGGCTAATGTAAGGCCACCTTAAGAGGTTCTACTGTACACAATAAATTACCAGTAAGAAGACTAAGGGCGAGGTTGGGAGCACCCATCCTGGGGTGACAGCAGACTATGGGCGAGCGCTGGCGCTTTAACATGGGGGGTCAGATCAACATATGGAATGAATTCTGTACTGGCCATGGGCTTTCCCATGTATGGGGATTTTGACGGACAGGAAATGCACGATTCCATAGTTAACTGCGACCTTCGGTCCCAACCAGGAGATTAACTGGACAAAATAAGGACATCTTACTGCTTGACATGATTATGTGTTTGACAGAAACCTCTAGACGCTATCTTTACATGAAGTATATTGAGACGCCACCAAAACGTATGTAGCCTGCCCTTCAGTACAAGTTAGAAGAACACAGAAGCTTCGTATTGCCAATAGACATGCTTGTTGTTTACAAACATTACTGAGTCAGTGCACGCATTCAGGGGGCAAAAATGCTTTGAATGCTACACACACAGCTATTTAGACTCTAATCAGCTGTGCGTGATTACAGTCGGCTAGAGCTGCAGTGGTTCTCAACCTGTGGGTCGGGACCCCCAGGGGGTGGAACCGAGGCAAACAAAATGGAATGCCTCAACTCCTACAAATTCAAAGTGCTTGTCAGGGTGGTGGTTCACCAGTACAAATAATATGATTATTATGGAGATGTGTTCTGCCCCCTAGATACATGGACACAAACCCGTCTACAGATCCAATACTGATGCACTCACTGTAGTCAATAACCAAAACACAATGTTACACTCAGAGCAGCTCTCCAAAGACAACAAACCTTTGAAATATTCACTGAACTCTGGAAAACAGTATACATTCGTCACAGCCCCAACACAGCCAGCCTTATTAGGCAAACCCAACAAGCCAACCTGGGAACGACAGGGCCCAACTGATTAATGGGAGGAGAAAGGCTATATTCTTCAAGCCGTTCCCAAAGTGGACACTTCCATACCCCTTCTCTTAATGGTTTGTAGAAGCCGCCAGAGAGAGGCCAGACAGGTACAGTACACACTGCATCCTCTGTTCCCAGCCAGATTATTTACACAACACTCTTATCAACCATCCCAAGTTAGGCTATTAGTCATCGCTGAGCGGATGACAAGTCCAGAAATCCAGCATTTACTATTACATAGTGATGAATGGAGAGTCATTTCAGTGGTCATACATCAACGCAGACAAACCCCTAAACAAGATCTCCATCCTCCACCCACCGCTCTAGGGAAGATGGATTTCATAATCCACTGTATGTGCAGTGCCCCATACTCTCTTATGGCTACATTATGCTTTTTTATGATATCGACACTCAATTATTCAACGTGGAAAATGTTCTCTTTAACCATATGAAGCATAGCCTCGGAAACACAGACGTTTTTATTTCCAGGGAGAAAAAAAAGAGTCTGGGACAGAGTCCACTTCAATTTGACATAGAGTAGGGCAAACGTAGATCACTCTCTGCTTATTTCTGATCGTCTGCACCTTTGTTAAATTGACGCAAACACGCACACACTCTTCTCTCTCTCTGTCGCTCTAATTAATTAGTCTCATGTCGCGCAGCTGCGTCTAGATTATCCCGGCGGATCCTGCCGGGAGCTGCCTATGCCATAGAAAGCATAGGTGGACCCCAGGCTATATGAAGCACCACTTGTCCATTTTGAGCATATCATAGGCAATTTTATTTTAAATATTCTTTAATTAAATAAAAGGACCATTGAAACATGCAACGCTTTCAAAATAGCGGATCTACAAGCTCCCGACACGAGCTGTGTCGGGAGCTCCCTTAGGTATAGGGAAAATAGTGAATAGCGAAAACGGCAGATTGTATTCTGACACATTGTGAGCTTGTAGATCGGCTATTTTCAGGGCTAATTTGTCTTTCGATAAAGTAGGCATAAGTGGTTTTACAGGATAGCCTAGTTTATAGTTTTATAAGATTTCATGAATGACTAACAACCGATCTTCTCTGCTCTGGGGACCCATAGCCAGTGTTTCTAGTTTGCATGCAACTTCTAAAGCCTGATTTATTCTTAAAAAAACACATTTTCGGTTAGCATAAATAGAATACATATGGCTTTAGGCATTTTTACAAACTAGGTAAATAGGACACAAGTAACATTAATCCATTCCATGTCCTTCAGGTAACTTTTCAAGAAATAAATGAATAGCCCCTATGTTTGTTTAAACTTATCACTACAGGCAGCTGGACGAATACAAAGTCATAGAAATAACAATTGAAGTTGTCAGCACTGCAGCACTCGCACATAATGAAGTAACACTTTTAAGAAGCACACACAGCATCGGCAGAAGAAAATGGATGCGTTTCAGCCCCAGGCTTTCCTCAGCGTCTCTAAGAAAACCTGAATGTCAGTGTTAACAGCAGCTCCAAGTAGGCGCATAGTTCTCAAACAAGGACTGCCAAATTGATATATACCCCCCCCCCCCCCCCCTGCCCATCTGAAAATGTGTTGTGCCTCCTATACGACCCAGTAGGTTTTCTCTCAAGAACAATTCAAAATTATTCACTTTTTCAAACATTTGAGATTTCTCAAACATTAAAAAATGCAGATGTACAAGCACAAAGTGCCTTGCTGTACGCTTGCAGATGTGCAATTTTTTAAATAGCCAACGTATAAATGGATAACTCTTTACCCTTTGTGTTGGTTAAACAAATATTGAACCAATAATGAAAACTATTAAAAAGCGCTTCGACAAAAACCTCCTAACTACACTTGAGCTGGATAAATGAACATTTTGGAGTTAGTTGGTTTCTTCCAGATAGCAGAGACCCCCAGCCCAGTACACCAATTTGTGCAATGAATAGTAATAATAATAGAGCGCCGAAGTCCTGACGTCACTCGATTCCCCTGGTTCACGGAAGTTTCTCTATTGAGAATAAACATGGAGTCATCTTAAAATTGTTTCATGTAAGCAGTGTGGTCCAAAAATAAACAAGCTGTCTCTGCGTTATTGTGTATCTGTATCGTGTCAGTCACTCATATATGATGTTTCTAGCAAAAATGTAACTAGTTGATTCTTCATATCCATATAAGCCTGGATGATTTGTTTATTTTTCAAACAGTTCTTATATGAGGCGGTCTAAAATCCCCCTATTTCAATGCAAATAAAAAGTACATGAACACGTGGATTTGCGCCCTCTACCGATATTGACGTCAGACTTTGGTGCTCTATAGTAATAGTATAATACTTATTCATGTGTGAAAACCTTAAGCCTGAAATTAACAGATCTACAAGCTCACGTGTTAGCAGATCTGCTATTATTGGCACAGGACCCCAGCGCATAACATTTGTGAAGCGTTGGATTCTCAACTTAGCGGCCAACATGGAACTAGATCATATGCCAGGGTTATTGGATGGGCGCGGCGGTGACCTCAACTATGTTTAATCTTTTTACTCTGCCTACTAGATTCAGAGAATTGTACCTCCCAGTTCTGGCAGAGTAGTTCCGGAGTGGATCCAACGGATTGTGTGGCCCTGGTCTTTCCCTAGTGGGTCTGTGTCAGCGTAGCTACTGGGACGTAAGTCGGGACTTGATCACCCCGGCTGGGTCACCCAAGTGAGTGGTATGATGTTCGCGAGACCCGAAACCCTGATGACCTTGGGATACATCACTGAGGATACGTCCCAGGTGCATCCAAGCGATGTATATTCGTTCAGAGTATGTGTGTGTATGTGTGGTTGTACAGGAGTGTGGCTGCCCCCACCGCACACAGCGTGTAGTGTTTAGACAGTTAGGCCTGTGCCCTTGTGGTCCCATCTAGTGTCACATGTAGGTATGTACCATGTACACTCCGTACAGTACAGTACATCTAGACTGTGTGTGTGTGTGTGTGTGTGTGTGTGTGTGTGTGTGTGTGTGTGTGTGTGTGTGTGTGTGTGCATGTACGTACAGTACACGTACATCCAGGCAGGGCACATGGCTGTAGTAGCAGCAGTCCGTGGCTCTCTCATGGCAGCCTGGGGTGTCACATCCATCTCTGTCTTTTTGCCAAATTTGATTTTAAATATTTATCACACCATACATCTTGGCTGAAACAAATTACTGGCAAAGTGCTATTGTCTGAGAGACCTGTAGTAAGAAGGATGGAGGCGTTGGAGGGAGCATCAATGTTTCATTTGGTGAAAATATATGACTGGGAGCTGTGCAACTACAGCATTTTTTTTTAACCTTTTTTCAAACAAGACGATCCAGAAGTCAAACTTTCCGCCAAATATGCTCTCTGTCCAAAATGTCCTGTAAGCAGTGGTTCCCAAACGATGTGCCGATGAACACTGGTGTGCCGTGAGACAAGTCCAGGACAGGACTTGTCATTATTATTATTACATATCGGCTACTATACAAAGTTTTTAATTTAATTGGCACTTTGTATGCCCTCATTTCCCAATACGAATTCTATAACCATTGCAATGACTCATGGGTCAACTCAACTGCGCAAGATCTGAGAGTGAAGAAGAGTGACAAATCAAATCAAAGTTAGCTTCTTCTATGCAAGGGCACAATCTGTTCTCCTACATGGCAGCGAATGCTGGACCCTGAAACCAACCCTGCAGAAGTCTCTAGACACAGCTACACCAGAATTAAATTCCTCCACCTGGCCCTGTACTATTAACCTGACTCCGCCAGCTGATGGCAGCAGTGAGTTCCTCCTCCTGCTTCCCATCTGGCTTCTCTCGGGCAGAGACGATGCACTCCGTACCATTTCTGTTCCTAGCTATAGCTATAGCCGTATGCGGCCGCTAGAGGCGGAATCAACGCAAGACTGAAAAGTATGTTAATGACATTTAGAAGATTTAGAACACTTTTCTGGGGGTCTTTGTGTATGTAATATGTGGTTTTAGATATTTTAGATTTTAGCAATGAGCCCAGTGTCTGATGTCATGGACACTGGGCTCACTTCCTTCCTGGACTACAATTCCCATAATGCTTTGGTGCACTGCTCCTCCTTGTGGATAGGGGGAGGGCTGTCTTACTGAGACAACATGTAGTCCAGGAACTTGCCAAAATGTGCCCAAATGTGCTGACCTCATCACATTTGTGATGACGGCTATGGCCGTTTTTAGGCCAAGGATTGTTTTTCGTGCAAAACAAATGCTTGAATGCTTGATTCAGAATCATGAAAACCCACTAGTTTTTGTGTCCATGACATCATGGACACTGCTAAAATCTAAAATATCTAAAACCACATATTACACACATCTTCTAAACGTCATTAAAACTGGTTTATGGCCATTGACGTAATGAAATCAATAAATCCCTTATGGCCACTGACGTAATTGACGTAATCGATTGATTCCCAATAATCGGGAGCTTATTGTCGCAAAATTTAGCATTTTTTAGCTAATTTGGCTAACGGCCGATGTAATCTTCCTAAAACCGGCCGAAAATCCGCGCGTGCACGGTCGATCGCGCACGCGCGTGATCGCGCATGCATCGCTGCGTAAAATGCGATGTTTTGGGCTTGATTAGAGCTTAATTTGACTTAGTTATGAAAAATACGATGATAGCTTAGCATTCCGGACATCTTTCATTGTGGCACACTAGCAAAGCTACTGCCGGATATTTTGATCCTAACCGGATGTGGTCATCGTTCACTCGCTCCTTTTGGTCAGAATCGGCAAAATGGTGACGTTACCGCCACCATCAGGACTGATTGTCCCAATACTATAGTCTTGCCCCGTCAGAATGAGATATAGTGTGTATATCGCGGATTTTTCTATTGGCATTAAAATGACAAATTAAACATATGAAAAATGCTGGCTGAAGAATCAATCCACTGTTAATTAGGTATAGCAATAAGAGGGTTAACATATATTTTTTTTGCAAAAGGGGTGAAGTGTCCCTTTAATGATAGTCTATTTTTGCCGTCTTTATGAATATACTAGTGGTTCACTCAACCTTTTCTGGATCAGGACCCAATTGGAAATCTTGAAAGTAGAATTTGCATCGCCGAACCACCCATCCGACCACTGCTAGCGGCCTTATGTAGGCTAAAAGAGGCCTATTGGTCAAGCTACACAGATGACGAAAATCTACACATTGTATTAGAATTCCTTGTTTGTTTTCAGAGTAGTAAATTGCATGCTTTGTGCCCCTGATAGACGTAAAGCCTCCATTCATCACATAGCCAATCAAAGACACTGACTGCACACTAATGGACTGTCTAATCTGAATAGTAAATAATGCGAGTCATTACTTGTGGCCAGCTTCTTGAATTAATTAACCAACTGACGATGCAAGGTATTGTTGACCAACATATACTGTGTGAAGAATTGAAAACCAGTGTTGTAAAGTAACTAAATACATTTATACATGTATTTGTACTTGTCCAATTTCTTCTACTTCTACTCCACTACATCTCAGAGGCAGATATTGTACTTTTACTTCACTACGATTTATTTGAAAACTTTACTAGTTACTTTGTAGATTTTGATTATTATTACAAAGCATACTGTACATTAACTACTTCAGCCCTATATACATTTCGGCCATTTGAAAATAGCTGATCTACAAGCTTGCGATGTGACATTGTGAGCTTGTAGATCTGCTATTTTAAAAGATTTTTATACATACTGTATGAAAACTTGAAATGAGACATTCTGCACAATGAGTACTTTTACTTTAGGTACTTTTAGATGTCAATACTTTTGTATTTAACATTTCGAAAGTACATTTCGAATTCCGGACTTTTACTTGCAACAGTATTTCTATATTGCAGTATTGATACTTTAACTTAAGTAATACAGTACTTTTTCGGGTGCAGTACTTGTTTAGACAGTTTTTGGTTTAGACTAGTCATTGGTTAGACCAGTCATTAGTCCTACAACTACAACCTATCTCAAACCCTCACCCTAAACCTAACCTCCCACGGGGCAGCACACCTAAACCTAACCTTAACCCATGTCTAACCAATGACTAGTCTAAACTAAGTATGCACCCCACTTTTTCCACCACAGTTGGAAACACCATGTTAAGCCCTATATACTTTGTCTTGCAATAAACAGCGGACACATGACGGCAGGTGGTCAATGTTTGCCATTACAGGGAGATCCAGAGGCTGTAGATTCTCAAAGTGGGGTCCGGGGACCTCCAGAGGTCCCTGGGGGAGGTACCAGAGGGTCCTCAGCTGAATTCATTTATAGACCATATTTGGCACCCGTCTGAAGTGAGTGGTACTGTACTGTACTGTACTGTACTGTACTGTACTGTACTGTACTGTACTAGCCCTCCTCCCTAGCCTGTGTGTGTCTGTGTGTTAGGCTGTGCAGTGTGCACCAGTGACACTTGGTGGTGAACAAAGGCTATAACGTTATTTTTTATCGGACACAGGGACCCAGGGACACACACACATAGCCGTCTATAGGAGTGGTTACACCACTCAAAAAGCAGATTGGCATAAAATCCACGTAATGTAGTGAATCAGGCTGGATCCCAGGCTAGTAGGGACAATCTTATACACAGATAATTACAAGTTTGAACCCTAGAGTGTGAACCCTCAATGTGTGCTTGAGCTTGCTGGAAGAAGTACTCACTTTTTTTGAGTTGTGTAACCACTCCTGCAACCACTCCTATACAGAGCTTTGTGTGAATGATGATTTTTGGGTGTGACAGTACAGTGACAAAACAGTACAGTACAGTAGAGGGACCCCCTGGGGAGCCCCACACGGTAACTCTCATTTCTCAACCGTTTCCAACGCGGGCGGCTCGCCGGAACCGGGACGGCACCCTGGGCTCGTTCCTGTGGGCCTGAAAGTTCCGGGGACCCCACACGGAGTTGCACCACTCACCTCACACAGGTGTGATTTTTTCTTTTTTCTTAAGTTAAAATAGAAAAACCACAATCAGGGCTTGACATTAAATAAATTTGTATTTATTTTTATTTTTATTGGTATTCACTATTCAGACAGCCAGCAATGAGTAAAACGCTCCCAAAAAATGTTGTCTCTGTGACACATCTAGGGGCCACAATCAGCATTCAAATATTTTCCGAGAAGCTTTGTCATTGGTCGAAAGAAAAAACCCTGCAGAAATGACTAGCTTCTAGGAAAATCTTTCAATGCAGATTGCGGCCCCTAGATGTGCCACAGACCCTTTTTTTTGGGAGCGTGTTACTCATTGTTGGCTGTCTGAATAGCACAAAAAAAAGAAAGAAAAGTCATTAAAATTGAGAAATACTGAAAAAATATTGCTTATAGCAGCTATAAGGCTTGTCCTGTTGTCGGGGACAAGTAATACATCTTTCCAGACAAGTGCATTAACATTTTACTTACTACAAGTGAGTCTTGGTTTAACTTTTTCTGTGGCTCCTAGCAGCCAACAATATTGTCTGACATTATTGTCTGGCTTTCCTAATTCTGGCAGAAAACGTGTGTTTAGTAAAATATCGAGGGGCCTGTAATGAGTGCAGGACTGAACAATAGCAAAACTTCCTTTGGATGGTGTGATTAATTACCCCAAATCAAATCGCAATGCACCTATCAATTGTGTTGACCATACATTTGGGCTTCCCAAACATTGACTGTTCCCAAAGGAAGTTTTCATATGTTCAGTCCAGCAGTCATTTCAGGTCCAGCCTCGTCACTGACACAGAATGTTATCTGTGTGAATCTCGTGGAAAAGTGGTGATATTTTACTATTACACACATCTTCTGCCATAACTTTAAAATGGATATGAAACTAGAGGACAATATCTGACTCTTAGGAATTAATTACTGTGTGAGTACACACGGAGCGCTACAAGTTTAAATGCCGACGAGGTCAGTCTGCTAACAGTGCACAGATAGGACCGATCTATGGCTGTGTATTTGGAATACATGAAATGTATGTAAAATACAGACATTCTAATCTAGGGCTATTAACTTAATTCTAAACAGAGAATATTCATCTAATATTCATGTATTCACCAAACCAACCTAGAGTTAGTTGATTTAAAATGTATTTGTATGCTTGTGCTCCGGACAAGTGACTTTAGTGCCTGGACAAGTGAATGGGAAATCTACTTGTTCGAAGGACAAAATCATGTCAAGCCTTGCCACAATGTATGTATTCAAAATGTGTAGCCTGACAATGCGTTGTGAGTTCGAGTCCCGTTCCTGATGAACTTTGCTGCATGTCTCTCCCCATCTCTCCCTCCCTGTTTTCTGTCTGTGCAACTATAAAGTTGAGTAAAACAAGGGCATCAAAATGTACTTGCAGTAGGCTAGCAAAGTAAAATTTGACAAATTAAAAAAGCAGATCTAAAAGCTGACAGTGTGAGCTTGTAGACGTGCATTAAGGCTTAATGCACATATTGTAATAATCTAAATCTACAAAATAACTACTAACTAAAGGTGTCAACTAATAGTAGTGGAGTAAAAAAATAAAGTGAATCATTTCAATGGTTTGTGCTGGTCTTTTGCTTAATACCATCTACTTGCCACTTGATGGCAGACTTGTCTTGTACAAGACCATGAATTTAATTTCAAGTAAAAAAGGAGAGACCGGTCCTGAAAAATGAAATTAAATTAAATTGCTATTAGTGGTCCACGGAGAGTTGTACATGTCTTAAGTTATAGTTATCAAATTAATCTGTCATATAGCATGATATGACTTTACTGTTATCCAAGGTTGACTAGTGTAGAGGATTTGTTATGGTTATGTTATTTCTGTACATATACGTATAGCCAACCTCATGGGGACATAGCCGGTGCAACCACAAAACAGTAATGTACTAGTGGACTGGACATTCCAAAATGGTCTGGCTATTCAAATGATGTTCATGATCAGCTACATGCTGTCCTTTCCAGTGAAAGAGAAGGCATGTTGTTCTGCCTCAGCATTGTATGAACATCTAACGCCAGCACACTGCACTAGAGGGCAGTAGCGGACTATCACAGCCAGACCGGTGCTGCTGGGGATGTGGGCCAAAGCAGTGTGTAACCATTAAGTCAAGATCACTCCATCCACCAAAGCTCTGGCTTAAAGGACAAAATACAGCATCGATTACAACCAACTGATTGCACAAATGATTGCACAAAGAATCTCACCTGAATTATGCCACGCATTGCAACCGATTGGTAGATGTGGTACATGAAATCCCTGCAGAACTACAGGATGTCAGTACATTAGCATGTGTAGAGGTATTACAGCTCCATCTGCAACTCCATTAGGCACCTGGAGATCTGGGTGGTTTGGGGGTTGAATCACCTACGTGACCTTACGTTGATTATCCTAAAAAGTCCTCCATATAGAAGCTCAACAGCTCTAACTGCGACTGATAATTGGCACAAGTTGACCTGATGCACTAGATACATGCATGTTGGTAGTTAATCAACATACTGTAATGCACTTCATATACAGTACCACCTATCTTTACCACTCCATATAGCTCAACAGCTTATTTATAAGGCTAATAATCATCTCAACTTGAACCGGATGGATGCAGTGGGCAGAAATGTAATATTATACAACAGGTTGTTTCGAGGAAGCAATCTGATTGGTTGAAACGGCTTTCTAGCTGTGCTTAAACCACGATAATGGCACCGCTAATCAAAACGAATAATTGAGCCATGCTTTTCTCTCAGAGCGCAGCAGACTCGGTGGCTAGGCTAGCTAGTTTCTTGGGACATTTCAATGAAAGGAGAGATCAAGTTGTTGCAAATGAATAGTTTTATTGCGTAGCATTTGCATTATTGGCATTGCATAACATTTTGGCGATTAGACTCCAATTGCATTTATTGAATAAGATTAGCTTTTAATAGGGAGAACCCCCCATTGGAGCTTCTCAATGCTAGATGACAAGCAAGTTGGGGATGGAGGTGGGTTGCTTGTTGCAAACTGAAAAGAGAATGGCAAGTGTCAGAGGCAGTGATATTTAATGGAGTCCAATCGCCTGATTGGCTAGATGAGCTGGCCTCTCAAGCTGTAGACTTCCTCATTGAACCTTCGCTAAAAGCTACATTTGTGGTCGTAGTGGCTACATCTGTCATTGAACTTTTTTTCATTTTTCGGCGATTATCTTAGTTTTAAGAGTAACTTGTATAATTCGAGGGTGTTCGAGTCATTAATGCACTTCTGCGATACTTTCGGAACTCGCCCTGCGGGCAACTTCCTACGGCACCGTAGGCATGCATTAATGACAATAAAGAACACCCTCTCGTGTAATATTGCTTAATTGAAGCCTTATACGATTAGATTTGGGCATAACTACAGTAATATGGCTGCTTCACTTACACCTGGCTAATGTCATGAACAGTGGATCGAGGCATGCAGAATGGTGTCCATTACAGTCAGCCCCACATGGAGCTGTCATGTGCACAATACCCCACATGCCCACAAATGGAGAACTACAGCTTCATTAAATTTGGCAATAAAATATTTGCAATACCTCATTGGCTTCTAATGGCCATAATGAGGAGTATGACTGCATCCAATCGGCACACGTTAGATTTAATTTGTTTGGCATTTCACAGATGGGGAATGCATTCACACAACTAGCGAGTAGACTCCAGTAGTCATTAGGAAAACCTGGACAACGGAAGTGAAGAGTTCACATCCGCTAAATGTCTGTGTCACCACAGAATCCTCACTTTCCAGTCGGGGATGATTTCCCAGAATGCTTTTATGGAATATCCAGAGGCTCAGCTCAGCAGTCTGCCTGCATGCGCCAACATTCTCTTCTCTGCACCTCTTCTAACATACTAGAAATGCCAATGGCTGATTTCACCATATTGCGTTTCAACATATTAGGTTCCTGGAACTTAATTAACGCAATTCCATTCCCTATAACTATCTGCAGCTGGCCTTTGTCCAAGCCCAGATAAGATTGGCCCGGCAGACTAAGCAATGCCAGCTAAAGAGATAGCAAGAGCGGTAAACAATGGAGCTGCTTGTCAGCTGGACAGAGAGAGAGAGATGGGAAAAAAGGCACATGCAGATAGTAAATACGAATGGCACGTTGTTTTGTTATAGAATTTGTAATACATACGAGTGGAACGGCATTGCAATTTAGAGTAGGAGCAAATCAAATAAAGATACATGAGCCTCAACAGCTGATAAGCTCTGGCGAGGATGGAATGGAGAGTGATAGCTCTCACTACAGCAGCGAGTAACAAGTACAACCGTCATTTAGAAGCAGAAAATAGCTCTTTCAGGACAGCAACGAGGCTCAAGACTGATTTATACTTTGTCGTATGACAGTCGTGCGCATGCAAAAAATAGCAGACCTGCAAGCTCACAACGTGCCGCAGACAGATCTTATAGGTCTGCAATTTTCAGTGCTCGACACCATCGTATGACGAAGCATGAATTAGGCTTCACACCTCTCCCCTCTAGCCGGCTTGTAAACGGACACGTGGTTCTGTTTAATTCAATAAACAAAGACTGTGCCACACATGGCTAGTAAGGATTGCCTCATTGGAGGGCTATTCGTATCGCAATTTACAGCTCAAGTAAAATATTTCCCTCTGCACATTGGAGCGGCGAACTGCAGCCCCACGGCTGTGTACTGTACCAGCATACACTCCATACAGCAGCACAGGAATGCTTCTGGTGGAACATGATGGAGGGACACTGTGTGAACTGCATGGGAACAGGGAAATGCCAACCAATTACAGTATGTAGAAAGCAATTATTGCACGGTGGGGGAGAGATTTGAAATGAATTAATTCTAATGTGTTTCAAATAGTATCATCTTGCGGTGTGTGTGTATATATATATAAAGCACAGCAAGCATGGAAAGATATTGTTTCCATTGTGAATATACACATACACAGTATATATCAATATATTTCCGTGCTTTCCATTTAGCATAACCTTTGACTGCACTGCTAATAATCGTGCTAATAAAGCCATAAAGCCACACACACACACACACACACACACACACACACACACACACACACACACACACACACACACACACACACACACACACACACACACACACACACACACACACACACACACACACACACACACACACACACACACACACACACACACACACACACACACACACACACACACACACACACACACACACACACACACACACACAGTTCTGGATGTCCAGTATGCATTGTGACCTTGTGGATCAGCTATATTTTTGGTGAGCGACACAATTGTTACGACAATGTAAAATAATCAGGCTTTTGGTATTCAGGAAAGGGAAAATAATGAAGCCTTGCAGTGTGCCTGTGATGGCTACGGTACAATGGACAACACGGAGGATGGAATGGTTTGAACAAAACAATGTCTCTCAATTTGCCAACATCCTTCCTTCTTCAAAGTACTACAGCAATCTATGCTCCGAGCATAATCTAGCTGATCAATTATAACCCCTGGCTAATGTAAAGATGCTTTTCATAGGCACCCCCCCTCCCCCACTCCCCGCTACTCGCTAAGATAAATTGGCTGTGACCCCAGTATGACCCTGGCCGATGTTCATGAGACCATTAAATTTCCTGCAAGGGGGCGGTGTAGTGGGGGCTGTGAGTGTGTGTGTGTGTGTGTGTGTGTGTGCGCGCGCGCGTGCGTGTGTATGAGCGAGACAAAGGAAGAGAAGAATGGAGATCAAGAAAGAAGGAGAAAAAGAGAGGGAGAGAAAGACAGGGACAGATGAATTATGGTCATCTATGAAAGATGGACTACAGAGTGTGTGTATGCATGAGAGTCAATTTAACTGGTTGAATTAGAGTTGCAATCCGGAACTAATTTTAATGAATAAACGGTTATTGTGACCCTGATTGGTAGAGAACGTGTTAATACAATATGACCAGTACATCATTGGTTCTCAAAGTGGGGTCCGGGGACACCCCAGGGGTCCTTGGTGGGAGGGGTTCTAGGGGTACCCGTGCAGCAAAATGTGTTAATATAGTGTCTCAATCATTTTAACCACTTTAACCATATTGTATACTTTGACTATTCAAAATCCAAAATAGATCTATTTTTGAAAGAAAATATTGAAAATGTGTGCAATTCTTTGGTATATATTTTTACATTAACATTTCAACTATGCTTCTGGCTGTCCCTGGCAACAAAAAAAAAGAAAAGTTAAATCAGATGGGGGTCCGCAGCCATGCACATCATTTACTTTCAGGACACTGATAAAGTAGAAGTGGTAGTGCCTGAATCTCATAAGGGATTGCCTCTTGGCAGAACGTGTAAGTAACCAAGTACATTTACTCAATTTTTTAGTTTATTACTAGACATACATTAACCACTTAAGCTTTCTATATATTTCCAAATAGTCGATGTACAAGCCCACAACCAGTACAGAGTAACAAGTGCTATTTTAAATCTGATTTGTATACATTTTGAAAACCTCAAATGGGACATTATGTACTTTTTATTTTGGTATATTTTGATGCCAATACTTTTGTACTAAGTAAAGCAAATTTTGAAGTTATAACTTAGTGCAACGGAAGGTCGCATTTACTATGAAACTGTGCATTTCCCGTCAGTCCGTCCGTCCGATACTAAAATTTGAGCACTTCTTCCACCACTGCACAGCGGTAGAAGTTTGATCTCTCACTAGGTTTAATTTGTCTTCTGTCTCTCAGCCAAATGACTCATGGACCACAATAATAGTCTGGGAGCCGTGGGGGTGAACGTGGTTTCGTCAGTAAAAGTTTTTTTCTCAACCGATTCTTGTAGCTTGGGGTCACCTCTTAAGAATTCAAGA
Organism: Electrona antarctica; assembly: GCF_951216825.1. Lineage (NCBI taxonomy): Eukaryota > Metazoa > Chordata > Actinopteri > Myctophiformes > Myctophidae > Electrona > Electrona antarctica. The sequence continues at coordinate 34,818,911 of NC_136808.1, read as the reverse complement.
GGGTGCCCAGTGATATCCCTTGGGCATTTTTTGTTATTAACCCCTTAATGCCATAAACACTAAAAATCCACCCAAAATAGAGTTTTAAAGCATTTCATGCAAAAAACGTTTAAATGCATCAAATTTGCTTTCTACAGTGTTTATGAATGTGTATATGCACAATGTATTTGATTGATGAATGTATTGTTAATTAATGCATATTAACCCCTTCATGACCGAAAACCCCCACATCTCATAACATATATATTTGGTGTTCTAAATGCATCAAATTTGCATTTGCAAAAGTGTTTATTCATGAATGTGGATATGTACGTATATTTGATTTCAGAACAGGGCATTTTTATATATTAGCCCCTTCATGCAAAACAGGAAAATACCATAAAATACAATAATCAACATTGCAAAATATTTTTTTATTTGGAAGTGGTCATGTCCACCACATCCCCTTTCCTATGAATTAACTCTTTCAGGCTTATCCGTGAACATTCTACACTAAAACATCAACAAAACATTATGTGCATGACAAACCATATACAGGTTTTCACTCTTACAGCCAGCCACACTTTTTAATTGCACAAATGTCATCTGGGGTAGGTTTGTAATATTTAGGTAGATTGGTATAGTCAGTGGCCTGATAGATCTATTTTTCCATCCAAACTACTCTGGGTCCCATGCTGGTGGAAGATGCCCATCGACATTTTGCCACAAAGCTGCTTAAAAGTGAGCTCTTAACATTCTCAATTAATGATTGATGTGTTGGTGGTAGAGCAGCTACCTGTAGGTTCTTTTCTCCCAGAATAGTAGTCTAGTTTCCTCCATAGTTTCCTTAACGGAACGGCACAAATGGCACTTGGAATGCCTATAGCACAAGATGAGTAGTGTGGAAATCAGACATGGGAGAAGACTTTGCAGTATCTCTGTCCTCCTCTTCCCTCTTAATTTTTTTTAATGTATACATTTATTTAACATGGACAGTACAAAAAAACAATGTATCAAGTTGTAAAAACATGAAACCGTTGCATTGTACATAGGGTTTGTAGCCTAGGCTAATTTGCAACCCCAGTCCCTGGTTAGGCCTTTCTATACAGCTAAACATCTACCTAAAACAATCTTTTACAACTACACATCTACCTAAAACAATCTTTTACATACAAATATAAATACATCTAATCTAAGTACAAGCAATAACAGTTTTAAAATGTGCCTAACGTATTAGTGTTCGCACCTCTGGCCCGATTTAAACCAGAGTTTAACTTCATTATTAAACATTTTGAGATCAGTTGGTAGGGCATATCCCCTTTACTGAATAGGATGACTGACCAAATGTGGTGTTACGCTTTGCTACCTTGAGGTTGCCGGCTGCTGATCCCCTTGTGATCCTACTAGTTGGTCTATCTGGTCCTTTTACTTGAGGACAGAGTACGGCTGGGGCAAGATCTGGGGCAAGATCTGAAAGACTGTTGGAGTAAAAAGACGGTATTTCGGACAATGGTCCGACACTGTCGGACCATTGCCCCGTCGGCTATTTAGGTGTCGGAAAAAAGGCCGCCTCCCGCAAGATCATGAACACATTTGAAAATTACCTTAATGAAAGAGAATTTAATAAAAATGTCAAAACTAAGCATGTTGTATTTTCTCAGTATAATGCAATGATGCCATTTCATTGTTTTTTTATCCATTCTTTTCAGTGCTTGTTTATAAAGTGATGTGATTGGTTTGATGGCTGACTGTGAGGTCTGGCCCCAGACAGTAATACAGTAGGAGATAAGGGAAAAGATCATGGCATGCATAAACAATTGGGCTGCATGCAGTGGTATATATTGTCTGGTTAGTCTAAAGCAGTTCAGGTTTGTTTTTAGAGTCTTGCTCAACTTTTTGATGTGTTCATCAAATTTTAGCTGAGCATATCTTTCATGTCTGACTCAATCTTGGAGCAGATGTGACAACTCAGGGCCAAGGTCTTCAGGGTCTCTTGCTTCAATGTTATTAAAATAATCCATCCTGCACTGTGGCGGTACCTCATGAAGGTTATATGAACTGGTTGGTCCACCGACCATTCCATCCTCCAGCAATGGGTGGTGTCACATAAAAATAACTTTGAACATGTGGAGGTAGCTTTTCAGGTAGTAGAGGCCATAACATCAGAAGATGGAGAAGGCAGTCATCTCATGTTAAGACTAGATGTATGACATCAGCTATTGCAATCTGACTCAAGCTCTCATCAGGTTCATCTGCAATCACACTCTGTAGCACTAGCTCAACCATCAACTGCAGGGTTGCCTGTCCTCCTTTACGTTCTCAGATCAGGCATTCAAATGCTAATCGGGTGGCTTTTGTTTTCACCTTGCCAGGGCAGGTAGGTATAAAAGATGCATACTCACTCTGCTCTGCTTAGTGCTTACTTGTTCACATTCGCAATGAAACCGCCACCAGCTAAGAAGAGGTTCGTCCAGATAAGAGGAAGCTACAGTTCGCCGCCAGCGATGCCAGCCTGCCGCTGCCGCTGAAACCTGCCGCCGACTCAGCGACAGAACTTGCCGCTACTACAGCGGCTCTTTTAAGAGCCAACAACAATTCCTCTAAAAGTGCCAGCAGTAGCCAGCAGCAGCCAGCATCGCCTGTGATGACTCTGAAGACACTGTCCTACACCCCCATGCAGCTCAGAAAGATCCTTTTCAGGGCTGAAGAGACTTAAAACCTATCTGCGATCCACAATGGGGCAAGTGAGACTCAATCACCTTAGGCTACTCTGTTACACTGTAACAAGGATGCAGTAAATTGGACTTGTGTGTCATAGCCAAACGACTTCATCAACCGCTCAGCTGTAAGGAGAAACACTTTCCTCATGTACTGAATGGTACATGAATAATTGATCATGCTGAAATGCTGAAACAAGATGCCGAAACAATTTAATTCTTCACTATTGATCATTGAAAATGTTGAAACAATTTAATTATTTACTGTTGATCATTGCATGCTGAAATGTTGAAACAAGATGCTGAAACAAGTCATGAGTGAATAATGTGTTCTGAATCATGTGTTCTGAATCATGTGTTCTGAAATCGTACGGCTGTGTTTATTACCAAACTGTAAATAAATGTACCCAGCGAAAACAACTTTTTTTCGCTGCGGCGGCGTGGGCCCCCATGACGATTATAAAAACATTTTGTCTCTGGTCTGGTCCACAAGATTCGTTACACCACCAAGATACCCCTGTACCTGTCTAAATACTTCCTCAATGTAAAATAAGTTCACACCCACAACACCAGAGGGAGTTCAACAAACCATGTGCAACCTAGATTCGGCACAAACAAAGGACTAAATTAATTTCGCTCCTATGCCACCAAAATGTGGAACGCCCTACAAACAGCCATTAACTCCATTATTGCCCGCTAGGTGGTAGCATAAGCAAAGCTAAGCCTTGCCACCATTCACTCCCCATTATAACGACCGCCGTTTCATTTCCGGGTTATCAGGGAGGTGGGGTCTAGTGTTATGAGCAGTGATCAGCAACATTAGCTCGTACCCTAGCTCTCGTCAGAAACTGTTACATGTCCGGCGTGATGCGAGACAAAGTCACAAATGAAATAAGATTAGGATGCACGACGGCTCACCATGGACAGCGCTCAAAGCTTTAGAGATACAGGGCTTTGAAAATCATGATATAATGGAGGCTCAATGGAGCTGGATGGAAAAAATCCCATAGCTGGTGGGGACGGAGGAGCTCCATAGCAACCAGAGCAATGCTAAAAAGGTAAAGTGACGGTCACCAAGGCTTTCATATATGGAGTATACGGGGGGTACGAACATGTACGTAGGTGGCACCTGCCACACCCTAGCGGCCTCACCTAGGGGGTACGATTAAAATAGCAGAGAAAGAATTGGGACATGGGAATCCCTTGACTCCTTCAAAACCGCTCTCAAAGGACGTCTGCAATTCTAAACTATTTACACACACACACACACACACACACACACACACACACACACACACACACACACACACACACACACACACACACACACACACACACACACACACACACACACACACACACACACACACACACACACACACACACACACACACACACACACACACACACACACACACAAGGCTACTCCTCGGCTCAGAGACACCTCGTTTTCACTCCTCTGCCCACCCCACTCAACTTAACTGGTGTCAGTGGTGTGTTTAGGCCGGGTGTCATATCATGTCAGTGGCGCTCCTACAGCTACAGTGCCTGTATGTACTATGTAGGTCCGTCTGACTGACTCCGAGAAATCCACCACTGCAGTTTTTGCAGGCTGCTGCTGGTCAAAGTATTCTCCTTGTCTTCCACACTTCTATAGTTCAATTGCCACGATTGCACTATTTTAACTACGGTAGGCCTACGCTATATTTTCTCTCTCTCTCTCCCTCTCTAATAAATACTAACTAGTATAACGCTTTGCAAACACATCAACCAGTCCTATATCTATATTCTTTAGCGCTTGTTGTGCCTCATCGGCCTCATGGTGGCGCTTAACAGGCTGTTCTGGAAAATGTGGGGCAGAGGTTCGCCAACGGTGGTGGAGATTAGCTGTAGACGAAAGGGCGCGCGCGCGCGCGCACACACGCACACGCACACACACACACACACACACACACACACACACACACACACACACACACACACACACACACACACACACACACACACACACACACACACGAGTTGCAAAACATGGAAAATGAGACAAAGCAGAGAGAAGCAGGTGGTGCTGCTACAGTGTGCGTGTGTGTCTGGCTAATACCCAGCTTGAACTATGTAGACTACCAATGAAAGCATAGAACAAACGTGGACAGTTCAATAACATCGTCCCAGTTCATATGAAATATCTTGATATTTGTATTATATATGCTGGCCTCAATGTTCCAGTTCTTCCCTGAGATCAACACATGTTATTCACACATCTCACACCCTGTGTGACCAACATAGACAGGAGGCAGAGTGGGGGTTCAAAGCAAAGTGTGTGCGATCACCACCAGAGGAAATCACAGGTGAGGAGATACAGTACCATAATCCCTTTTCTTTTCTTTTGATTGTTTTTGCCACTATCTACAAACTGTTTTGATGTTGGTGAGCTGGAGATAAAGAAATTACATTTTCTTCTGAAAGCGATTCCATATTGTGCACCACACCATAAATAATTTTTCATGACTTCTGTCCCAACTCCCATATTCAAACAGTCAATTCAATAACATAATTACCATACATGCAACGCCCATGATAAGATAGCATCTGCCAGGTGGAAACCTCATATGTCAAAACTACTTTTCAGGATTTAAATTCAAAAGTAGCAAATCTACAAGCTCAAACGTGCCGCTTCGTGCCATGTTTCGAGCTTGCAGATCTTCTACTTTTTATGTTTTTGTGTGACGCTGTAGTATAATTTCGGACATTCATTTAAGAAAGAAAACACCAAAAAGTTAAAATATGGAGATAGGACCGCACCGCTGCCTGACCGCAACGATAGCACATATCCCTCAAAATGTGCAATACTACTGGTGCAGCATTGTCAACATTCTACTCATGTACTGTACTGTACATTACGTTACGTACATCACGTCTTCTGAATTATAATACGGAATGCATGCTGTGCATCCATTATGTCCTACTAATGGCCTGGATTAGCGCGACGGCATCCATGGATTCTAAGGTCAGTTACTATGAAGCTACTGGACTTCAGAGGCGGTGACCTTGCTGCGTGCTGCACTCGTCTCACAGTGGTATAGCTATATGTTCCCAGAGCAGGCGTGTTGACACAGCGAGGCCCTGCCACAGTGGTATAGCTATATGTTCACAGAGCAGGCGTGTTGACACAGCGAGGCTCTGCCACAGCGGCTTGTCATGTTCACCTAATCCAGAATGATGTCTGGTTAATTTGTTTCCCCATTCTAATGACCCCTTGCATTATAAATAGTCACCGCTGGCTTGTGTGTGTTATGCATTTTGCACCTCGTGCGTGTTGCGCCCCGGAGGAAATTAGCATTCGCATTTTGTAATCATGTCCCTTTTAAGTTCCATCACATGTAGGGACTGAAAAAGAGGAGACAATTAACCTGCAACAGCTAAGTGGACGAGAGGATCAGACAAAAATAGCTCAGAGGAAGACGGAGGCGAGTTGCATATTTGATGTGCTGTTGTAATTGTTTTGAGCGTGCGCGCGCACACACACGCACACACTGTGCGCACTGACCTTGTCATAGAAATCAAACGGGAATTCAACACTGTACTGTAGGTGTTCTGTTCAGGTCACACTCTTATCCAGAGCAATGATTGTCAATATTGCACACAGTGTTTTGGGGGATTGAACCCATGTCCTGTTCAACCTGTGTTGAACAATTTATCTAACCATTAGTCCAACTTGCCATCCATACAGTACAAAGTCTGTCACATAATGTCAATAAAACGCATCTACTGGCTGACTCAATCTCAGCTACTGTACATTGCACACCTTTCAATTGATTGATTGATTGAAATATTTATTAACAGTACAGAATTACAGTACATTTCAAGCACTCAATACAAAGACTGTTAACTGTGAGTGGACAACTCAATTAAGCATTACACTTGTTTACAAGAGGGTCCACCTTGTTCAATTCATCAAAAATAATATTTCAGTATATTTGTACACTAATGTTGGCTGTATATCGATGAAATGTGTGTATGTGTGTATGTGTGTATGTGTGTATGTATGTATGTATGTATGGAAACTATACAGCATCATATTATTTATGCTAATGTTATTGTTTCACTTCAATGTCCTCATACCTTTTCTTTGGCCAGCGAATGGCGATGGTGGTTTAATTGACCAGACAATGTAATATAAATTGCAGATATACAAGCTGTTACATCCGCTATTTTTCAATTTTTGAAAAATCAACACAAATCTCTTCTTCTGGGGGTCCCTGGCACCAAATATTTTTTGATGATATTTTGATATTTTCTTTTGTTCCAAACATTTGAACTATTCCATTGAGATAGAAAGAGCACTTCCATTGTATCTCAATGCATTCCATTGTTACAATGGTCGCCGCTCTCTTACTAGATTACTAGATTACTCTGGTCCAACCAGAACTAAGACTCAACTCTCTTGTCAAGATGTCACTTCCTGATCTATTTTTCCAAATTTGGGAAAAAAAAGAAAAGAACATCTGCAGAAATTGTTGCCCCCGCGACCTGACTGCAGATAATCGGTTGAAAAAACATAATATATGTTTTTCAACCGATTATCTGATTATACATTCTATTATAATGTATATTTATGTAAATGTCCACTTGTATAATGACCTGCCAAAAATAGGGAGGCCATTTTCGATATTGAATGTATGGTTACAGAAAGAAAACAACTGTCAACAACAACACAAAAATCAGATGAGGAAATATGAATATGAATTTTAAGGTTAAATGCAAAAGCTAGGGGGTGGAAATTGCCATCCCCTGGGACCCTAAATGACTCTATAGCACTTCTAAATTGAACCATACAAGGAAGAAGTATGATGTGTATTTATATAAGGATTTGCATTATAGATTCTGAATGCCAAACAATGAAAATGCCTTATGTTAACAGGTTACATCACCCTGGCCTACATTTTAAGTACAGTATATTCCAGGCTTGTATAACAAAGGGTACATGTTGCATCCACTGAAGCACTATCGAGAAAGTGAGGGTTATTATTAATAAGTGAGAAAAGGAACATTACACTCGCAATCTGGCTCATGAGCCAACAAATTGAGCTTGCATGTACAAAAGCACCACAGAGATATGTCATTAAGATATCCAGCATGGAGCCAGGGAGCACACACTATCAACAAAAAGGCTTCCAAAGACAATCATTACAGCATTGTTGGGTTTGTATCATATTACTAGAAATGTGCGTGCCTCTGGCGCGCTCACTTCTAGCACCACGCGTCACAATTGGGAAGAAGGAAATTTTATAGTTTTTTATTTTTAGTATTTTTGTATAAATATATTTTTGCTTGGAAAAGCAAACCTGGCAACCCTTGATGTTTTCATATACCCAGTTGCTTGGAAAGCGCAGACAATCGCTTCAAAAAGATGCAGCTTACAGCACGAAATTAAGCTCACGTGTGGCTGCAACTTGCAGCGTCGGCAAAGTTTTTCTGTTTTTTTGCCGATACGTCAAGTTGCAGCCGTGCGCGAGCTTCATTTCCATCCACCAGCTTTTTAAAAACCCAAAATCTAAGCTGCATCTTGCATCTTCGTGACACGACTGTCTGGGAGTTTCATATTGCGATACATGTTTTTTCTTGGAAAAGAAAACCTGGCAATCCGTGATGTTTTCATATACCCCGTTGGTTGGAAAGCGCAAACTAGCGAATGTTGTTGTCACTTGGCCGAGTGGGCGGTAGGGCTGGGCGATATGACAAAATCTCATATCACGATATAGAATTTTTTTTATCACGATAACGATATACTCACGATATAGCATATTATTTACGATACCAATTTTTTGTATCTAAAAAAATTATTTTTGTTCAGGCCGAGTACTTTACTGTACTTGGGCTGTACTTGTGCTGTGCTGTGCTGTGCTGTGCTGTGCTGTGCTGTGCTGTGCTGTGCTGTGCTGTGCTGTACTGTACTGTACTGTACAAGCTCTCCTCCCTGGCCTCTGTCTGTGTGTTAGGCTGCACAACAGTGACACTTGGTGGTGACAATAATTATGCTATTTCTGTGCTCGGATACAGGGACACAGGGACACACAAGTCACACATAGCTGTCTATAGTGGTTGCACCACTCAAAAAAACAGGAAAAGAACACCAATATCAAACTTATGCCAATTACAATTATGTAAAATCACAATATCCAGTCTAATTATATGAATATAATACTGATGCCCTGCCCATGCACACAGGCCTAAAGCAAGTACAAAAAGAATACAAAATAAAATATATATAATACCTCATGTCACTCACTCACTGCCACACAGTTGTTTACTTTTCAGTTCATTTTAAGCTAGTTCTGTTGTAGTTGTAGTGTAGTTTGTTAAAGACGTTGGGAAGCTTAACGATGTTTAATTGACTACAGGCGATAGAGTGAGAGACAACGTGACTGCGTCGTCAACTCTCCATGCCCAGCTGTGCGTATGGGACAAGTGGATGTTTTTCTTTTCCTTTTTTTTTGATGATCACAACTTAAGTTAGCGTCTTGTGTTGTTGTTGTTGGTGGAAGCTGTTGCTGAATTAAGGACTTTTCAAATGGAATAATTTATTTGGAACAATAGAACAAGACAGGTAAGAGGAAAGACATAGAAGAAGTTTGCACCCGACGGACAAGCTCAATTGTTCAACTGTGTAAAACATGCGTGGCTCACGCAGTTTATCAATTTGACCCAACATGAAACCTGCATTTATAACAGTGAATGGCCGGTTACTTTAGTGTTACTCCGCTCTGAATCTCGTCAGCCATCATCTCCCTTCATGTTTGTTATTAAATAACAGCACAGCGTGGCTGAGCGCTGCGACGTAAAATACTGCCGTAACGCTTGTTTTGCGACACAACGATATAAACGATAGAGAACATTTTTCACGATATACATTTTCTATCGTCTATACGATATATATCGTCATATCGCCCAGCCCTAGTGGGCGGCCGCGGGTTTAGTTTCACTTTGTTCCACAACGTCAGGGACGTGCAGAGAGTGTTAGAGGTGCAGGGGCTGAAATCCTGTAAGAGGGCACTTTAGGACAAAAATAGCGAAAATAGCAGATCTACAAGCTCACAACGCGTCGCGACGCATTGACAGCTTGTAGATCAGCTATTTTCGGGGCGCAAACCAGCACTCTTTAGCTAGTGGAGATGCGGTGTAACGATATGGATTTCTAAACAAATTTGTTAAAACGCAAAATGCTGTGTTCAAGATCAGGAGACTTCGGAAAAAAAGCAATTCTCCTGAATGCTACCATCCGGCATGGCATAGAAAGGAGTGGCATTTGCATTTCTTTCACCATAGTAAATCGTGGTCTGGAAAGGGCACTTGTTTTACAGACGGGTAAAAGGGCAGGGGCTGAAGCCCCCTTTGATGTCTATGTGTGCACGTCCCTGGCCTGCACAACGTGGATGTATTGTTTTTTTTTATATATATCATTTTTTATCCCACGATTTTGTAACCAATTTTTCACCCCTGTGTCAATTATCTAATGATGGCTTGAGGTTCTGAACTGTATGTGTCATGTACCAGTGATTTCTAGAATCACTGGTCACCATCATTTGTTGTGCTGCACAGAGAACCATTTCAGAATGTATGAAGTATTTTCAAAGCTGCCAAGTTAACCACTTAAATCCCATATACTTCATTGACAGTGTCCCCCAGGGGTCTGTACTTGCCCCCTCCTTTTTTCCCTTTAAAAAACAAATCTCTTCACCTAAAACAGCCAATCCGAAGAGACTACGCACCGAGCAAAAATAAATCAATACAAAATAGCAAAAGCTGTCAAACATACAAGAAAATTCAAATGATATTCACAGGAAAACCACGCTGTTTAAGGGTTTGTTTGACAAGTACCCATTGACTCCGAATTGCGTTTGCACCCCTCACATGAGTACCTCAAAACAAGCACATAATAACCAGCTCTCGGTTTGAGCTTGAACATTTAGATGTCAGCTTACACTACCTGTGTGGTCACAGATAAAAATCAGATAAAAAAGCATATGGTGAGCTAAGCTCTTTCCGTTCTCCCTAGAGAGACTAGGATAGAGCATCATCCCAATGATCACTGGCACTGACACTAATGCTGACCCCTGTGTCTTTCAGCCTAATGATTGTGAGCATCACAATTATTCACATTTTCTTTCCACCCACTGAACCCACGACAATCGACCTCATCTGCTCTGAAGAAAAAGTGAGCGAATCACAGTGGAAGGAACAAGGTCTGTTGGATAGTTAATTTGTTTTAGAACACTGGTAATGTTAAAATACCTGTGTGTGTGTGTGTGTGTGTGTGTGTGTGTGTGTGTGTGTGTGTGTGTGTGTGTGTGTGTGTGTGTGTGTGTGGTGTGGTGTGGTGTGGTGTGGCATACCTGGACATGTATCCAACACATTTAATAGAGCTTCTTCATCACTTTCTGGCAAGAGAGACAATAAGAAAAAAAAAAGCAGTCATTAAATACAAATCATGTCATTGATATTCACCAGTGTTCCTTTTATAGCAAAGCAAAACTCAAATTAAACAGGCAGTCAATCTGGTTGCCACAAAGATTACCATGTGGGGGAGAAAAAAAAGCAATTTCCTAAAACAAGATCTAACTAATCAACAACTCTCATTTCCAGCCCATCTGATATACAAATTGTGACTAATGAACCTTGCAAAATCAATTACCTAGGTAATACTTTGCATGCAAGGCAAACCAAACACTGAATACATGATGCATACGTAAACAGACATTACTCACTACAGATTATTTTGCTCCATTTACATTGCATTAGCTCTAGAAACAGCAAACGCACTAATGCCCATTCCTCAATCACATCCATTTACATTAAAATGTAACTAGGCCAACTAAAGCACTACAGTACTACATGAAGGAGACGGAGGCTGCTGGTTGGAATGATAATCAACATTAGAATGACATGATATGCCTTACACAACTAAATATAATATACGTGCTGCAGTATAACATAATCAACATTGTATAATGAGATTATTATATAATAATGAGATTATATATATGTACTGTACACTATTCGCAAGTCAGGAACGGATTCCCCATCCATACGTGTACAGTATATGCAACGCAATACTGGCTGTACATTTGGTCAGAGTACGCATCGTACCCCTTTGTCAAAGAGTACTCATGCAGGGCGGTACGCACTGCTACCATATGACTGATCCACTAAATATGGAGATACAGGGATCCCTGATATTGTCAAAAACATCAGACCGGCAGACAGACAGATACAGAAATTGTTGCATTTCCTGCTAAAAGAAAATCGAGTTCTGCCCACTAGCACTTGCAAAGCTTGGACAATTTGTGAAGCAGATGGATTGAGTTAGTCAATGAATGATGAATTTGAATACACTAGTACACTTGCGTGCACGTAATATGGAGATCCCTGATGTTCTCAGTTATATGGCCATTTATGGGCAGTATGTGGGCATAATGGGGGAGATCGGCGGTTCTAGAAAGTCGATCCTTGTGCAGTGGGTACAATGTGTGGAGAAAGTGTGGAGATGGAGAATGTCTGAAGAGTTCAAACTGACTGGAAAGTGGACTGACTAAGTAATCAAATGACAGGTGTGGGGAATTGGACAGGTCTGATGGATTTGCCTAATCAAGTTTAGGCTGGGCTTGCCATGGCAATCAATTGACTCGTTTAGGCTGGGCTTGGCATGGCAATCAATTGACTCGTTTGGGCCACGGCCAGAGCCCTTTCTTGCGGTTCAGGACAACCGCTTATCTGGCCGACTCCCAACGCCGGGCACTGCACTTCCTCTGGCCATCTGAGGCAAATTTGAGACATACATACGCACATACGTCATACGTGCATACATATGTATGTAGGTTACGTAAAAACTGTGAGTAGGGAGTGCTTCTGTAACACTGCACTGAGCTGGCCTGTCAGAACAGGCCAGCTCCATATATGGGGTTATCAGGTGTGATCAATTGGCTAATTTGGGCCCTGTCCAGAGCCTGGGCACACTCCCTGTGATGGTGTGGAACGCGTGTGTCGAATTTGAAGTCGGTGGGGTGAACGGTTCTCGAGTTGCGTGGATTACAGACGTATCAGACGTACAGATTATAGACAGATGACAGAGCTAGGAGTGGAGGCTTTTTCAGTCTTTTCTTTGTTTGGCCACACCGCCACAGTGAGAAGAGAATCGCCAATTGATATCAAAGGCACAATACTGGACTATATACAGTAGGAATATCTAGGTGACCAGTGGACTGAGTGGAGGGCAGTAATACGCCTCGCAGCGTCCACACTGCCGGAAATTAAATTAAATTAAAGAAGAAGAAAATAGATTCAACGCATTTTTTTGTTAAGATAGGACCACAATGGAGAACCTTTTGTGTTATCTTTTAGCCGTAATGTCTGACTGTACCACATATCATTTACATTTCTGACTAATACAGTAATCAATCAATCAAAATTAGGGAAGCTGGAGACTACATGAATTCAGTCGACTGAACTGTTACATGATTTCACGTAAACATGGCGGATTTAGCTAGAGGCTCATTTCCATCCACAGTAATATACATGAAATGGCTGTGTGTGAATAATGTCAAGGCACTGTCTTTCAACCATCATCCGTATTTTGTGCTTTCTGTTTCTAGATGACATACAGTAGTTTGCATATAGCAGAGATTACAACAACATGTAATCTCAAAAGCATTCACTAGAGTCTAGACTCTAGACTGGCAGGTGCCCTAATTCAATGTACCATCCATATTCAAAGATACTATTTTCCATGTCTGTTTAGCATTAAAACTTGAGCATCAAATACATGCGGACATGTTTTGCTGACTCCTGAGTGACAGGTGCCGTTACTCCCTTCGTTGAATATGTGTTTCAACTGACCGTTATACCTACTTCAAGGCCCAATTTATTTTGCACACTCACCATCCTTTTCTTGGACATGTTAAGACCTTGAGGCCGATTCTACTAAATCAGTAGTTCTCAAACCTTTTTTGTGCCAAGGACCCCCAAAATGATATGCATTATGTGTGAAAACAAATAGATGGAGGTGATCGGTCCAGCAGTTTGCAATATTAGCTCCGGGGACACAGACAATAAAAAATAAAAATACTACAAATAAATGAAGTTAGTTACTAGTTACTTATGCAGATATAAATGCTATTATAAAACATACTGTAACCACTTTAGCCCTATTTCATACATAGGCTATTTTCAAAAAAAATCTAAACTTTTCCTTTTGGTGCCAAAACTTTTGTACCTTTTTTCACTAACGAAAACTAAATGGAAAATAAATGAAAACTATAAGCTATGATGACTAAAACAAAGACTAAATATACTGACAATTTCGTCAACAAATAAAAACTAGACTAAAATGTTAGGATGGGACTAATGGACAAGAGATCCAGTATACCGTAAGTCATTTTACACTTGCATACTGAAAATAGACGATCTACAAGCCCACAACGGTCGTCGACTGTATCGATAGATGATAATAATATAACCTTTATTCCTTCGGTAAATACCTGTCCTGTGTCGTACAATGGTAGCTATATTAGCCCAATGTTTCTGTTAAATAGTCTATAAAACCAACTAATTTCACTTTAATAATGTTGATAAAACCGCATCGGAGCAAACATTTGGACCTCGTGCGCTCTCTCGCTCTGTGTGTGTGTGTGTGTGTGTGTGTGTGCAGAGAGACGGATAATTATTTCATGAAAATCAAGATTTAACGTCCTGCCTCGCTGCAGCCCACATAGGCTACACGCTATCACAAACATTTTGCCCTTTGTAGCCTGGCTATCCTGTGTGTGTGTGCAGAGAGAGAGAGGTGTCCTGTGTCGGTCTCGCGCTTGTATCACGGCATCCTGCACGAGATGCAAAAATGAATAAAATAAAAACAAATGAATATCGGGTCTGGATCGCATCTTGGTGAACTCTTGCAGTGTGTGATGCCTAGTCTGCGACCAATCGTTTAGTGTGAAAGCCACAACGATATAATGACAGACGATTTTTAAAAAAAAGACTCCTGCAGTGTGAAATACATAACGATCTGATGACTCGCCGACAACTTTAAAACGCCTACAGTGTGTAGGGGCCATAAATGAAAACTATTCAAGAGACTAGGACTAAAACTAAAATCTAAATTTGCTGCCAAAAACACTGACTTTTACTCAAGTAACATTTTGTTGTACCAGAGTATTTGTTATAGTGTGGCATTGCTACTTTTAAGTAAAATACCCGAGTACTTATTCCACCACTAGGCCTCTAATAGACATGCCCTCTAATAGAGAGCTAGCCTCTTGCAGAGCCACGCCGTAAAACAATTACATTTGTATGGCTCTACAGTAGTACACTGTTAGGCATGACTAACAGCATGCACAAATCTAATGTAGGCCTACATTATAGTTCGCCCACAAGGCTGCAGTGCTTATGATTGCATATCAAAAACTGAAGCCAAGGCAACGTGTACTTGGTGAGTCTGTAATTAGAGGCACACGCACGTAGACAGCATCAGTCTCCTTGTAGAGTTTATAACCACAGAAGAGCTACTTCCAGAACGCACAAGCTTTTCATAAAGCAGTCTGAGGCATAAGCCTAATAATGAAAATGAGGCTCAGACTGTACATTCACTTTTTGGCAGTCGTTCAATTCCTTACCCCATTCCATTTCCCATAAAATGGTTTGTGACCAACAATATGCCACGCCTGTTAAAAGTTGTTGAACTGTACACCAAAAGTTAAGGAGCAGATCTACGGCTATTCCACAAAAAGTAATATATACGATTATACGTACTGTAGTGGAGAATTTCAAGTTTCTGGGCAGTGGAGCTCAAATCTAAATCTGGTGTCATGAATTATTAAAGGCCACTTTATGGAGCTTTCTTCTGCTGAGAGTATCCAGCGCTGCACAGAACAAGCATCAAATCACACAGACCAGGGAATAACACAAATTTAAGGCTTAAAGTAACTCCACCAACATAAAGTGTGCTAGCAGTTTCCTTGATGTACTGTAGATGGTAATATACAGACCTCACATGTTTGCTGAATTAATTTGCTGTAGAATTACTGCTACTCTGACTCAGTGATCTTTCCCATCTTTCTCAGTGTTCCTATCCTAAAAGTGAATGACGTTCAACCAGTTTGGTATTGAAACATATTGTAGCAATCCCAAGAAATGGAGGCAGAGCATTTCGTCTAGGGGTTCGAATCCACGGACAGCTGCGTTTGTGTCGAGTTTCTACACACACACACACACACACACACGATTGGCCTGTGTTCGGGGGAGGGAAGCTGTATGGAAAATCGTGCATTTTGATTACGTTTTCATGTTGCGGTTGTAGGTGCCATCTCTCAGCCAGTACACTCCTACTAATGGGCATGGTCAAGTTGGTCAGCACAAAACCATGGTTTTGTTTATTTATAACATAGGTGCTATGTTCATATTCTAAATGCATATTAATATTGTCATACGCTGTCCGTTTTTTACAGCTTCGTCTATAAATGATATACATATTAGGGACAACTTACTGAAAATAGATATCTCACCCACAACTTCTAAAGTAGTTAAGTACAATTTGTAGATGTACTGTGAAACAATGCCTTGCTCAGGGACAGTGTGCCCTTACCGTTAACCTGTCCACTCTCCATTCACTATGTGAAAAATGGCCACAGATGATCATTGTGCCAAGGAATTACCATCTGTGGGCGCTGCCATGGGCAAAATACCAAAAATAGCAGACTACCTCACCCCTACCCTGTTATTATTTTTCCATCTTTGGCTTCAAATCGAACACTGATTATAGTGATCTTTCCTCAGTGCGGTTGGTGGGGATGTCTCTCTCAACATGGACCAGTCAGAAGGCATGGGGTTCTAGGCTAGGTAAGAAGTGTCAGTCCAGCCTCCTACTGTAGCGTGATAGACGGCTCTCTGCAGGCTCCAGCACCAGTTGTGTCACGCAGATTCCTTGTCAGTCTCATCCATTTTCATACTTTGCCTGAACATGTTGACATATAGGCGCTATGGCTTGGCCTACATTCTTAGGCTACTACTATTACAGTATGGTACACACTGTACTGCTCCTGTAATTTCTCGAGGCATTATATTTTCTCACAAGACTGACTGTGCACTTTTAACATGTGTTGGCGTTATGCACAAAATAATGAATGACCGCTAATGATGTAATATTAAGAATCATCCATTTAGGTTGTAAAATACCTGCTCTGCCAGTCAAAGAGGACTGGCACTTTCATGGTAACAAATGCCTTGTAAAAAAGTATGTAAAACGCGTTCCTTTGTTATTCTGTGGATGGGAGCTGTGTTTTAGCGATCAAGTGAATTCCTAGTCCATGGTTTCAAGGACAGTCAAACGGTGATAGATGGTGCAAGGGCGTCATCTATCATAAACCACTGAAAACACAAATTCTCGTCTCTCATATTTGATACGATAAGAAAGACAGAAAATATCGTATTTGGCACCCAAAGAGTTTTAATAGGTGTCAGAATTAAAGGTCCTACAATATGAAATTCAACCTTTCCAAAAAAGGTTGTGTTTTCTATCCCCCCACAAATACCCAATTTTGAACAATTAGGCTTTCTCATCATATTGGGGCTTTTATGGAAATTCTTCTCAGAAACAGCTCAACTTTACTCAACCAGCACAACCTTACTTTGTATAAACCCTCCCCCTCTTCAGTCTTCGGTTCCAAATGTGCATTTCCACTTATTTTACAGCATCAGTATTATAATGACTCTAAGATGTGGGAGGGGAGTAGCTGACAGAAATGACATGAACTGGTTATATCAGTGGTGATTTAGGCTTAACCATTATAAATATGTTTGAGGGACATAAACAATATGATGTTAAATATTAAAAAACAGTTGCATGTTATAGTTCCTTTATTGTTTGTTATTTCTGATGATTATTACAGTTTTTATTGTATTAATTTGTTGTCAGTTTTCCTTAGACCTTATGTTCCTGACGGGAAAATTGGCCATCAGCAAACCATACAATGGCACGTGGCCATCATTCTGACATACTGAAAGACTGAGTCAGAGATGAAGGTTATACGGCTGCATTTTAAGCTTACATAATGTGAATAGCAATCTGTGCAACTCTTTAACGTCTAATGAGAATGGAGAAAGGGGTGTGTGGCTCTCCAGACTGATAAACTCAGCTCCCCAAAGTCTCTGGGGAGAAAATCATTTTGCAATGTTTATTCCATTTAAAACCACAATAAATTAGAAAGATAGAGGGTGAGGGTGAAAAAAAGGAAAACCTGATATAATTTAGTTGCAGCAGAATCTCTCCACTAGACTGAATGTGTCTCTAAAATTCTGAGAGAAAAGTAGGTTGCTAAAATGCACTTAATTTGGCATGATAGATTGAGTCCATGCTTCAGTGACTGTAATTGAATCTGTGACCTATTTCTTCAGAGGAAAATTGTCTCTTGGGTTATTTGTCACCATACATTTTAATGGCATTCAATCGAATGTCGCTGAATTTATACGTTTTCATCTAATTATTAGCATTGCTCCCTCTGCAGATTATTTTTACCGTTACTTCTCTACACAGCGATATCTCAAGTCTTAAACAGCACCCCATCCATCGTTGTTGTCACGGGCTAGATTTGTCCTTAGGGTTCCTCTCGCAGCAGCACACTCTTAATTCAAAGCAGGCATGATGGAAATCAGGGATAATATTTAACAAAAACATCGCACTGACTGAACCAACATTGCAGTCGGTCAGACAGGCTATTTATCTAGTGCACTACCTCCCTCTAAATCCCACTAGAGCTCAGCGACTGAGCCTGAAACCACATCACTAGACAGCCATCTCCAGTTTGCTCCTGGACCTGTTTAGCAGGACGTCTCTATTAATATGGAACACTGCTGAAGTTTACTGCTCTATTAGTTATATACACAACATAATATTTCCTCCTAACCATCAATCAAATGACCTGAAAGCACTTTAAGCTCAAGAGATTGATGCACTGAACACCGATTGAACACCGATTACATCCAAGGATACCAGTATCACACAGAGCCATCTGGGTAGGTCAGACAAAACCAATGAACGATTCAATCTGGTTTCTTGTTCTAAATGACTTTGCCATACATTATGCCAATACCTATTGTATCACATCAACACTCCATCCAATAGTGTTATTAATGTATGTGTAATTCACAGCAAAGATGACCAAGTCAAGCTGTAAACAAAAAGGACAGACATGGCCTTATACAATGTACAGCATGTTCACAAACCATGTTCATATGACCCCTACATCTAGACCCCTAGTCTCATTGCTAGTCTGATCTGTCTGTGTAGATAAAATATAGATTAAACATGATGGTACAAGTAGATATGCGAGACGCTGCACACTCCTCGCAGCCATCACAGTTGGTCCTGATATGCGAGGGTCGCTATCCTCACCGGGAGACGATAACGGGGGAAGACAGGTCTTGTCAAACCTTTTAAAGTAAAGCGGAGAGAAAAGTCCGGCTTTCTGGCTACGCCTGGGGCCATACAGGGCATTCTTCAGCTGCCTCTACACTAATAGGACAGTAGGCTAACTGGGCCCCATCTCATTCCAGTCATTCTGCCCAGACCGATGAATGTGTAGAACAATCTAAAGTCTACACCACTGCCATAAATCTTTTACTGTACTAGGTTTACATCCCATGAATTTGTATTATTTTCTTGATTTTTTTGTGACACACATTTACAATTGTGTGTTATTGTGTAAGACCATCAGAATACACAGATACACATTCCCCATACTATATGTGCAATTGTATTGACCTATAAAACTGATACCGATATTTTGTATGCATTCAACAATTACTTGAGTATTCTTCTAAATGTTTCAGGTGATTAATCTGTTTGCATGCACAGTAACAAATCGTGTGTTTATATCCCCAATCAGCAGTCAAATCCAAGTATCAGGAAGTGCAAGATTTTCTTGGAGTTTTGATTATCGATTTATCCTACATGCTTCAACTAGCATATAACACTTTTCCCTGTTGTCATAAACTGTAGTCTTGGTATTGATCACAAGCATCTTTCCCAAAATGTATCATTTTGCTGACACCAGATGTGATGCTGGACGCAAAGAAAAAGATAGGTCTAATGTATTGTTATAAAGGTAAAATGCCTTGGTGGCTCAACCAAGTGATAATAAAATGCAGTGCTACAATATGGGACCTTTAATACAGTACTTTAGTGAAGACACTAAAGTACTGTATTAAAGGTCCTGACCTGTACACTCTAGTCTGTACAGTATATTTAAAACACACCCGTACAGATATTTTCACTGAAATATTTCCCATATTTGTTTTTGTCAAATTTGTCTCTTTGAGTTGCAAGTTGCTTAAAACGGGTTTGTTGCAAGGAGTTGCAACTGGTGTGGTTTGGGTTTAACTCACAGGTCAATTTCAGTTTTAACTGCTTATTATTCAATATTCATACATATCCATTAGCTGACTGACATGACTGGCTGAGTGCAAGCAACACTGAAGCAGAAGCTAATGTTAGTTTGATTGCTGACAGTGGAGATGATAGATAGTTACATATTCATCTTACAGAGGCAGTGTATCTCCAATACAGTATGACACACACACACACACACACACACACACACACACACACACACACACACACACACACACACACACACACACACACACACACACACACACACACACACACACACACACACACACACACACACACACACACACACACACACACACACACACACACACACCCAAATGTATTTACCCTAACTAGTCAAATATAAACTAGACAATGCATTTAAAGGCACAATTATATTTTGGGCGTCCATGTAGCCGCAAGATCCGTGGAGTCGTGGACATGCATGTGGTTCTGTGCATAGTCTGCATACTACAATGTGGTGTCTGCATGTGCCATGCGCAGACACATTTAAGACATGCCATTGCCAATGAATGTCACTTAAGTCCAAGTTCTTTATTGTCATATAATACGGCGGGTAGCGACCGATCACCTCCCTCATCCTCTCCTCAAATAGTGTGACTATTTTTATACACGTATTCTAGCAGTGTACTGTGCATTTAGTATAGGTTATTGCCTGCATATACAGTGGGGCTCTGTGCAAAAAAAACATTTGGGAGACGGGATGGCGGTGCAGACATGAAATGGTGACTATAATTACGTCACGCAGACCCTGACTGTTACGCTGTCTCGGAGAGTATAATTTGGCCTTAACAGTTACTTACTGATTCCATGCTTGCAGCAAGGTCCCGGATCAATGGCATTGATCCCTTTTATATTTTTTGCCACAACTTCAGCATTGTAGACTAGTTCATGCAGTGAGGCTGCAGTGAGTCATATTAATGTATACTCACTTTTCTCAACAGCGTGAACTCACCAGGTAGCTCCAATGTTACCTTCAGCTGAGTTCTACTGCAAGTCTTCTACCTTGCTCTGGCAGAAGCTACAACCACAATACTATTCATCTCGTTCTTGTTCAACAGCGACTGCTCATATAATAACGTCGATGTAACAACGTTGTGAACTTCAGAATGCCTTGTAAAACTAAAACTTTTTTCTTCAGCTGAACTGGAAAAATCGATAAAAGTAAGACATTTCCCTTTTAGCCAATGTTTAAATATACCAGCTAGTGTTCCTATTCCTATTCTAGGCATGTCATAACAGGTCAACTTTCGGCGACGACAGCAGGCAAAAAAAAAAAAAGCTATTCGGCAAGGTCAAGACCCGTAGTGTTGTGAATCTTTGTGAGCTTATAGATCGGCTATTTTCGCTATTCGGTGTACAACAAATCCCTTAATTCTGTGTGCAAAAACACAGGGAAAATGCAACACACAGTATGGGACCTTTAGTACCATAACACCAACCTACCTACCTACCGTGGTGTATTGGTCAATGTATACACTGTATGGAATGCTATGCATTAGGCCTACATATAATATGGCATACTGAAAAGACTACAGTTTATAAAAGGTACTTTAGCAATTACAGATAGTTTCGGTGACTGAAGAAGGTCCTCATCTCGCTCAATTAAGCTCAATCGAGAATGTTTTCTCTCCCTCGCTTGCAGAAAACCACTGTTTATCATTAAAGGTTAAATTGGTTGGCTCTCAGTGGAAATGTTATCCATATCACACTAATGAGTTCCAAGACGTTTTTGTTCCAATTAATGCCTCTAATTCTTCTTAATTAATTGTAGCCGGAGCTTACTCCCATCTGCTGAGCTTTGTGGAAAGTAGAATTGGGCCATTGTAAAAAAAATGAATAAATAAAAAATGGTGATAAACTTTGTGACGTATAGCCATATAGGCATATGTTTGCCTCCTAATTTGTTAAGCAAAGTGGATGAGCAAGCTGCTAGGTAGCAGAGAAGACAATCTTTGTGCCGCCATCCATTTTGCATGAAGAACTCATCTCGCAAAATGGCATGTTGTATGTTATGGAGATGTACCAATTTGCAGTATGTAAAACAGTGTGTCCAGAATGTCAGCAGTTTTTGAAAAATATACCTAGAGTATATATTATACACGAGGACAACACTAATGACTGCAGCGACAGTGTGGCACTGTAGCAACGTGTTGAGTGTCCATTCTATTTAAGATGGTGATTATTTCAAGGCCAAGTACTTAATTTTGCTCATGGTGTGCATCAGTGCATCTTGCCAATTGTGAGACGTTTTAATCTTACATTTGAACCGTTTGCTAAATTAACATTGCCTCCTTTCCATAGAAAATGACACATTGGGAGGGCTGAGTGACGTATTGTTTCAGCATCAACATCACAATTGTGCCATTGCAAGAACATGTTGCTAAAACTCTTTTACTGCTTAAAGGGGAAAACCACCCATTTTCAACATTTTACTGTCATTAATGTACCTTAGAGCTGTTGTGTGGAAATAATAAAAAGGTCCCCCCATTTTGTGTTTCCTAGAATGGAAAAAATCATTAACATGGTGAAACACATCTTGATGACATCATCAAGATGTGTTTCACCATGTTAAGGATTTTTTTCAGACCTCTAGTTCTAGGAAACACAGAATGGGGGAACTTTTTTATTATTTCCACACAACAGCTCTAAGGTACATTAATGACATAGTAAAATGTTGAAAATGAATGAATGCCCCTTTAATAGAAAATGAAAACTAGCAATGTTTGCATTTCCATACCAATTAAAAGCTCCATCTATCAAATACAATTACACAACTCATGCATTTTTAAATGATGCAATACTTATTCTATTGCATTTTGGATTACATTTTGTTTCCACTATTGTTCAGCCAACACAGTGTTTTATAAATCTAATGTAAACATGTTTGCCTTAACCCATTGAGACCTGGAACACATCCATGTCACGTTAGCGTTTAACCACATTAACCATTAACCAATTTTGGGCGGGAACCCCTTTTGGTGTTTTAAACATGTTATAATTTAGCTATTGAAAAATAGCAGATCTACAAGCTCATAGCGCGCCACCGAGTGGCGCGCTATGAACTTGTAGGTCTGCTATTTTTGAAAAATCGTTAAAATGTGCCTCAAATCTTTCCGAAAATTGTCATGATTTAGAAAACTTGGGTTAAGACAAGGATGTTTTAATGCTGCTTTGAGTAAAGTTATGTTAAGACACAAATCCACCACTGAAAATAGCCAACCAGTAGAGACACTTTCTAACTCTAACTCTATGAACTCTTGTATGAACTATGCAAAAGCAAATTTTCCTTGAGGGAAATATAAGCTCATCAGAATGCAAAGATTCCTTTACACACCAGCATCACATCCCAGCGGAGCAAGAGCAGAGCACTAGAGAGAGAATCCAATCATGTCTGCATTTGTAAGTATTACAATTCCATAAGCATTATTTATGAACCACTTGAACCCTCTATTCAACCAATATTCAGCTCTGTACTTGGTGCGCTCTTTTCTTCCCTCTAGATCAAATCTCGTCACCAAAAATAGCTGATCTACAAGCTCACTCGCTTGTATCCCGACACGTCGTGACAAAAAAATGCTGATCTCCAAGCTCACTCGCTTGCATTCCGACATGTTGTGACTTGTAGATCAGGTATTTTCAGTGAATGTTCCCCCAGAATAGGGATAGGGCTTAAATGTGTGTGTGTGTGTGTGTGTGTGTGTGTGTGTGTGTGTGTGTGTGTGTGTGTGTGTGTGTGTGTGTGTGTGTGTGTGTGTGTGTGTGTGTGTGTGTGTGTGTGTGTATAGATAGATAGGTGTGTGTGTGTCTATGCTCAATCTATGCTAATGTCGAGATTTCTCGTATATAGCGCATAAACACGCCTGTGCCAGATGAGAATGTACTGTATTTTAGCATTTAGAGATTTGACTCTGAAAAGCCCCGCCTTCCATTTTCCCCGAAAACCAGGAGGTGGAATCTTCCATTACTACCTCGCGCTATTTCAAACGAGATGCATGATGATTAATGAAGTCAGAAATGAGGACAGAACATTGCGGTTATGATCAAAACCAGCGCCGTAGATTTATAGACAATAGCAAGATTTGTCGGCCCGTAAACCAGGACGTGAATGGCTGCGTGCCCAGCCAAATAGATCCTGGAGGCCTGAGCAAGGCGCTGCCTAGCAACGGCCGCTGTCAAAAAATGGATTTCAGAGATCACATTTTATATCATTAAAAATGACCTGAAAACGTGTTCACAATGTCCTCAGCCTCCTACAGGTGTAATTATGAAGACGTGTGGACACGTCTTTAGCATCATAATTAGTGTGGTTGCCCTAAGGGCAACCAGACTATTGTAATCGTAACACTTTATTAGTGTGGTTGCCCTAAAGGGCAACCAGACTATTGTAATCGTAACACTTTATTAGTGTGGTTGCCCTAAAGGGCAACCAGACTATTGTAATTGTGGGCTCGCAACAGCGAGCACACACTAGTTATTGCCAGTTTATATTTATTCTTGCTTTATTCCAATTTCCGCCCTTTTTTCGAATTCCTACTACTTTCACACACTTTATGCTAGAAATTTAGTTCAAACTTCAAACTGTTCAGCTCTTTGCAGTTATGTGTGCTTGCATTTAGATTTTTACAATTGTTTATACTTTTTTAACTTTTTAACTTTTTAACTTTTTTTGACATTCTTTATAATGAGAGTCGATGGGAGAAACGTCCCATTTTTCACAGTTGACTTTTTTGTGCTCTTATTACTCTGTCATACTTTCACTTTGAAACTCCATTCAAACTTTAAAATGTTCATCAATCTTTGAATTTTCATTGGTGAAAAAGTTGTTTTGAAAAAGTTTATACTTTTTAAAATATTTAACTTTATTTATAAAATGTTTCTCTCATAGACAATGTATGGGATTTTATCTCTAAATCAACCTCACTTTTGCAGCCTCATTACTCTGGCATACTTTGTCGTAGAAACGTGATTTAAACTTTAGCTAGCTCACACGGCTGTGGACTTTTTCGTGGTTCAAACCGTATTCGAATATGTTACACGGTTTCTCCGATATCGCAGTTCAATCGCAGGCCGTATCGTCTAATTAGTGCGCCCTTAGAGTGCGGGGCCTCCTTGAGTAGAGTGTGGAAACTGAAATGCTTCACCTCGGAAATCTACCAAACAAATTGTCGTCCTGGCCAAAATATTCACTTTACACGGATGTTCTTTGGTCATTTTGTAGCCACACATGTCCTCTTTCACACAATGTAACCACCAAAGCACAGATACATACAGAATGTGAACTACGGCCTTTTAAGTGACACAAATACAGTCAAGCTGCCCATTGACCTCCATTGTATAATTCTTACGAGGAAAGTATCGTGAAGACAATTCTTAACTCGCTCTTATAACCACATTTTCGATCGTACCAACACCACCATCGCACATGTTGTACCTCAATGGCTCAGGCCACTCAAAGTGAAAAAAATATTTGCATTCGACTTTTACTTTTTGCGATAGAGCAATTTGTTCGGGCATAGGTTTTTCCCTATTCAGGCCCATTGAAATCTCCCAGTCATAGTGAAGCACTGTTTTACTCTCCCACAGCTGAGACATATAAGGGCTTAATTACAGGGCTGACATTAGAGTTACAAGATCTCAATGAGTTGCTCTGCGAAACCTTGTGAGCTTGTAGGTCTGCTATTTGTGCAGTCACAGACACACGCATGCATACGCACGCACGCACGCACGCACGCACGCACGCAGCTTGTAGGTCTGCTATTTGTGCAATTAGGCTCTACACACAGAGTCACAGACACACGCATGCATGCACACGCACGCACGTGCACACGCACGTGCACGCGCACGCACACGCACACACACACACACACACACACACACACACACACACAAAAACCCTGTCTTTTGCTTGCAGCATGCTACAGTCTTGCAATTTGCTCCATGGGCTTAGACCACCAATAGGAGCACGCTGTACTTAATTAATTGCTTAAGCCCCGCCCTTCTGTCTTCCCATTGGCTGGCCTTTACACAGCTCTAACTTTTGTTTGCAGCATGATACAGTCCTGACAATTTGTTTATGGACTTACACCACCAATAGGAACACTAATATAAACTTAAAAAATATATTTTTTTTAAACTTTTTTTTTTTTAACTTTTTTTTTAAAAACTTTTTTTTTTAAACTTTTTTTTTTAAACTTTTTTTTAACTTTTTTTTTTTAACTTTTTTTTTAAAAAAACTTTTTTTTTTTAAACTTCTTTTTTTTTAAACTTTTTTTTTAAAAACTTTTTTTTTTTAAACTTAAAAAAAAACTTAAAAATAAAAAACTTAAAAAAGAAAACTTAAAAATGAAAAACCAGTGTTCAGACTTGGTGGGTGGTCCCACAGACACAGCTATAACTTTATACATTGCGTTTTTAGCGAGCCCACGCAGTTTCTACAGGAACTGCTTTCTAGTTGTGGGCTCGCAACAGCGAGCACACACTAGTTATTGCCAGTTTATATTTATTCTTGCTTTATTCCAATTTCCGCCCTTTTTTCGAATTCCTACTACTTTCACACACTTTATGCTAGAAATTTAGTTCAAACTTCAAACTGTTCAGCTCTTTGCAGTTATGTGTGCTTGCATTTAGATTTTTACAATTGTTTATACTTTTTTAACTTTTTAACTTTTTAACTTTTTTTGACATTCTTTATAATGAGAGTCGATGGGAGAAACGTCCCATTTTTCACAGTTGACTTTTTTGTGCTCTTATTACTCTGTCATACTTTCACTTTGAAACTCCATTCAAACTTTAAAATGTTCATCAATCTTTGAATTTTCATTGGTGAAAAAGTTGTTTTGAAAAAGTTTATACTTTTTAAAATATTTAACTTTATTTATAAAATGTTTCTCTCATAGACAATGTATGGGATTTTATCTCTAAATCAACCTCACTTTTGCAGCCTCATTACTCTGGCATACTTTGTCGTAGAAACGTGATTTAAACTTTAGCTAGCTCACACGGCTGTGGACTTTTTCGTGGTTCAAACCGTATTCGAATATGTTACACGGTTTCTCCGATATCGCAGTTCAATCGCAGGCCGTATCGTCTAATTAGTGCGCCCTTAGAGTGCGGGGCCTCCTTGAGTAGAGTGTGGAAACTGAAATGCTTCACCTCGGAAATCTACCAAACAAATTGTCGTCCTGGCCAAAATATTCACTTTACACGGATGTTCTTTGGTCATTTTGTAGCCACACATGTCCTCTTTCACACAATGTAACCACCAAAGCACAGATACATACAGAATGTGAACTACGGCCTTTTAAGTGACACAAATACAGTCAAGCTGCCCATTGACCTCCATTGTATAATTCTTACGAGGAAAGTATCGTGAAGACAATTCTTAACTCGCTCTTATAACCACATTTTCGATCGTACCAACACCACCATCGCACATGTTGTACCTCAATGGCTCAGGCCACTCAAAGTGAAAAAAATATTTGCATTCGACTTTTACTTTTTGCGATAGAGCAATTTGTTCGGGCATAGGTTTTTCCCTATTCAGGCCCATTGAAATCTCCCAGTCATAGTGAAGCACTGTTTTACTCTCCCACAGCTGAGACATATAAGGGCTTAATTACAGGGCTGACATTAGAGTTACAAGATCTCAATGAGTTGCTCTGCGAAACCTTGTGAGCTTGTAGGTCTGCTATTTGTGCAGTCACAGACACACGCATGCATACGCACGCACGCACGCACGCACGCACGCACGCACGCAGCTTGTAGGTCTGCTATTTGTGCAATTAGGCTCTACACACAGAGTCACAGACACACGCATGCATGCACACGCACGCACGTGCACACGCACGTGCACGCGCACGCACACGCACACACACACACACACACACACACACACACACACACACAAAAACCCTGTCTTTTGCTTGCAGCATGCTACAGTCTTGCAATTTGCTCCATGGGCTTAGACCACCAATAGGAGCACGCTGTACTTAATTAATTGCTTAAGCCCCGCCCTTCTGTCTTCCCATTGGCTGGCCTTTACACAGCTCTAACTTTTGTTTGCAGCATGATACAGTCCTGACAATTTGTTTATGGACTTACACCACCAATAGGAACACTAATATAAACTTAAAAAATATATTTTTTTTAAACTTTTTTTTTTTTAACTTTTTTTTTTTTAAACTTTTTTTTTAAAACTTTTTTTTTTTAAACTTTTTTAAAACTTTTTTTTTTTTTAACTTTTTTTTTTAAAAAACTTTTTTTTTTTAAACTTCTTTTTTTTAAAAACTTTTTTTTAAAAAACTTTTTTTTTTTAAACTTAAAAAAAAACTTAAAAATAAAAAACTTAAAAAAGAAAACTTAAAAATGAAAAACCAGTGTTCAGACTTGGTGGGTGGTCCCACAGACACAGCTATAACTTTATACATTGCGTTTTTAGCGAGCCCACGCAGTTTCTACAGGAACTGCTTTCTAGTTGTAACACTTTATTTCTTTTTACTGGAGTAACCTTTTTTTTGAAACGCTACTCCTCCCACAGTTTTAACTGTACGCACTTGACCCATATGTCAAATTGACCGGAAAAATCGGAAATGGTGTGCTTGCTCATTGCTAAGAGAAATACTGTATAGTTTAATTGATATTAATTTATTAGTGAATTAAATTTCCCATTGACATGAATGGGAAAATGCGAAAAATCACGTTCAAGTATTTCTTCCTCGGAGACCGTAAGGGCTATAGTTACAAAACTTGGAGGGATAATTTGTAATACTTACTAAAATTAATTACCTTATAATTACATCGGTCGGCCTCATGGTGGCGCTATAACAGCCCACTTTACAAAATTCCTTTCTCACTGGATTCCTTGGGCCATGACGCATCTCCCCATATAGGTCACGCCCATTTGCGTCATGATAGATTTTCCGCCATTTTGTTTCTTGCAGAAAAATTATTTTTGGGGGGATAAATCCCCTCCGAATTACTTACGCATGACCGCAGGGGTGAGCCATTGTAATTGGCTGGCAATATCAGTGGGAGGGGCATATGTAAGCCACTGCGGCAACCACACTTTGCAATTTTTTAAAATTGCGACATTTCTAGTTCTTTTTACTGGAGTAACCTTTATTTTGAAACGCTACTCCTCCCACAGTTTTAACTGTACGCACTTGAGCCATATGTCAAATTGACCGGAAAAATCGGAAATGGTGTGCTTGCTCATTGCTAAGAGAAATACTGTATAGTTTAATTGATATTAATTTATTAGTGAATTAAATTTCCCATTGACATGAATGGGAAAATTGTACACATAATCTCTGGACCTTTCCGATGAAGACACCACAGGCGGAATTTTGATAGTGCGTATCGTTCGGCCGTAATCGGCTTCCGAAGTTAGTGGGATGGGCCTATTTTACAAAAAATGCCTAAAATCCCGAACGAAATGTCCGATCCATCCCAAATTTGAATCACATGTCGCGGGTGGTTAAATCAACCAAGTACCAAAAGCAATTCCATTTTCATCCATAGGGGGCGCCGCAAATGCGAGAAATGTAACCGTTTGTCGCAAAAACATGATTTTTGGGGGATAAATCCCCTCCAAATGACTTACGCATGATCGCAGGGGTGACGCGACATTGTAATTGGCTGGCAATATCAGTGGGAGGGGCATATGTGAGCCACTGCGGCAACCACACTTTGCAATTTTTTAAAATTGCGACCTTTCTAGTTGTTAAAGTAGCTCACTTTATATGCACTTCAGAAAAGTATCTAGTATTTTAAATGTATCTAAAAAAGATCTTTATACTTTTTTGATATTTATTGTACAAATAAACTGAACAGCCAGAAATGTTGCCTACTGTATGTCTTTCTTTTCAATACTTTCAGAATAATGTCACTTTCAACTAGTTCAGCATATATTTTTTTCACCATGTTGCTGGGAATCTTGATAAAAGCTACATCTCTACATTGGCACATCAACATAAAGGAGCACAACAGATGTGTTTAGAGAGCAGTGCGTTCATCACAAACCCTCCGTTTGTAACCAGTTTGGACTTGATGTTCTTTTCACCAAAGAAAGAATTCTTCTTGTGCATCCATTAGCACACATATTTTCATTTCAAGTGCATTTTGTCCATCTTCTCCATCTTCATCCATTTCAAACACCATAATAGCTTGTGCTCTTATCAGCCAAGTGCACTGGCTGGGCTCGAATCCACAGTGGTGCATCCCGTGCATTGGCTAGTGTAAATATAGGGCCTCTTGGGAGAAAAAGAGGTACAAATAATTGGCAAAAAATAAGATGTTTAAGCATTAATAAAGATGTGACAGACAGGGATTTACAGCAAAATGGAAACTATTTTCTTGATCTGTCTGCTTAGCGCTGTTTCTAGATTCTTATAGATTCTTAAGTCCTTTGGATAGAGAGCAGAGCCAAGGAAAATGGAGCTTAAATAAGTCCTGCATACATAGCAGCAATGCACACCTACACAAAATGGCAATATACTGTAGATATACTGTAATATTCCACTTGACTGGTACCTCACAAGGAAATTATTGTGCTCCTCTTAATAATAAAAGGCTCAAAAGCGCCGTGCAAGTGTACTTATTTCTTTCCCCCGAAATGAACAGATTGTCACTACGATTAGCACTGTGGAAGAACAATAAGGCACACTGTTGCCGCATTATGATCTGGGCTCTCCTCTGGAAGATTAGCAAAGCAGGGGAAAAGTCACATAATTATGCTGCCCTTTCTGCAACAGTAATCTAGTCCAGCGGAGGTGTGTGATACTACCACCCAATGAGGTGACTATTACTTTACTGCTGTGGCAAAGTTTTAAACGCACCTAACCAGAAACACAAAACAGAGACCTACATTGTTCAACCAAGGAATTTATGACACTATAGTGCCTGGGAGGTGAAAAGGTCAATACAAATGAACCTATGTAAAACTGCTACTGTGGAGGACTATCACAACAAGAGATATACAGTATAACGCACTTTTCCCAAACAGTGGGTCTGGACCCATTTGTGGGTCACGGACCTTATGGGTCACGACTCATGACTCGAGTAAAAATCCTATTTTCTTTCCTATACAAAAATGTAGGAAATGTGTATTCCTAGTAAATGTATATTTTATTAACACTCTAATCTAATCGCACAGGGTCAGTTGGAACCATTAAATCAGTGTGCCCAGAGATTTGCAGCTTCAGAGCCCATTTCAAGGTGACACAGGACTCCATCTTGATTGTGCAGTTAGCATAGCATCTAGCCAAAAGACCCGCGGGAGGATCACCAACCACCGGAGGTCCCGTCACTTCTAACGTAAGTGACGGGACCGTGACGGGCTGACAACACAATATTTTGTTAGAATTGGAATCATTGATTTAGATTCAGAGTTATTCACGTTTTTAGATTTTTAATCCCATCCATTCAAATGGAGGGGGACCACTTTGGGTGACATCCCAAACGGAAATGACATCGAATGTTGCCCAATAGACGCTCCCAGACTATAGAGTAGTGTGCTCTGTTATCAAACAAGTAATTCTCCGTCTTTTGATTAATCTCCGAAATAGGCATGATTGGCGCGTAATAAAACATTAATCCAACCTCCCGCTAATGAAAACACTGATCACATCGCTAGTAGGCCTTGCTGGGCCTCCGCAGAGCCCGGGGCGGGGGCTCGATTAGTTTCACTTCCACCAAAACAACAAGACCGCCCCTTCTTCGCTCAGGTTGCAAATTCGTCTGGCACCTGCTACATAAAGCATCTACCGCCCCCTGGCGTCCAAGGAGTTTAATACAGTACTTGAGTACATACAGTCAAAGTACTGTACTGTTATTTAACACCACTAAGTTGGTTGTCATAATGTGTTCCATCTCAATGCACTAAGGGTGTAAATCACCAGCTTCATTACGATAATAGTACGATATTGATTCTTTGGATACAAATATTTGCTGATATCACACATTTTGCCACAGCACTGCACAACAATGATTTGATTAGATTTGGGGACGTACAATCAATAGGAGACTGTATCTTGTGGGCATGCAGCTAACAGTCATGTTACATCAGCTCATAAACAAAGCAGCCAAACTATGACTGACAATAATTTTGATTATCTAGCATATTAAATCAATGTCAAGCCATTAATTAAAATGCTTTTGCTTTAGCAAGCAATGATTGACATGGTTAACTTGCTTAATAGTGCAGCATTTACCCTCTGAAATTGGATTCAGGATCAATAATTAATATTGTGTGTGTGTGTGCGCGCGCGCGTGTGTACTGGACTTCAATGTACTAAAGTGTCGCACCAGATGCAATGTGTGTTTTGGACATGCAATACTGCCGTATTAATTAGAAATGAAATCCACCCCTTTACCTGGCTATTCACTGAATGAAAATAACTCATGAACTCATAAACACACCTCATGAAGCCTTGAAATCATGGATATTCATTTTGTTTTTGTCACATTCCTAAGCCAATGATTTGATGACCAGCGTAGTGGACTCAATTAAGAGTGAGACTCTCTATTCTCTTTACCGGAGACTATGTCATCAAATCATTGGCTTCGGAATGCGACAACAAAAAAACTCTGATGGCATTTCCCAACAATTGTATTAAAAGCATCAACACAAGCTTCACCATAAATCTGGCCATGCGGAGTGCGTGGGGTACATGATGTAGCAATAAGAAAAAGACAATATGCAATACGCACAATAAACGGGCGCACTTCCAGGGCTGAGAGGTGGATATCACTCGGCTGCTCGACACGTCTTCCTGGGTACCAGATGGGACGAGTGACACCCTCCTTTTTTGGTGGCTTTTGGGTTAAGGTTAGGTGTAACAGTTTTACTGAGGTCACCGTCAGGGTTAGGTATAGGTATAGTTTTACTGAGGTTAGGTTAGGGTCAGCCATTTAAAATGCTCATTTGTTAATTCTCAACTTCAGTTTTTAGTGGCTTCTATGGCTTATGGCTTATTGTGCGTATTGCATATCGTTTTGGAGCGGTGCCTTAAGTTAAGGCGTATTCATACTCCAGTTTGAGGTGATAGCTTATCACCGCCGTGGTGACTGGCCGTGTCTGTCTGTCTGGGGTACGAACAGCTGCAATACCACTAGGTGACCTAAAGTGGCACTGTTGAGCAGCCTAAAATGGCCATTCACACTGAGCACTATAACTGCAGCCAGCCTGCGGTGTTGTTGAGCTAAGCAGCCTGCACCAGAATCACGGGTGTGATTTTTCTTATTGCTTGGCCCGGTCTCATCACTGCTTGCAGCTATATCGTTTTTCTTTTCTTTGTACCAGTTGTTGGTTATTTGTTGGACATAATTTAAATGGTGCATTTATAGTTACTAGTTAGATAGGATTCATAAAATATGACAATCTCTGTACGTAAGTATGTACGTCTAATCCAGGTAACTTGAGAACCGTTCACCCCACCGACTTCAAATTCAACACACGCGTTCCACCGCACCACAGGGGGTGCAGTGCCTGGTGTCCAGTCGGTCGGACCCACGGTTGTCCAGAACCGACACAAAAAGGCCTCTGCCCAGGCTCTGTCCATATGGAGCTGGCCTGTTCTGACGTCTGCATCATAGACTCCATGCAGTATATATGGATTGGGCATCACGCTCGGATCGGCGGTGCGACGTAGATGTGAGGGCCACATAGCGGCGCTGAATAAGACAGACAGGTTCCAATAATGGTGTGGCTTCCCTTTGCAATGTGTAGCTATGACTTTTGCTGGTCATGTCGCTACTATACCCAGTACCCAGGCAGCCCAAATAAACATGATATATAGTTAATAGTTGTGCAGTTTCTCAAAGAAGCATGATGTGCTAATATGCTAACATGAGCATACCGGCAGCTGGTGTTCCCTTTTGCCTTGCTTTTATTGATAGCCGTCAGGTAATTTACCACTTAGAATCAGTTTTTATTGTCAACAGAGCCCCTTATAAACTATGCACAAAGCAAGCAGAAACCTGGGCCTGCCAATGTTCAAAGCATCTCATCATAAATGCATGCTTTTGTTGCTGGAAATAATACAAATTGTGAACATAAAAGATAATTTGCATAGGTTAATTAAAAGCAGTGTCCTACTTTTCTCCTGCATTGGTTGTGTTCATCTGAATACTAATTTAGGTGCAAGCCATTTATATGCAGTTAATAATGCTTTTCTTGCCTTTCTAGAACCATTTCCGTCATAGGTGTTACATATTGAACATATTGAGTGTTCTTTAATTAAATGTAAATGGACCACTCTATTCAAAGTGTCTTCAAATACAGGATGTATCTTGTGACATCTCATGGGCTAAGTTCCATATGGAATTTGCATTTGAGATAAGGTAATCTCTTATACCTTGTATACCTTGTTAACTGTATAACATCACCCCCCAAACAATAAACACGTTTTCCATTCCCAGTCTTCTTTACAGTGTGGCTCGCAAGAGGCTAGTCGTCTGACGTCTATGTCTGTCCATGTCTGTCTAGAGCTAATCTCACAAATCGATAAGATGGATCAGCACCAAAAGAGTATACAGGTTGCCAGTAAGTCACAGAAGTACCTCAACAAATTGATTTCACGGATTATAATGTTTGAAATATTTAACTTCAACTTTATAATGAAGACAATGGGTCTGTGATCAACTGATCATGCTGAAACACCATGTCATAGATGACTGATGTCATTAAGGTACAGTTGGAGGCCATCGATATTGTCCTTTTCTTTTTGCTGAGTTTTGCGTGATCTGCGCAAAAGGACAGTTAACCCATTTTGGGCGGGAACCCCTTTTGGTGTTTTAAACATTATGTTATAATTTAGCTATTGAAAAATAGCAGATCTACAAGCTCATAGCGCGCCACCGAGTGGCGCGCTACGAGCTTGTAGGTCTGCTATTTTTGAAAAAACGTGAAAATATTTATTTCAGAAAACTGGAGGAATTAGAAGGATTTTTTAAAATTTTGAGGTCAGGCCTAAATGGGTCAAATAATAAGGGACAATATCGGTGGCACCCAACTGTATACCACGGCAGGGTTTGGGTTCTTCCCTATTATAGTGGTAGTATACAGCGGCAGTGACAACACAGAAATGTGTGTGGGAGGAATTAATTGGCATAACGACTATATTGGAGAGAAAAAGGGGGTAAAAAATAATTGGCTTCTCCAAAATGACGACAATATAAGGTTTCTTGCATAATACAGCATAAAAAGGCATTCAAATACATGAAAGGCATTGAAAAGCATAAATTATATAAAATAAAAAAACATATATTATGAAGTTGTACTATAAACTAGTGGGGTATTACTATACTACAAAGAGGGATGCCATTAAAAGACACTAGTGCCAATCGATTAAGACTCATACATCAATAATGTTCAGTGACACTGTGAGAAATGGTAGATAATACACTATTAAAATAGTGCTCCATGGAATCAATATTAGCACTTTGGAGTAATGCCATTGAAGAGTCAATGTTCTTCAAGAACATATTTTATGGTGCGGCACTGACGGGGCCTGGCCATTTAGGCTCATCCATCTCTGCATCTCCGTCTACAATATTCAAGTAGACCAATCACAGCTCAGATCACACTGCGGCTGCCATGTGCATACAGCCAACCACAGAGCTCAGCTCACACTGCTACACCAATCACTGCCCATCTCACACAGCTACAGCACTACAGTATATGTAAAAAAAATAAAAAATAAAATCGCAAATAGCAATTGTGCACTTAATGGTAACCTTTTTTTTTTTGCAAGATGTTACAGTAGGAATGGGTACAATAAGGTTTTAAAAAATACCCTCCCAGATTATAGGCATTTTAAACTCAGCCTTTTAAACCATATACTGACCTATCAAATATTGGATTCATATAAAGCAGACCACTAGGGGGGCGAGCCCCCGGGACGGATTAACCCCCACGAGGGCCCCTGGGCCGTGGCCCCACTGGCCACCACATAAATGAGTTGGGCTCATTTGGGCCCAACTCATTTCTGCCAAAAATCTAAAACTAGCTATTTTCAATTAAAATACTGAAATCCATTATTTGCTATCGATTGAATCAATTAGTTTGACTGTGGCATCCCTTACCAGACTAATCACATTTACATAGCTCCGATGAGAACATATCTTCAATGTGGTGCAATGCAGATGTATTGTATATCTTATGTGGTATAGTGCTTGGAGGAGGGTACAGGGAGCAACATTGTTTCCATTCTCACCCCGGTCACCTCTTGTTTATGCATTTCCAGCTTCAAAACGCATGATCATCATTCCTGCTCCATTTGTATCACCATACAATGCACTGCACCCTCGGAAGACCCACACTTTCATCTAATTCCAAATTCATGACCTCATCACAACACAGAAATTGATTTAGCACGCTGTGGTATTCTTTTCGCCACAAAGGGCCATTCTGATCCTTATTTTTTCATCTGTGATGAAAATATGTGCTGGATCTTTCTTTGTTCAGCATTCAATTAGATTTGAAGTCATGAAGTCAGGCTTGATGGTGCATACTGTATATAACACAGGCCCAATAAATCACTAGACGAGTACAACAGAACACAGAAATATCACACAGCCTACGGAAAGGACTGCAGGCCTTGATTTACAATTAAAAAGCCAACATGAAGGGAGATTCATATCTTTTCCAAGTTATAATCTCACAATAAGGTCCATGTGTTAAGCCTCTTAATAAAACATGCTCTTGAGCATGAGGAATTTACAGTACATACATCAAGGGAGGAGCTGTTTGAACAAGTGCATCACGATCTTTTGGAATGAATATAAACTATGATAAATTAATGTTGCAATAACAGCAGGCATGCTGCTTGTGTTGTCAAGGACTACAGGTTGCAGCAATGTGTTTGTCTGATATGTAGTGCAATTGCAAATCCTGCTGAAAGGCGTCATTAATCCTCTCATCTGGATGCTCTTGGGACATCCAATAAAGGAGTTGGAAAATGACTTGTTCTCCTCAAAGTGGTACACTAGAACATCTTAAACGGCAAGTGTAATAGTTTTTTCCCTGATTAGCTCAACGTGTTATGTGTTGTGTGTTATTTATACATACTGTGTTAACAATACCAGCTTACTCTGTTGACCTACTCCTCCACCCCTCCACCCCCCCCCCCCCCCCCCAACCAACCATACTGTAGAGGAGAAATCCCTTTGAGTATGGTGAGCAACCACAGAACTGCTTGCACCGAAGAATAGACACATTATGGTGTAATAAGAGGAGAGTTCAAAAGCTCTGTCTTCGCCAGTGAAAAAGTTGTTAACTCCCTCCCTCACGATCTGTAAGGATCCTACTGTTACAGTACAGTAATGCAACTATAACTAGACAGGCTGTGCTCTGTAGCGAAGGCAGTATGAATAGGAAAGATTCGTGCTGTAAGAGTAATCCATATCTTAGTTTGTGCTCATGCAGATTAAACCAATGTAATGTAAATATACAGACTAATATTTGATTATGCACCTGGGATGGAAATGGAATGCTTGAGAACTTCCACTATTCCAGTACGATAATTCGTAGGCTAAATCAAAGTAATAATATATATATATTTTCTATGAAATACATTTAGAATTCTACCCAGTGGCTGCAGTAAAAATCTGATGATGTTATTGATGGCAATTAAAAACAGCCAATATACTAACTCATCCATTATCGTGATTATTTTTAAATAAAAATAAACATTTGGAAATGATGTTGATACAGAGACTCTTATAGCCACGCCATTAAAAGTGAAAAATGTTGAATGTTGTGCCGCTGATTTAATCTTCTTCTCTGAGGAAGTTGTACCGGGATGCATTGTTGAATGTTACTAGTGATTTGACGAGTAAGTGGTAAGGTGCTGTTAAAATCAATAAAATGACCCTTCAGTCATGTCAAGAGAAACATAGCGGTACACTGTGAAGGACAGGTTCTGGTCGATGTCAGTGTCCAGGTACTTAAAGGTCTCGACCTGTTCCACCAACTGCCCCTCCAGCCTGAATGTTAATATACCGTTATCATATATGGTATCTCTAATTAATAATAACCTTGAAATACGAATACAAATATTTGCAACATTACATTATATTCATTTGACTGGGGTTGTGTTATTCCTTACTGGCCTTCTACGCTCTGCAGTAGGTGGCGTTCCAATAAGGAATGTAGTGCCAATAAACAACGTAAAGCCAATGTCCCTGTGACAAGCAAACAATGACTGAGAAACAATAATGTCTGTGCTCTGCAGAATTGTTTTGATTTGTATGCAGAAACAATGGGGCATACGAAAACAGGAGGTTGCAGGTCCCCTCGCTTTATGTGTCTGCAGTTTTAAATCTTCCTTCCAAACCAATAATTACACTACCTGCCCTAGTTTCAAGGGTTCAAAAATAGCTTCTGAATGAGCAGATGTTTGCATTTTAACTGCAGCTGTCACGGCCAGGGCGCTGGCAGGTTCATAACATGCATACTTGTTGTAATTGAGAGGTAGTTCTGCTTGTCAACTGTAGAAATACATCCGTCATAGCGGAGCTGCTTCTATATATAGTATTTATTGATAAGGGTAGTGCAGGATTTCTCAGCATCCTGCGAATAATTTGAACTTTGTCATGGAGCTCTGAGCTTTACTGTGCCGTCACAGAATCTGGCCATCCTTCATCACACCATATCTGAAGTATTCTGTCATGCCCACCCTCAAGGTCCAGCCACATTTGGACGTAAAGGCAGAACGAGAGCACATTGGCAGTAAACATATGAAAAATATGAGCCACATAATTAACCACATGAACCCCAGTGTCCCCATTCTGGGCATGACATGACATTTGGCAAATATTTACAAACATCCTGCAAAAATAGCACATCTACAAGTGAGTTTGTAGATTGGCTATTTTTTGGCTAAATGTTTTGACTTAGAGGGGGAAAAGGCAGGGGCCTCTGAACTGGCCAAGTACAGACCCCGTCCCCCAGGGGAATCCGGTCAATTTAAAAAAAAAAAATCTTTTTAAAATTACAGTAAAAGTAGCCTATTGTACTAAAGTCATAGATGTCTTTTATAAAAAATAAAACATTTTAGAGGATGTAACCTTGTGCCTTTTAAATATCGGATAATGATTGTCAAATTTTTTACACTTTGTTGCAATCACAAAGTGTTAGTCACACACGACACAACACAGCGTCATCGTGATGCAACCAGATCTAAGCAGTGAGAGCAGAACCTGATCAGTCACAACCCTTGGGAATCCCTCGCTGTGCCAGAACGGCTCAAGTTCACAAGCAAACAAAGACCCAAGGACGCAAGCCACCTGCTGCTGTGCCAACAATACAACAATCGGCCACTACAGGTCACCATGCTGGCAAACAGAGGAGCGGTTTACTCGTCGACATGGCCACATTTCCATTGATCTAAACAAAAACAGCACTGCGCACCATCAATAATAACAATCACTTAAAATTGGATGGCTTTCCCCCTTTTTCTTTTTAAGTCAAATGATCTGGAACACGAGTAATAAGGCTTGTCGTCTGGAGTGACCAACCTTGCTGTCAGATACATTCTAGTCAAGCCAGATAGCTTTGTTTGACCGGTCAATGTGAAAAACATTATAATCATCCTGTCTTACAGCAATGCAAACACCTTTAAAACAGGATTTCATATAAAAACCACAGGCAAACTGACACAACATCCTGTATTATTAATGTGGAAACGTAAAACAAACCGTGGTCCCAGACTAGGAACAAAGAGCTAAAATGACTTTTATTATGTGTCTCAATGCAATACAAACAAATCCATACAGGCTAGCTACTGTTCTTAATGCAATAGACTACTGCAGCAGCAGGATTGGAGGGCATGGTCTCGACTTCACTTACAATTTACTGTAGATCTGCACTGTTCAGTGCTGCCATCATCACCCAAGCTTTACATATTACCTGCTATTTTAGGCTGCGGTGACAGGGAACACGATCCTAAATATCAATGCCCCATTCAGTGTACATTCCTCAGCTGCTCCCAGCCCAGACTAATGAAGGTGCACAAACTTAGAATGTGCATCGCCGAGCGGCCAGCAAAAATAATCTGCTGTCAACTATCACATACCACAAGGAACTAAAATAAATAAATAAATGAATAAATAATAAGGTCAACGATTTCACTGCAACGCCTAGAGCAGACTTTACTAAGAAAAAGGAGGGGGGAAAATGAAAGCCAAAAACAACTTGAAGTTTACTTTTGTGGTAATGTTGCCGTTATGTTGTAAAATATTACTGTGTGAAGCATACAATAGTATGCTGTCCTGATTTCCATTGCAGCAGTTTTCTTTTTTATAAGTAAAAAGTAATAAAAAACAAGTTCAACAGGGAGTGCAGTGAGGTGGGATTTGGGTGGGTGAGATTTTCACTTAAGTGAGACTGAGATATCACCACCACAAAAATAAATTCCAGCCGAAAAATGTCTGCAGCTGGTCCAGATGTGTTTTCTTTTTTCTAAGTTCTTTTTTGTTGTTGTCCCATTTCATCTATAAAGTTCACCAGGTGCTAGAAAACCAGGTGCATGCAGTTGGCTGGCTATCTTCGACAATTCGAAAGGGGGATCTCAGACTCTCAATAGTTATTCTAGTGTCGATCGGCAGGTTGTGTTAGTGAGGTTGGCGAGGTGTGAGAACTGTGAATGCGGGCTTGCATGCATCTTCAAAATACCGTCAGCTCACCCCTGGACAGCCCTACCGCCAGCTCACCCCTGGACAGCCCTACCGCCAGCTCACCCCTGGACAGCCCTACCGCCAGCTACTGGTCACGTCACTGGCAAAAATGACTATTGACTTTTTTTCTATTGACTCTTTTTTTTTAAAACCCTACTTTATCAGCACACAATCCAGAGATATTTAGAAAAAGCTAGTTTTAAAAT
This sequence comes from Electrona antarctica, assembly GCF_951216825.1. Lineage (NCBI taxonomy): Eukaryota > Metazoa > Chordata > Actinopteri > Myctophiformes > Myctophidae > Electrona > Electrona antarctica. The sequence goes on along the minus strand of NC_136808.1, from coordinate 34,777,869 downwards.
TGGACCAATCCGTTTTATCTTAAGAGTTCAAGAGTTCTTATTTTGCATACATTATTAGAGATGCCGCGATCCGATCTTCTGATCGGATATCGGGCCGATATCAGCCAAAAAACGTGATCGGGATTGGATCGGACTACAGCGAAAATGACTGATAAAACGCTCCAATCCAAGCACTCCATTCCAGTACTCCGCTTCAGTACTTTGTTCCATCCAGCATGCAGTAACACGCAGCAGAGGCAACGTGATCATAATAACAGTGTTTTGCTAGTGGTACTAGCAGGTATGCTAGCAGGCAGCTAGAGCTAGCTAGCAGGCAGGCAACACACAGCTCGCTCAAGCTGCAGTACGACTCTCAAGCGGAGCAAGCAGCAACGTCAGCCTTATGGGAGTATTACATATTAGAAAACGAAAAAGACAACAGCCGAGTACAAAACTTAAATAAAAATAAATTAAAGAGCTCGATTCCCCAACCCTGGCAGTAAACAACAGCAAAGTTCCTCCATGTACTAGTGTAGAGAACGAGAGGCTGTTTAGCTTCGATCAGCGTCAATTATTATCTTAGACGAGAGAAGAAACAGGCTGACAGCTGAGCATGCCAAAATGCTCATCTTCTTAAAAAAGACAATTTTCGTTGACAAAGATAGAAGTTAGTTGAGCAATGCTTTAAGTGTTTGTCTATACTCGATGCTACAGACCATGCAAATATGACAGCTAAAGTGCAACAACAAATGCTATAGAACGGGTTAGTGGTTACAATGTGGAACACGGACAGACAGTATGCTGTGTAGGACAGTGCACAGTTTTCAAAGTGGGATTAGGGGTCCATCAGGAAGTTCTAAGGGGTCCCGAGCTAAATAATAGTAAGGAACCAAATGGACCTGTAACTCGGTGTACAAATGGAACCAAATGTACCCCAACCAGTCCATTTGTACACTGAGGTAAATTGACATTTATTTTACAATATAAATAAAATATAAACTAGAAATGCACTGTTGAGGTGCCAACTTGTGCCTTGCACATAAGGCAAGCAGAGCACGCAAGTACTGCTACTAACTAATGTCTATTATAACTGCTGTTCTAAATCCTTTAGACCCATTTGTTATGACCATGGGTCATATGTGTAGGTTTCTTCCCTCTTGGTGTGTGTGTGGGTGTGACTGATTGAGTGAGTGACTGAGTGAGTACCAGCTTGTGTGAATGGTGAATGAGTGGTGGCTGAGTGTGACTGGCTGAGTGGTGGAACCTCACAGGTGATTGGCTCCTGGCTTCCTGGTCTGGAGTATAAAGCTGCCTACCTTCAGATCTTCAGATGTCTTCCTCCATGCCAGTCTCCCAACAACACCAGTCTGGTGCTTTTAGTTAGCCATTACCTGTATTTTAGGAAGTTTCACTGTCAGCATGGTTTAGTCTCGGTACTGTAGGGGTGGGCGTCCTTTCTTTTGTTTTCCTTGTTACTAGTGTGTTTCTTTAGTTGATGTTAGGTAAGATACCGGTGTTTGTTTTGTGTTTGGAGAAGGTAAGCATAGGTTTTCTTTTAGTTGAGTAATGTTCTGTACAGGTGCCCACCCTGAGGTAATTTATCCCATGTATTTGATGTAACTGTAACTTATGAAATAAACCACTGTAATTTTCAACTGGTGTTGGCTGATTATATTTGGGAACTAGGTAGGAGGGAGACCACTAGACCACCTAGGCCGGGTTGTAACACCATTATTGATCTTATACGAACCTTGAAACGTACCTTAGGTGTCTTTACACGAGAACGGTGTTCATAGGAAACTGCAAAAAAAAGTATCGTTTGCTGGTGTCCCTTTAGACGAGAACGGCGTTTTCAGGAGGTGAAAACTAGAGATGTCCCGATACTGTATCGGTCCTTATTTGTCATATCGGTTCATATCAGTATCGGCGAATATGCCAGTCTAACCACCGATCCGACAGGGGTAAAAACATTTTTTTTCAAAATGAGTTGATAGCACAGGCAGACTCTTCACATACTAGAGCATGTCTGAAATAAGTGTCGGAGGTGAAATCGACATGTAAATATGAAATAAATGCTTAAACATGTAGCTAGGTGTAATGTTAAAAACCACAGAAGTGAACCTTTCAAGTCTGTTTTCTCAACTCGCTGTTTTCTGCAAGACATTACTCTATAATCTCAAACTGGTGGGTCAAACTGAACAACCAATACGTCAATTTGAAGCTATGATTCCCTGCTTTCATATGAAATGAAAAAACGAAAATAAAAAAAAATCCAATGGCAGTCTCTGTCAAATGTGGTCACAAATGTTGGGGCATGTGGAGTTTGCTTTTGAGTTGCCCAAACTGCAAGTGCACATATGAGTGAGCTAAAAACACAACAGGAGATCACACTGGTATCGGTATTCGGTATCGGCTAACACAGCAATTGTGGTATCGGGATCGGGAACGAAAAAATCGGGACATGCCTAGTGAAAACGCAACAAAGTGAAACCACTTCCCAGAGTGGAAATCTTTGAGAACGCAGTTTCCTATGGTCTCCATATGAACAGGCAAAACGGCGAATCCGCAAAACTTATGACATGTTGGCTCACAACGCATATGTTTATTAGTTCCTACAATGAACAAGCCTCCCTCTTAAGCGCCACTCATCAGCGATGGTGAATGTAAAACCATGATGTAAATGAAATGCCTTGTGATAGGTGGCAGGCAGCAGCGTTTATGTAGCCTAATGTATTATAAAATATATAACCATCCCGTGGCGCGCTCTGCCGGCATGCTCTGGGCTGCCCGTCAGTCACCTCGATGTGTTAGTAGAAAGCAGGCAGCGAGCGACGGCCACAACCTCGTCGTGGTCTGGAAGCATCATTCAAAACCTCGATAGGGTTGTGTGAAGGGGGGCTACCTGGTTCTTCTTCTTGTACGTGGGTGACTGGTCTATTTACCACCACCTAGTGACATTATAGCGTTTTCATAAAGTGTGCGTTCTCGTGTAAAGAGTCAATAAAAAAATTAGAACGCAACGGAACTTTTCCGTTTTATCTGGAGATGGTCGTCGTCTAAAAGAGGCCTTAGTTACGTCACCATCAACAGCCAATAAGACACACACACACACACAAAACGTACCTTAGTTACGTCAGCCAATCCCTGATTGGTCGATGGACACCACAGACATACATACGACAGCCGATTACAGTACTTAACTAGAAAAAGTGCCCTTATTCTGGGCACAGGTCTCCACCAGGAGGATAGGAGTGTGTGTGTGTGATGTTTGGCAAAATGTTTAGGAGCAATATAAACGTGTGTGTGTGTGTGTGTGTGTGTGTGTGTGTGTGTGTGTGTGTGTGTGTGTGTGTGTGTCGCGGCTTGGCCTGTTGTAGCGCCACCATGAGGCTGATTTTAAAACGGTCAAGTGGCATTTCTTCCAAAGCCTAGTGGGAATATGCATGCACAGTTTCACCACAATCGGACGCTGCGTTGAGTAGTTGTGGCGATTTGTACAAAACGGGTACAAAGCGGGCTACTCCTGAAAAGTTTAGAAGCCAATCGTAGACAATGAGGGTGGATTATGAGAAATCAAACACATGACTATGGAGAGCATGTGTACCGATTAGCGTGAAATTTGGATAAAATCTGAAGGAGTAATATTAGAAAATGTGTTTTACATATGGTGGCGCTATAAAGAAAAATGTGAAAAATTCCAGGCAAAGGTTTTTCCTTGACTCTAGGGAGTTGGCATACAAAGTTATCCACAGATCCGTGCAGTTAGAGGTAAAAACACTTTTCGGCCAGTTATAGCGCCACCATGAGGCTGAGTTGAAAATGTTCATGTGGCATTTCTTCCTCGGCCTAGTGGGAATGTGCGTGCACAATTTCACGGAAATCACATGATGTGTTCATGATTTGCAGCATTTTGTTTGAAACTGAGCACTCCTGCAAACTTTAGAAGCCAATCTTAGCCAATCAGGATGGAGTCTGAGAAATCTGAAAGACCTGTTTCGTTGAATGGCTCTAGAGAGACTGTGTACCAATTTGCGTGATGTTTGGACAGAATCTGTAGGTGTACTGTCCAAAAACTTGTTTTGCACAAAGCGGCCTCCTGGTGGCGCTATAACAGGCCGTTCTGGAAATTTTGGGGCAGAGGTTCATTGTTGGCATCCAGGGAGTGTGTGTGCAAAGTTGGCATCGACCGGGTTAACGGTGCCGGAGATTAGCTGTTCACAGACGGACGGACACACGGACGGCCGGACACACGGACACACGGACGGAGTGCAAAACATACTCTCTCCCCATGCCTTCGGCCTGGTGGAGACAATAATAGCTTGGGATCCCACAGAAAGAAATTGCTGTACATGGCCGTCAGTAGCCTAATGCATGTCAAACTGGGCGTCCTTGAAATTAAATATTCAGAATGAATGTGTATAGCCTAACGATGCTATTGAGAAACGTATAACAAAAACCTGATCAATGTGCATTATCCACATTTGAGGTGAGTATAGGCTCAAGTTGGTCAAAATAAATGGGTCAGTTATTCTCATAACCTACTGTTGTGGAACTTGTTTGATTATTATTCTGGGGAGGTTATGTTCTCTGTTTGAGTAATATCACTTGATCAATCCTGATTTTAACATTCCAAACTAGAAAATCAGTAATAAAACGTAAAGTCAATGTATTTATGTCCTAGTTGTTATGTTAAACAAAACACTACGGTAGTCAAGCTACACTGTTCAGGACATATACCGCAGGGTTTGAATTACCAAATTCAGCACAGTGAGTGAGTGTGGCTCTTTAATAATTCATTTGAAACAGAGTATTACAACAAAATACCTAAAGCACTCCAAACTGTAGTAAACATCTCCCTTACAGAATAAATTTCAGTGAAGGCCAGGATCAAAACACGGTTCAGTATTATGGTCGGGAAATACCACCTGAACTTGTGCAGTGGGTATAATGTACACGCAGAATGCCCCTATAAATAAATGTATGCATTAAAATTTAAAACCATCCTGTTAAATAAATAAAATTGATGTAACAGTATGTGAGATGTAGGCCTAATGAATAAACTAATCTTGCAATAGGCCTATTTATACTATTTCAATTGTATCTTGTACTGTAAGTGATACCGCTTGGTACCGCCTTGCTACATTGCGTTTGCCAAACTGTGCTCTACAACACTCCAGTGTGGCAGATTGATGGGACACACAGCAGCACCCTGTTGCGTCTATTAGTGCCCATATATTAGTGGCTGGCAGCGTGTCAATTTGACATTAGAAGGGAACGAGAACATGAAGTTGCACCTGCCCCTTTGTTCTCCGCCCTGAGGGGTATCTTTGTGTTGGTCTCACAGCAGTCCAACCGTACAGTTAGGAGGCTTACCGCACAGCCACTGAAAATTAACTACATTTACATGCTCCTCCCATTTACTGTTGTAGAACTAGGGAGTGTGCTGTATATGGCAAGATAGCTTCTTATATACTGGTGAGCTGGGAGAGGTAACAAGGCTGCAGAGAAATATGTCAACAGAACTCAACGGTTACTTTGCTCCTTGTCGTCTTTGTAATCTCGCGCACACACACACACACACACACACACACACACACACACACACACACACACACACACACACACACACACACACACACACACACACACACACACACACACACACACACACACACACACACACACACACACACACACACACACACACACACACACACTTAAAGCATCAGTGTTTTGCCAAGTATTTGGGGGGCCACTTGCAATACCCTCACGGCCACCAGTGGGCCCCAAGAGAACCAGTGTCACAACGTATCTTCATTCACAGGTTCCTGTAGCATGAGCCTGTGCAGACAGAATGAGAAATGCGTTTCAGTGAGCACCAGGTGGGTTCTGGTGAGTGGCTCTGTGGCGTCTGGGGAATTGAAAACCGTTTTCGGCTCGGTGTATGCAGATATCCAAACACGAAGTTTGGGAGATAAGATGCAGTGGCGTTACGGACAAATCATGTTCCATTTTCTCAGCTCTTTACATATGGATAGATTTCTATCCGTCACTCTGTCTGTCCTCCTTTTCCCCGTCTTTCCCATTCTGTCTCTTTTGTATGTCTGACTTTTCTTTCTTTCTGATGGAACAGAAAGACAAAACTTTCATGCTAGGACTCAATTACATTTATGTATCAAATAATTTGCTTAGTGATGTATCATGTAACAGTTCTAATATAATGCATTCATGCACACATCATTGTATGGTCTAATAATATAATCACAAATTAATCAACAAATTAATAAACTATGAAATGAATTGTTAGTTGCAGATACAATACATACAAACCTGTTTTTCAAGTATTGTCAGGCCAGCGGCAAACCAAACAAACCATTATGATTTGAGCATATTTCTTTTTTCCAAATAACCCACACTCACTAACTCACATCACACACTAATAGTGCGTTTGACTGCGGAACACGCTAAACCCGTCTTTTTTTCCCCCATTGTCTTTCCCTGCCAAAACCCGCCTTTTGTATTATTATTATCATTATGTTTAATTTTTAGTTTTCAAGTTTGACACAGCTGTGGAATCGGTAGGTGCGCTAGTGCATGCATTTGAAGATACATGCACAAACAGGAAATAACGTACATTGGATGTAGAAAGAAAGTGCTGGTCACTACCGATAGCTACGTACCTAACAATTTATCATGATTCAAATTAAATCGGGTGTGATTTTACTTTTCTTGACTAAAGTTCAGTGTCACAAATGTTGTGAACAATGAATAGGTGTGCTCTGGCCTGGCATGGCTGGTAATCCAGCATGACAGTGTGTTGTGGGTTCGAGTCCCAATCCCGACGAACTTTGCTGTATGTCTGTATTTTGGTTTTTCTGCTAAATGTGTTTCTATCCATGTACATCAGTTTAAAGCGGTTTTTCTTAGTAATTTTTTGCCTAGCATTGTAGAGTTAAGCTAAAAACTAGATACAATTGTCACTATCGAAACAGTCACTACCGAAACAATTCATCACTACTTAGTGACATGAATGTTTCGGTAGTGACAAAATTGGATGTTTATGCTTTTTAATGTACTTAATTCTAGTAATTCTAGTAGTTTAGTAGTAGCTTGAGCAAATGTAAAGCATCTTATGAGGTTATATTTAGCAAAATAGTTAAGTGATTAAGGCACCACATTGTAAAGACAATGCTGTGGTCACTACCGAAAAGGTGCAGTCACTACTGGTTGGACAATGGTTGTTTTGTCTAAAATCAAAGATAGTGAGTTATCAACCAATATTTTAAGATCATGATTGGTTAGGTGTATGTGTAATGTCAACTACAAATAATGCTGAAATCAATATAATCAACTTTATACATTTTACAAAGAATATTGCGTTTAGATTTTGATTACTCTCAATAATTCAACATAAAAAAATTGTTCACATATCAATTTAAATGTATTTAATTGTGGAACCACCTACATACATTCTTAAAAATGGTCTGAACAGGGGGAAATTAAAAAAATAATTTGAAGGTAAAAGTCTATGTTTCGGTAGTGACAAATTTTGGGAGAGGAAAGATATTCCAATAAATGATTAAAATACAATATGATAATTGAGTGTGCCTTTACTAAATATGTGTCCCTTAGATCTGGTGCAACATAATAATAATAATGAATTGCATTTTTATAGCGCTTTTCCAAGTGCTCAAAGCGCTTTACAATGGTTCATTCATTCATACATTGGGAGGTGAAGCGGCGAACAGTCGACGCCAGCGTCCTCACTTCCCACATTCACACACCAATGGTGGCAAGCTTACACCGACCGACTCATTGGAGGCAATGTAGGGTTCAGTGTCTTGCCCAAGGACACTTCGACATGTGGACAGGAGGAGCCGGGATTCGAACCACCGACCCAGGGATCATTGGACGACCTGCTCTACCTCCTGAGCCACAGCCGCCCACAACATGAATATGGTAAAGGTTTTTCCAAAATAGCATACAAATTTCACACAATTTCAAACTCTGAATTTGAACCGAATCGGTAGAATGGCCCATATAGGAGCGGCTAGCACCCCTCAAAAAAGAATAGGTGCTCTCTCTACCAAAAAGGAAGCAGCAAACTGGCAGACAGCAAACAATAATAGCCGTCACCGTATGTAGTAGCATATATAGCTGCAGCTCCCTCCTCTCATCTCATACAGCACGTGTGTGTGTGTGTACACATGTGGGTGTGTGCGTGTGTGTGCTTGTGTGTGCAAAGGGGGATTACTTTGTAGAGGCATTCACAAGTTCAGTCCATGTACAATCACAGGTAGCTCTCATCCCTAGAATGGCTGACATTCTATTCCATATACAGCCAACATATACACATCAATATTTTCAGAGAAATACACAGAAGAATACATTCCCTATATGATCTCCTCACATCAGAACAATGTGATCAAATCAGCCAAGTTTAGGTATGGTGTGGCTATTACTATTCTCTAATCAATTTGGGCATTTAAAAATTACATGACCCATGCACGTGTGGCTGAAAATATGGCTATTTTGGTTAATTGTTCAGTGTTTTCAAAAGATTGGAAAAATAATGATTTGCAATCAGCATGAAGGCAGATTGTTAAATTGCATTTGCAGTTGTACTCCTATGTTGCATTAATAGGCTACTACTACTACTTTGCAAGAATTATGCTCTTTCATACCATGTAAAACAACATTCTCTGCTGCTTGTGTGTCCACTTTATTTGATGGGAAACTAGAAAAAGTGCCCCTCGGGGCACAGGTCTCTACCAGGGCAGGTCAGGTTGTGGCCTCCTGGTGGCGCTATAATAGGCCAATGTGAAAAGGGTGCCATTTGTTCTTATGCCTTTGATGGCAATTGGATGATTTGAGGCATTTTGTTCCAAAAATGTGTTTTGCAAAAATCCACCCATTGGTGGCGCTATAACAGGCCAATGTGAAAAGGGTACATATATTCCTCAGCCTAGTAGGAAAGTGCGTGAAAGATTTCACGTAAATTGCCCGCTGCGTTCATGATTTGAGGCTTTTTGTTTAAAACGGGCCAGTCCTGCAAACTTTGAAAGCCAATGTTAGCCAATTAGGATGGAATATGAAATATCGGACAGATCCGTCTTGAGCACATGACTATAGTTACTGCGTAACGATTTTCATTATTGGACAAAATCTGGAGGAGTAATAAGCAAAAAATGTGTTTTACAAAAGTCAGACTCCTGGTGGTGCTATAACTGGCCGTTCTGGAAAAATTGGGGCAGAGGTTCATCTAGGGAATGTATGTACAAAGTTTGGCATGGATCGGGCCAACGGTGCCGGAGAATAGCTGGTAACGGACGACACATACACATACACACACACGGACGGACAGACACACACGGACCAAGTGCAAAACATACTCTCTCCCCATGCCTTCGGCCGGGTGGAGACAATAGGGAATATTGTCCCAGTTTTGTGATAAATTGCATTCAGATGGAAGACTTGACATCTTTCCAAAGTCTTCTAGTGTGAGAGGGTATCAGACTTTAAGTCTTGTAAAAGTCTTCAAAGTCTTTTCAAAGTGCTGTAGTGTATGGGAGGCATGCTGTAATGCAACCAGCTCTTCAAAGTGCTGGAGTGTATGGGAGGCATGCTGTAATGCAACCAGCTCTTTAGCGGGTGGCTTATTCAGGCCTATTCATACTCCAGTTTTAGGTGGTAAAAGGTGACCACTGAAAACTACAACATGACGTCATGCCGCGGTGGTAAGAGACTCACCACTCACCCAAACATATGTTTTTATTTTTGAGGCTAGCCCCTCCTATATACAGGTTTAATGTTTGTCTTTCCTAGACAAACATTAACAACGCCATTGACAATGGACAGAGTTTAATGTTTGTTTTGTCACTAACAATTTAAAATAATGCCATTAACTGGTTCAGACCGTACGACATGTGGGCACATCATAAGCAATCCAACCGACGGATCCAAAGGACACACGTAATATTCTGAATTTTTCTCTTCCAAGGCCACCATATTCTTCGCAATTCGTTCATTCATGGTCCGGTCACTTCCCTGTTTACCACTGCAGAAAGAATGCCTCGTATCTGCTAATCTAGGGAGCTCTCCGTGGTTTTGATCAGATGGATATACTAAGCTCTTAATTTCCGACTTCTCACCTGCCTCTCGTTCAAAATATGAACACGAGGGATCAATGAGCGATTTTTATCGAAACGAGAGCAAGCTCGTTTGCGCAAGTAAAACGTTGCTTGGTCTGTCCCCCTGCTGCTTGCTCGTGTCCTTATGCATCTGCACCCCACGACTGACAGCCCTTGGTAGGCAACCCAGCCTGGCAGAGATCTGTGCTCCGAGGAGAGCACTTTTGTAATGGTAAACTGTGTTTTAATTTAAAGTATTGAGTATGATTGAAAGAATAAAAAGATGAACATTTAACGAGTGGAGAAGCACGACAGGCAAACTGTGGCAGTGTAACTCTTCTCTCACAGCCTGAAAGATAATTGGGGCAAAGGCCATGAATAATACACAACCTCTCATAATTCCCAGATACAAATATACAGACGAAAAGGAATCGTTAATCTTCAATATTTACAAATGGAAAGCAGCTCCATCAATAAACAATGAGCAGGAACGAGCTAGAATGAGTTGTGGCTGTCAGCCACAACTCATTCTACGTAGCTTGTTCTTCCGAGCCAAACGCATCGTGACACTAAAGTCTCACTCTTGCCTTACCCTGAAAGTTGGCAGCCCTGGTGGCTGTCCTTTCATGCCAATTCCTGCTGAATGAGTAACCGTGGCTTGTTGGTTAGCCAACACATAGGCTTAGGCTATATGAAACATTTCATACAGTTATGTATTATGTGACCACCACGCCAGTTTGCTGGCATTGATCCAAACACCCCCACAACACCCGTATATTACATTATCAGCTTTTTTTATTAATTGTTGGCTTTAATGCATTTGATTTTATTATAATTATCTGAGCCATTACACTATTAGCTTTTACAAGGGACAATAAACCACAAGAACATTTGCATTTCACTTCGCCAACTCATTTTGTGTGCCCCATCAAGTCTACATGGTTGTACAAAATACGCCTAAAAAGGAGAGGAGGCATATACAGTACTATTTGTTTACCAGTTATTTGGGGCTATAATTGGCACTAATACAGTACATTAGCCAAACTTCCACATTGTCAGCAGCAGAATATTGCTGACACTCTCACTGTGTCCCACATCAGCTATGGTGACAGTTTCAAGCTCACAATACTTTTGAGTACTCAGTGCTGACAGGATGTTATATGTTATGTTAGTGATTGTGTGGAATTTGGAGACAACACTGCACTGGGTAATTAACCACTTAAACCCTATACTTTGTTGACCGGGGTCACCCACCCCGGGTCTATCTTTGTTCCCCTCCTTTGAAAAACAGGTGATCCATAAGCGGGGAAACTATAGGATGTTTCAAAGTGAATGTACCTGGTAGGGGAAAACAGTGTGCGTGCATAATATTGGCTAATGAGTTATTTATACATGAGGCCGGTTAGGACAAAACGTTGTATTTTTTGTCCGCTCTGTTGTCAATAAATTATTTTGGGAAATTATTTTGGTAGCTTTTAAAACGGTGTGCAGATCTCCTCTTTCCTTTCTCAGTCTTTTTGTTGGGGATGCTGCACCCGTTTGTGGATGTGCGTGCACCTCTTGACCATTCTAATGAGCTATTTAGCATGAAAAGAGCACTGGTACTGTACCAACAGCCCTCTCTGTGATGATGTGATGTTCTCCATCGTTCTGTTATGTGCACAACCTTGTGCAGCTAGGCTACAGTATTACTAGTTTTAGTTACAATTCACAATGTAGGCATTTAGCAGATGCTCTTAATCCAGAGTGATTTACAGTAAGCAAGAACAAAAACACGGTAATACATCAAATATATAAAAGTAGTCATCAAGAATCATACGTAAGCTAAGAACCCAACTGTGGAATATCTATATAATTAAACAATGCGTATACACTATAGAGTGCTATAACATAAATTGAGCCTTTGCATACGCCTGTAAGGTCGTCAAGGCTATGGCAAATGCTACGGGTTAAAATGGAGACATACCATTGGTCCAATATCTCAAACCCTCACCTCCCACGGGGCAGCACACCTAAACCTAACCTTAACTCTCTCCCAACCCTTAACGCACCCCTCACCAACCTTAATCTGGTCGTCTTAACGCACCCCTCACCAACCTTAATCCCGTCGGACCAATGCTATGTCTAACCAATGCTATGTCTAACCAAAGTATGCCTCCCAGTCTGAAGTGGTGGGGTTCCATCTTCCCTGCGTTTTCATATCTGAGTGTGCAGGAGGGTTTGTAGGGTCCGATCAGACTTGCAAGATATGGGGGTACAATACCTTTTTTGCTTTGAAGGCCAGCATCAGAGTTTTGTACTGTGCGGGCAGTGACCGGGAGCCAATGGAGGGAGAGGAGAAGGGGGGAGACATGAGAATTTTAGCTGGTTGAAGACCAAGCGACATTGTCCAGACCTGCAGCATTCTGGATGAATTGGAGAGGCTTAAGTGTGCATGCCATGTAGGCCAGTAAGGAGAGTGTTACAATAGTCAGGATGCACTCTTACTTCCGGTTTCAAAATGGTCGACGAAGGACCCGCGAATTGATGTCATTTTGTAGATTTTGCCTGGCAATCTATGGTAAGGTTCCCCCGAAAACATGCCAGCAGAAAATGTGTTTTAATGCTTTTTAAGCTCATAAATATGCATATATTTTTACATTTGCCTTCTCAGTTTTAACCTGTGGCCCCACGTTTTGTACTATTTTTAACTAACCTTATGAGCTATCGGTTACCTAAATTTCCCTTTGGGGATGGATTAATAAAGTATTTATCTATCTATCCATCCATCCATCCATCCTAGATAGAGTGCAATGACCACTTTACAAATTAATTACTTGGTTGCATGCAAAAGCAATCCATGTTTAGTAGTTTAAAACCACAATCAAAGACTGCAAAACATACACAGTCAGGTGTATAGACCCACAATATGTCCTGATGTCTTATCGAAGGACATACTCCCATGTAGATAAGGCATGACATCTGCCATGCCTCTCTGGGGACAGATGAGAGGCTCCCAAACAACAAACCTTCCTTGAAATAGGTCGTTGTCGTCTTTTCAAGTAAAAGTTCAATTCTCACATTTCCGTGGTGGAAATTGCAACCACGCAGATGTTTGTAAAGGACCGGCATTTGCCTGAGAATGGAGAGCAAGGAAGCTAATTATAACCTAATTAGCCAGCTTACCTTGCCGGCAATATAACAGTGGGTTTGGCAGTGAGTGAAGCATTCATGCTTTGCAGGGTTTTAGTCAAGGCAAGTGTTTATTAACACAAATGAGATGAGATACTTTTTTTTACAAAAGTGATAAAAAGGAATAGGGTCTCACACTCTCATCATTGTGCTGTGAACAAGCTGCACATGTGTTTATTTCTCTTATCCACACGTCTGAATTTACTCGAGTGATAATACACCTCAGTGAATCAATCGGCATATGGCTTTTGCAAAGTTTCTTTTCATGCCGTAACCCGCTTTATTTAAGTTTGAATGCCGTTATAATGCCCGCTATATTTTACTTCACCCCTTTAGCCCTCAGTAATGCAGTCAATGTCCCTCTTCTTCCTCACACACCCCCATAGCGATCTTTCCTAAGTAGTTTGTAATTCACTACTGGATGGCTGAGTGCACTGCCCAAGAGCTGGCTCTGCTTGTGTCATGTTATGCTGCATTAGAATCACAGATGACAGCTTGGACAAGTTTGAGGCAGATGGCTCTTAACATGGCATCAGTTACAGGTCTTACAAGGAGAGAGACCCTTTCATCCTTTGTTTGTCCTGAGCTTGTTGCCTTCACAGAGGTCATACCATTAGAATCCCCTTTTTCACCATCATCATTAAGGGTGATTTATGCTATAGTTGGGTCAATGGGTCATTTATTTTTCTATTGTCTTAGTTTGAGAAGAATCCTTGCTAAAACTCTTAAACTATAATAGAAGATGCGTATTATTTTGTTGCCGTTGGGAGAAAACCTTACGTCTGTGTTGTTTAAAAAAAAAACATTGAACCAATTAAAAAGTGCTTCAGACAAAACCTCTTCACTCCATTGGACCCTCAAAGTAACTGCTACAGCAGCCAACTCAACCACCTCTCCACTTACTGCAAGTAATTGACAATATATAAAGTCACAATACCAACTTTGACGAGGCAGTATTGCTTTGTTTTAAAAATATAAGTTTATATAATTTCTGTATAAATATATAATTTCCTGAAAAAAATCATATTTTTCATTTCCTGAAAAATGAACATTTTGGAGTTAGGTGGTTTCTTCCCAACAGCAGAGATTTGTAATGTACTATTAACCGAATGTATGGCAAGAACTCGGGACCTCGCCTGTGCCAGAACGAGAGAACTAGTCTTTCTTTAATTTCAAAATAAAAATACGTGTTGGATCCGTGGCCGCGTGCACGCTTAATAGTCCTCCTGGAATGAGAATGTGGCTCAAATATGGACGGTTATCACTTCCGGGGTGGGCGGAAGTGACCAGTCTTGTAAGCTTATAGTGCGGATTTCTCTGGCACTACATTCTGGCATGGCAGGTAGGTAGGTAGGTAGGTAGGTAGGTAGGTAGGTACGTAGGTAGATAGAGAGAGAGAGAATACATTTTAGTTAAAAATCTATATTTTTCCTCTCTTGTTGTGGAATTTAAATTTGGTCTACAAAAGTCTAAAATTGTGGTGTTCAGTTTGAAAGGCAGACAGAAAACAGAGGTAAGCCTGTTTGTGACACTTGACTAAGCTACCGTTTCCCAAACAGTGCTGAAAATAACCCAATCTCTGGCATCAGCAGAATGAACCTCTCCATTTTGTGTTCATTCTAAATGCTCCGTAGTTCTACACACAGCTATCCTCACCTCCTGCATAAGGGTCTGGTTTGGGTCAGCCACCCTGCAGCATCTCATCCGGTTAGTGGAGAAGATCATCATGACTGCAACCTTCATCCGTCCACCTTTTCATCTACAGGGCCATGAAGATGGCAAACAAGATCGTCGCTGACCCAGGCAGGACCATTGAAGCTAAAACAACCAGTTACAAGAACAGTCTCTAGTTGAATGCATATTAAAAAGAAAGCATCCGTGTCATTTTAAAACTTTAGCAACATACATATTTCAGAAAACTCTCAGGAACAGTGCCAACAGAATGCACGAAAAAGGCAGAGAAGAGCCGTTATCCGGCCGCATGACCCGGAAGCGATACATCGGCCATTTTTGAGCCACGGGCACGGCAGCGATCTAGCTATAGAACCTTTAATGGGTTAATTTATTTCCCCACTCCTATTTCCCACTCCTCCGATATTTTGCTAGTGTACATTTGCACGTGTGAAATGTGAGCTCTGCATGTACCCAGTCTAACTATCAGGAGCAATAGGCACTGTTAAAACGGCGTCCAGGGAGCAGTTAGGGGTTAAGTGCCTTGCTCAGGGACACCGACATGCAGACTGGGCAGACAGGAGGAGAAAATGAGTAAACTTAACTTCTGATTCCCAGACAGCCTCTCTGCCCATACGGCTATGACCCCCCCCTCTTTACAACTATGCCACATCTGTTTCAGATTGTCCCCATCTATCCCCTTTGTGACTGTTTACACTCAGTAAAGTGCAATATCTGCAAATTCTGTGGATTTTACTGCATTATATGCCTATATCCTTCAAGCAGATTCGTATCTTGAAATATGGCACAGTCATGTCAAAAATATGCCACCATGCCTACCTGTTATTAAGACACTAAGGTATTCATACTGTGTGTGGACTTGACAGGTTACCACTTACAATTCAACTTAAACTAACAATTTAGTAGCATTTTGATGAGACATGTAATTTGGGTAGGTATACATGTAGGGACACAAATTCAGATAATGGTTTGAACAGATGATGAGGAGACACGTGCTCGTACTGTTACAGAAGCGTGTAGTTCTGGTCTAAGTACCGATTAAAACCAGGAAAGCATCTGTAGACTGTCATTTTAGATTTTTGCGTTGGCTATTCAAAACTAGCAGATATACAAGCTCACAGCGCGGCACAAATTGATGCAATGTGAAGCTTGTATATCTGCTATTTTTGAACATTTTAGAAAAATCTTGAAAGTGTACGATAGATAAATTTGGTACATTGGTTGTTTGTGAATGAATGCCATGTTCCATTATTAACCAGAAATCATATCTTCCATGTCACTATGACTCTGAGCGCTTGTCCCGTGCACTCTGCCCAGAGAGATAACTCCTGTTTGTATTTGATGGCCTTCATTGGCGCCCCACATTATCTCTTTCTCTCGGTGAATAACATGTTTTGGACTCAGTCTCCGCTCCGGTAATCTTTGCATTTCTCATAATAAGAGCTGTGACACTCTCACCATTTGTAAATATCTCATCCTTCAGATGTCGCTATTATTGTCTCCACCAGGCCGAAGGCATGGGGAGAGAGTATGTTTTGCACTCCGTCCGTGTGTGTGTGTGTCCTTCCGTCCGTCCGTCCGTTATCAGCTAATCTCCGGTACCGTTGACCCGATCCATGCCAAACTTTGCACACACTCCATGGATGCCAACGATGAACCTCTGCCCCAAATATTCCTCAACGGCCTGTTATAGCGCCACCATGAGGCCGATTTAGGCAAAACACATTTCTGTAGATTACTCGTACACATTTTATCCATACATCACACAATTCGGTATACACTATCTCCATAGTCATGTGATCAACACAGATCTGCATAATTTCCCATCTTCCATCCTGATTGGCTAATATTGGCTTCCAAAGCTCACATGATTGGTCCGTTTCGAACAAAATGCCACAAATCACAAACACAGTGTGCAATTTCCGTGAAATTATACATGCTCATTTCCACTAGGCCGAGGACGACATGCCACTCATTATTTTCCAAATCAGCCTCATGGTGGCGCTATAACAGGCCAATTCCTGTTTTTAGCTATAACTTCATCAATCTGTATACAACTTATGTATGCGCACTCCCTAGAGGCCATGGAAATTGTCCCTGCATCCCTCCACATCTGCCGGTTATAGCGCCACCATGAGGCCGATTTCTGCTAAACACATTGCTTATGTTAGTCGCACAGATTTCATCCAAATCTCACGCAAATCGGTACACATGATCTCTGTAGTCATGTGATCAAGACGAGTCTGTTGGATTTATCAGATTCTACACTGATTGGCTAACATTGCCTTCTAAAGTTTTCAGGAGTGGCCTGTTTCGTTCAAAATGCTGCACATGTCCTGCTCATCCAGAATTCTATCCTCAGAGATTCGATGAGTGATCTGGCTCTGCATTTCCTCAACAAAATGAAGAAAATTGTTGCAAAAAACAAACTATATTACTCCTAAACATTTTGCCAAACATCACACACACTCCTATCCTCCTGGTGGAGACCTTTTTCTAGTTCACTTTCGTAAACCTCTGACCCCAGAAGATAATACTTCCCGATGTCAAAAGATTGTTTTGAATATACTATATAACCATTCCACTGATGATCCATCAGTGGGAGAACTCTCTGATGCCGTTTTGGACTACATTCGGTCTCCCCCAATATAACGGAATTATCATTTTAAAACGTATAATGCTCGTCTGGATTCCTTTCTTGCGTGTGTCAATTCTTCCTTGGGTTTTTCTTAACAAGGTGATTTTACTCTGGTATACTGGTATACTTTTCATATTCTCTCATTTAAGGTATTGAGTAGTTTTCTCTAAAAGTATTTACATCCTTAAAAAGGTTTATTATTATAATATAAATTTTTCTATAATGCTATGGTTAACATTATACCATAAAGTTAAGGTTTAATATTTACAGATTAGCAATACATTTCTTTGATAAAGGCTTTACATGCCTGTACGATAAAGGTACATTTTGACTTGAGTACATTTTACAACTACTCTTCCCAAAGCTAAATTGATGGTTCAACTCCACATTCTTCTATTCAAAGGTTATCTTAATGATTTATGGCTTTGAACGCCTATATGGTCTGAGCATATCATCTAATTACTTGTAAGTCTGGCATAGTCCAGTGGTCCTTCCCTTTCTTGTCATAAAGCTATCGAAGCTACAGTCTATTATTTATCTATAATTCATTTTCAAAGTTATCAGTGTGATAACTACTGATTTAAAGGCATTCGCAGAATCGGCCTCAGGTCTCAAATGTGTTCGTGCCAAGGACCCTTTCTTGGATAGCAGATAAACTCACAGCCTGGCATGAAGTGACGGGTTGTGAGCGAGCCCCCAGTAAGGCTATCCAACGTCGAGGGAAAAATGGAACTGCAGCACTTTCATGGAGGTGGACGGACGTTCATGCGACTCGGACCTCAAATTTGAGGTCCGGGCTAGGCTAGGCTAAACTTCCGCTCGCTCGAGCCATTGAGATATGATTGCACTTCCGGCAGTCTTCCGGGTGCTTCCAAACGCCACTGAGCAACTTCTATTGAAATGAATAGCAGGGGGGGGGGGGCTAACGCTCCAATTCGGTCTCTATCCTTTTATTACTCTATGCTTGTGAGCTTGTATATTCATTTTTGAATGGCCAAGATGAAATCTAAAATGACAGATGCTTTCCCGGTTTTGATGGCTTAATGTGCTGCGGTGCATTGGCAAGGTGAGAGGGGTCCCTGATTATTTTCACCCATCCTTACAACGCTTCGGTCACACTGACATTCATCAGGTTATCTCATCCCTGATGAAGGTCAGTGCGACCGAAGCGTTGGATTTTCTGTATTAAATTGATCCTTGTAAAGCCAATACAGTGTGCAGGATTCTTTTTTGTCTTCTCACGCTTTTGCCGTCTACTACGCACCTATCCTATAAGTAGGTGTGCGAAATGACTTGTTCCTTTTTTAACCGAACCCATTCTTAGTAATTAGCCACAATCCATCTTGAGCTGATCTGATAGATATTGATTAGTTAAAAAGCCAAGTGTAAATGCAACCAACCTAACCCATTGGGACTGTTTCTCTCAAGCCACCTCTGCTTTCAGGCAGATTGATGTCACAGGTTGCAAAGTATTGACCAAAATGTTTACACAAATGCAAGCATTTCTGTCTAATTCAGTTGGTCCACATAGTGACTAAAACAGACAAACTAGGCAGAGTAGATTATATAGAAGTTTAAGGGGAATAAATAACAAATGATATATGCTAAACATGTGTGTAAATGAAAAATGTTAAAGACACGTTATCTGCATGTAAACCTATATTACACATTTAATAACCGCATACACATATTTTTTTTTATCAAAGGCATATGGAACCTGCTCAAATAATTATTTGTGAACCAAATGTTAGTGTGAGAAAGCCATTCACTGCACACAAAAAATAAAACAAAAGGGGGCTTTATAAGAAAATGTAACCAAGCCAGCTAAGAATCTTTTTTGCAATCCCTACTTTGCTCAGAATAGAAGTAGAAGTGTTTTTTTTGTTGTTTTTAAGGGGGGGGTGGCAAATAGTGTCTTAGTTACAGGAGAGCCTCAGATAAGGAAATGGGCTTGGATAATTATGCCCGCCATGCTGAGTCAGGATGAAAAGAGAAAATTCAGCAGCTGCTGCCCTCATGAATAAGCTAGAGTTGCACTGCTGGCTGAAAAACATTTAGCAAACTATATAGAGAAAACCGCTGTTGTATCACTTCACCATACACCATTATTATGAAAGGGGAAGAAAACTGTTGAAAAAGCCATTCTCCTGAGAGAGAACACACACACACACACACACACACACACACACACACACACACACACACACACACACACACACACACACACACACACACACACACACACACACACACACACACACACACACACACACACACACACACACACACACACACACACACACACACACACACACACACACACACACACACACACACACACACACCTTTTAAAAACTCTGATACAACATGACAGATGAAGCATGTCTTTTCTTCATCAGATTTACTGTAGAGGCGTTATCACTATCAGGTGTCTAAATACTTCCTTAATGTCAAAGAAGACCACACCCACAACACCAGAGGGAGTTCAACAAACCATGTGCAACCCAGATTCGGCACAAAGGGACTAAATTCATTTCGCTCCTATGCCATCAAAATTTGGAACGCCCTACCAACAGTGATTAAGACATGCGAATCCCTTGACTCCTTCAAAACTGCTCTCAAAGGGCACCTACGGACGGCTGCAATTCGAAACTGGCCGCGTAAAATCGGAATCACCCACCCACCCCTTTTCCCCCGCACTGTATGTTTCTTTTCCCTTTTTACCTCCTATATGATGATTTCCTGTTTTGACTATATAGTTGTGTATATATTCGTGCATCTCTAAATGTTTTGATGAATTGAAAATGGTGGGCCCTATTGTAAACAAGTGTAATGCTTTATGGTGTCGTCCTCTCATAGTTAACAGGTTTTGTATTGAGTTGTACTTGAAATGTACTGTAATTCTGCAAACCGTTAATAAATCAATCAATCAAATCAACAGAATAAGCAGGGAATCGGCCATTGTCCTTACACAAAACGCTCCTTTTCTCCAACACATTCCTACAGCGCACCTCCACTCAACACATTGCAGCATTGCAGCAGAGTTCACATAAAACAGACAGGTTCAAACGATTGCAAGTCCTTCTTCTCCAGGCCATCGGTGTCAAACAATGACAGACAATTCTCCCAGTTACTCTCTTCTTCTCTCCAATTCGCTATATAAATTGCTTTGGACTGGAAAAGATATCGTCTGGCAGGGGCCTAAAACGAGCCCCACACACAGGAATAGCATGAAGGCGATGGGTGTAGAGCTGAGCAGACATTTCTCTAATTGGCCATTCTGTTGTATAAGAAATAATTGGCTCATTTTAGTCAGCAGAGTGATGAGTGCAAAATAGATCATGAAGGGGGGGGGGGGGGGGGGGGCTAACGTTCTATTGGGACTAATCCAGGAGTCATTCATATTTATTCTCCGAGCTCAAGATAAACATGGATGTCCGTGTCTCAGGTGTCAGCACTGTGAAAGAAATGGATGATTAATGATTCAGGTTTCTCTTTTAAGTGCCATTATGCATTGTCATTCACAGCGGTTATACCCTCCACCAGTGCTGCAGATATCTTATTCTAATCTAAACCCTGCTGCCTGCCCAAAAACACAGGGCCAAAATCAATCTGTCCACCCTGGTTTACGCTGTTGGAGGAGAGGAGTTTCAATTTGAAAGGAAGAGCAGTGGGCACCGCCACCCGCTACAAGCCAGTGTTTACTGTGGGATGGGTTTTAACTAGCCTACAGTATGTTTAAGTGCTCTGGAGCAATCAATAGAGTTTTGGATGGTTTTGCAATGACAATTTTGTTTTTAAATGTTTTGTTTGTAAGATTTTCTTTTTTTTTAATGTAATCTACTGTACATAGGGTCCTCTGTACACCCATTCATGGCTACACACCATCCTATTGTCAAAGAAGCATTGTTGATGGTTCTTTGAGGCACTTTTAAACACTTAAACCCTAGCATCCCAAATTTGGGCCTGTCTTAATGATTCAACATGTCTTGACATTCAAAGCTCGCAACACAAGCTTGTAGATCGGCTATAAACAGAGAGATTTTAGGATAAAATGAAGAGTACCATGTACAGACCGCTGGGAGACATATCGGTCAATGAAGTATAGTGTGGTTAAGGGTTCTTTCTAGAACCATTAAAATAAAGTTATTTAAAGAAGCTTGGTCTGAAAGGATCTTTCTGGAACCAAAAATGATTCTTCAAACTATTGCATGACTTTGAAAAAACAGTTTTGGTTCCAGCTGGCACCTTCATTTTAGATGTCACAGGCTCAAAGCCGACACATTCATTTCTCTCCTGTCATTAGTCCTACATCATGTCCATCAACCGAAAAACCATTGAAATTGTCAAGGGGCGTGTTAAATCTCCTGCATAAAAAGACTGAAAATATACAGTATGGATAGAATTACTTTTTGCTGAGCTGTCTATTCTGTGCACAAAAGGAATAATTGTTAATTAATATTTCACAGAGAAGTACAACCTTCTGTGTGCCTGACAATGCCATTGGCCTGCTAGATTCCAAGGTCA
Organism: Electrona antarctica; assembly: GCF_951216825.1. Taxonomy (NCBI): domain Eukaryota; kingdom Metazoa; phylum Chordata; class Actinopteri; order Myctophiformes; family Myctophidae; genus Electrona; species Electrona antarctica. The sequence continues at coordinate 34,755,732 of NC_136808.1, read as the reverse complement.
AAGGTACACCATTGTCCCACTCCCAAAACCCGATTGATTGATGTACCTACTAATAGGGCAGCTAAAAGTTATCGATTATATTTATCGATTATATTTATTATGTAAATGTGTTGATTAACATATCCATAGATGCATTTTTCCCCTCTCTTTTTTAAGAACTCTATACAGCAAAAATACGTGGGTACTTTCTACTACATTGCCTTGGCTTAAACAATCTTTATAATCTCTACATTGCTTCCAGAAATGAGGTCAAAGCACTGGTTTTCATACAGTTTAAACTCAAATATAAATGTTTATCCTGGAAGAAACTGATATACCGGTATTCATTCTATATTTATATACAGTTTATATTTATAACATACCTGTAAACTGTATATATTTACAGTATAATATAACAAACTGCATAGAGAGATGCATTTAGTGAAAAAAAGAGAATTGTTGTGATTAGATTAAAAGAAACTGGGACATTTTGAAAACTGATAGTTTTCTTAAAGAAGCTCTTCCATAACTCCAAGCCCCCTGTATAGAAGAAAACTTGGTTAAGCACCAGGACCACTACTCCAAGCCCCCCTGGCCTGTACAGAAGACAACTTGGTTAAGCACCAGGACCACTACTCCAAGCCCCCCTGGCCTGTACAGAAGACAACTTGGTTAAGCACCAGGACCACTACTCCAAGCCCCCCTGGCCTGTACAGAAGACAACTTGGTTAAGCACCAGGACCACTACTCCAAGCCCCCCTGGCCTGTACAGAAGAAAACTTGGTTAACACCTTGGAGGTGCAAGACGGAGATCACCGTCAAGTTCAAGTGCACGGTCATTTGCCCAAGACGGAGATCAAATTAGTGCTATGAAAACTGATCGCATCGCTCTACAGCCTAGAGGCGATTGTTGCGCAAATCCTCGGTGTTGCACAACAGTGACACGTCATCGAAAATGTTCCCTGCCTGTTTAGCTGACGACAACGAAAATCTTAAAACATTCATAACTCGCGATCTAAATCATCCCGTCTAATTATGAAAAAAGATACTGTGTTTGACGGCCCTCCGCACATCTTATTAATGGATTAAATAGGCCCGGGCCCTCAAGGTGTTAAGCACCAGACCACTACTACAATCCCCCCTGTACAGAAGAAAACTTGGTTAAGCACCAGACCAGCTAATAACTACAAGGTTAGAAATTACAATCACTGTGTCATAGTTCCTTTGAGGCAATACATTTTTGTCTCCACCAGGCCGAAAGCATAGGGAGAGAGTATGTTTTGCACTCTGTCCGTCCGTGTGTCCATCCATCCGTCTGTGACCAGCTAATCTCTGGCACCGTTGGCTTGATCGAAGCCATACTCTGCACACACACTCCCTGAATGCCACAGCTGAACCTCTGCCCCAAAGTTTTCACATTGGCCTGTTATAGCGCCACCAGGAGGCCGCTTTGTGCAAAACAAATGTTTTGACAGTAGGCCTACACCTACAGATTTTGTCCAAACATCATGCAAATTGGTACACAGTCTCTCTAGAGCCAGTCAACGGATTTTTCAATCTTTCAGATTGAAAAATTAGACGTCATGACATGAGGTCAGCACATTTTGGGCACATTTGGGCAAGTTGCTATGGCTGTTTTTAGCCCAAGGAGTGTATTTTCTGCAAAACTAATGCTTGGAATGGTTTCAGAATCATGAAAGCCCCCTAGTTTGACGCCACATGCTACTTAAAGCATAAGGAAAGTTTGACATTTTTGCCTGCCATAGGATGTTAATGGTAGGGTCACAAGAAACCCCTATAAAAAATTGCCCAATACTGACAGCCAGTCAGCATGAATGTATATATAGACAATATCTAAAAAAAGACTATATACCAAATTTCCCACCCGTCCACCTCGGCTGCCGGACTATGTGGAAACAACCCTATTTCATCAAATTGATATCAGCTCGTTTGCATAATGACCTGGGATGGAAAATTTCAACTTCTCAAGATGACTATTAAATGTTTGGCAAATTCTAACTCAAAATAGCCTGATAGTTTAGGAGGGTGAGTCAGAGATTTTTTTGAACACTACAATAGCCATAATACTCACAGTATTCTTCACACATTCCACAGAGACATATACTCAAGTATAGCACAAGAGAAGGGAGCAGGTGAAATGCTCTGTATTGTACTTGAAGACGTCAACGCTTGCTGCTATAGGAGTCGAGCCTGTTACCTCCCTGTCAAGGTAATTGCACAATGCACGACTTTGGCCTTCCTAATAGGGCAACAGCTATATTATTATTTTATTTGAAGTTAGAAAGGTTTAGTTTAGTTTACAGTTTTGTTTTATATTACTATGGAGGTGAGGTTCAGTTAGATGTGGACTGTAACATCTCTGGCCAGAAAGTCAGTAACCTACAGTGCAGGTCTTAAGTTCACATATAGTGTGTGTGTGTGTGTGTGTGTGTGTGTGTGTGTGTGTGTGTGTGTGTGTGTGTGTGTGTGTGTGTGTGTGTGTGTGTGTGCGCGCGCGTGCGTGCATGTGTGAGAGATGTGGGGATCAACTCGTTGGCGGCCATCCTTGACCCTGTCACGCTGAATAACCCAAGACGCGTATATCATACACCGCTATCATGCAGTGTGTGGTCACCTTTATGGGGCATTGTCTCTCTAACCACTAGGCACCCAAACCGCCAAAAAAGCCCTGACAAACAGGTTGTTAGGAACTTATAGGAAGGCTAGCTCGTACAATCCTGGTCTGTCCTGACTATTCCCTACCGAGTGTATGAGAACACCTGCTGCTGTCCGTAGACTATTGTTAAGTGTGCCTAGAAAAAGTAAAGAGATGTAGACTTCCAATATTTGTCTCTATTGAGAGGAATGATCTCTCCCCCCTCAGGGAATCTGAGCTAATACAGTCCTCCAATACAGAGCATCATACCAGTAATATGGGGGTAGGGTTTAACATCAGCTATCACGACGCCCCCTAATGTCCTCAATATTCTGCTGCACCACAAGTCAAGTGCTGCAGCTTGCATAAAGTAATGTCTAGCTAGTAAATAGGGTGGTATGTACAGTAATGTGCTCATCTCCCTGTTGACACCTCAGGCAACAAAATATTTGTTTTTACTGTCAGACTGCAGATAGCTAAGCTGAAGTTCAGGGAAGGTTCACTCTATCCAGTTTTGACTACATAAATATGCATACGGCAGTGCCATAATATTTAAACCTGAATTATGACCTAAAAAACATTTGAGGATATCAATGAGTCAAGGGCTTAGGTCACTTAGGTCAGTCTCTTGGGTGTGTTCAGTGCTGTGGTTTAATCCAGTGCTCTAATTCTTCCCTGCACTTGCTTCAAATACTATTATACTGCATTTATTTTCGGATTTTTCGCTATGAAAAAGAATGAAGCAAAAAAATAAAAATAAACACCACATGGATAGCTCTGGTCACATGTCTTGGTGTGATACTTATCCTACCATATCTTGTTCTTATGTTTCTTATGTTCCTTTCCTTCTGCAAAGCACTCGTGACAAACCTTTTTGTTGGAAGCATTTGAATAAATTAGACTTGACTTGACATTACAAGTAAAGGTGGTTGGATGGAAACAAAGTGAAATTGTGAATATAACATTTTCAGTACCACTACTGTATGTAATCATTGTATCATTACACTGATTATGGTCAGTGCCCGAGGTGTGCAATTTTACCCATTATGGGCTGGAACCCCTTTTGGTGTTTTAACCCTTCTGGATGGGAACCCCTTTTGGGGTTATGTACAGTGTGTACAGTATTAAAAAAAAAAAATCATTAGGATTTAGAAGGCATTTTTAGAATTGGCCTCAGTCCAAAATGGGTTAAGAGCTCATGACTAAAAATAGGCCCAGGAATCCAACATTACAGTACTCTGTCTTAGATTACTCTTTGAAACTTAAACATCAAACAGTTAGTCCACATGCATGGTGCTTCTATGCACACTGTGTAATAATTGTTAAAGCTGACCTAATGCTTCATTTACCGGTATACTACATCTCATGATGAGCAACAAAAATAGCAGATCTCCAAGCTCTCGGAACTATTTAGATCAGCGATAATTCTTTGGCATGCGATATTATTGAAAGACGTCACAATCATGTTAACCACTTTATCCATATTTTATACTTTCATCATTTCAAAATAGATATACAAACTCATATCGTTCCACGCTATGAGCTTGTAGACATGCTATTTTAGAAAATGTGTGAAATGTGTGCAAAACAAATGCAGATCTCCAGGCTCTCTGAACTCGTAGATCCGCCATTATTTTTGGGATGCGATGTCATCGAATGATTGAGGAGGTATAAATTAAGTAAGTCATATTATTACGCGAAATATTTCTTTATAGTTGCATAGTAACTACAGGCCTGAAAAGGTCCAACCCAGTGGAGTGAGGCTACATTTTACCATGTGATTCATTCTCTGAGAGAAAATCCCATTGACGTCCAGAGAGGAAAAGAGGGGAGAATCAGGAGTAATGATCTCAACACCATTACCACCAAAGTGCAGGAGACACTGTAGCGGGATGGAGCCAGATGGCATTTCACTCTGACGGATGAATAAATACACGGAGCAAAGAATGTAAACTCAAAGCCTACATCGTGACTTGTGTAATGTTAATGAAATTGAAGGAAAAGTAAACTCAATGTTTGAAAGATATTCACTCGGAGGACAAAGTACAGGTGTAAAGTACTAAACAAAAAAAGAAATTAATCAACGTTCCATTTGGAAGACGCCTCCCTTCTTAATCTGACACTTCAAGTTGTAATTTGTCGATGGGTTTATATGACTTGGCTGTTGCAGGATTACTATTGTGCATCGCCGGTCATTGTGTCACATTTTAAAAACAGCATGATATGTTACATTTCATTATTGCGACCATAGGTCACAGATTACTATGAAAACCTGCAAAACATGTCGTTCCGTCAGTCACGCCACCATATATGGCCGCCAGTCCCTCACGCCTCGTGACACGTCACGCCACCATATATGGCCGTCAGTCCCTCACGCCTCGCGTCGCGGTTAGCACACGCAGATCTGACATACCAAAGGTCCGACATGCGGAAACAACGGTCAGACATGCGGTCGAACATGCTCTTCTCCCGTGCTTGCGGTTATGGTTAGGTTAGGGTTTGAGGTAGGTAGTCGTTCTAATGACAGTCGGACCAATAGTATGTCAGAACTAAAGCCTGTACCCCGTGACACGTCACACCACCATTATGGCCGTCAATCCCTCACACCTTGTGACACGTTCCATATATGGCCGTCTCCATACAGTATATGAAGATCACGACACTGACCTTATAGCCATATATGGATAGCCAATACATGGAGAAGACTGGATCATCAGATTAATCACCTAGATCTGCATATACCTCAAGACCTCTTCTGACATTCCATATGTTGATCCTTCCCTACCCGTCCTTCCTCTTCGATGTCTCCCTTTTGACTAATACCTGTCCATTCAAACTCTAGACAGGCTGGCCCAAAGTTATTAGTGCAGCCGCGCCCAGCAGCCGGCGAAAACTAGTTATCAACTGGCCCGAAAATCAAGGTCCGGCCCTACCTGGGCCCTCATCAAACCCTGTACACTCAAGACACTGCCCCCGCTGCCACCCTTATAGATCTCCATATATGGACCCGTTCTGACATTCCATACGTTGATCTGACCTAAACCCTGTACACTCAAGACACGCTCCATATATGGCCAGTACAGAATTCATTCCATATGTTGATCCTGACCCCCATTCCAAAAGGGCCAGCGCTCGCCCAGCAGTCTGCCGTCACCCAGGCGGATGTGTGCACCGGTCGCTTATCGCCCTCAGGGCGTCTTACTGGTTTACTACAGCTACGGTATGCTGTTCTGGGTAAACTGCAGTTAAAGCAGCAGCACAATGATACCGCAACTTCAGTTAGACAATGCATGGGCCAGCAACAATACACTGGCCACTGGCAAAAGGTCACAACAGATTACATTCCATGTGCATGCACACACACACTGTGCGCACGCACGCACACACCACGCACGCACGCACAACAATGTGTCTGAATACAATTGCACTGAATGACATTAACATACTGTACTGTAGGTCAACAAGCATATGCCGGTGTATGCACTGAGCAATAGCCCACACTTTTCCTAGAAAAATAAAACCTAAAAAAAAATATTCTAAACAGGACTATGCATCAGCTATCACAGAGACATTGCGATGCATTGTGAGGTTGTAGCTCTGCTGTTTTTGAAACATTCTGAAAGTGACAATTGAGAGTGGCTGTGGGTTGTTGAACCAACTATTAACAGCTTGTGACTAAAGAATAACTACATTGCGAGGGGGAGAGAGAGAGAGATTGATTCAATGGAGCCAAAAATCACAGCTCACCAGAGCATTGGAAGTAGGGTATGGGTGATGTAATCAACATGTAGTACATGGAAGGGTATGATCTCTCCTCATACTGTGTGTCTGTCACTTCCCAGTGTCCTGGCTGCCCTCATCCCTGCTAAAGATACACTGCCATAACCTGGGTGTTGAGTTTAAACTCTGAGAGTGTACCAAATGCACCCGCGAGGGTGAAATGAACACTGTGGGACGTTGCAGTGTACAGTAGCCTCTGTTCTGGCCTGGGCCCTATAGCAGATGGACAGGGAGCTCCGGTCGGAGGCAGTGAGGCGTGCAGGCCCCCACTGTACCGTACAGTAAGTGCTGCTGGTGTGAAGCATAGTCCCATGGTGGAGGCGGAGAGGAGAGGGTGGGGCAGAGAGAGAGAGAGAGAGAGAGAGAGCGCCTGGGCAATTCTTGTCTGTCCAAAAGCAATAAAGACATTTGTAATAGATATAATTGAAACAAGATATTTAATAACCAACAATAACCGAATGTAGTGTTTTATTGTGTTTATTTTCTCTCTCAACAAATTGACAAATTCATTTTAATAGATTGTTTTTATAATCTGCCGCCACCAAATTGCTTGGTCTGATTAACTACTAGCAAAATAGATCTACAAACTCACCAAGGCTCGTATTACGACGACAATCGTCCAATAAACATGATATTGATTTGAAGTCCTATATCCCCTAGAGCTAGGGCTAGTCCTAAAGTATGTGGAGCAGGAAAAAGAGTGAAAGGAAGAGAGGGTTTAGAGCAGTGATTTTTCATATCAAGGACCCCCAATTTGACAGGATTTTCGTCTCTGGGACCGCAATCTACACTGAAAAATCTAAGTCAATTTAACTCTGAGTATGCACAGTATGTAACCAAATACAGCCCGCAAGGGTCCATTTGTACACACTCAGAGTTACAGACTTGTAAGGGTACAATTGGTTCCTAACTATCAATCATTTAGCTGGGGAGTGGGGACCCCCTGGAACCGCCTCAAGGACCACTGGGGGTCCTCGGACCCCATGTTGAGCACCACCGTTGTAGAGAGAAGCAGAGCAGCGAGGGCTCAGGTTGAGTGTGTGAGCTGCTGCTGTTCTCTTCGCTCCAGATGTGCAGCCTTGCTTTTTCAGCATTTTTACCTACAGTAAGAGCCTCTCTCGCTAGAACAATGGTTCAGTTTGTTTCCCTGCAAAACATCGGCTGTTCGTCATTAATCGAGTCGACCACGACCTCCAGCTCAATAAAACCCACTTATTTCATTCATCCACCATTCAACCATCTGTTACTGAATATTAGTGCGTTCGCTTTTGTGTTTCCTCGATCTCAAGGATATGATTACTACCTCACATAAACACAATGCTCTTTGCAGGCATTTATTGCATGTGTCCCTGTTTATTATCAGGTTTGTAACTTTCCTGATAATCCGTGCTCAACAGTCAGTCATCAAAGAGTCACCAAACATAAAAACAAACAATATTCTCTATAGGTGATTTACTCTGCTCTTGGTAGAACACACACTAGATTAAGATATACATTATTTATAGTGACCGTACTGACTTTACGCTGTAAATACCAAGTACCTATACAGACATAACGGACCGGTAAAAACTAATACCACAGATATGCTTGCTTTGGTTACTTTTGAAGAAGATGGCTGATCGATTCTGGTAGAAGTGTTCACCTTTTAACCACCAGAGAATCACAGACAGAGAGTCTTCACTTGAACCCGCCTGTGAGCTCTCTGCTGCCGGGAGCCCACATTGAACCACGTGAACCCGCCTGTGAGCTCTCTGCTGCCGGGAGCCCACATTGAACCCGCCTGTGAGCTCTCTGCTGCCGGGAGCCCACATTGAACCCGCCTGTGAGCTCTCTGCTGCCGGGAGCCCACATTGAACCCGCCTGTGAGCTCTCTGCTGCCGGGAGCCCACATTGGACCCGCCTGTGAGCTCTCTGCTGCCGGGAGCCCACATTGGACCCGCCTGTGAGCTCTCTGCTGCCGGGAGCCCACATTGAACCCGCCTGTGAGCTCTCTGCTGCCAGGAGCCCACATTGAACCCGCCTGTGAGCTCTCTGCTGCCGGGAGCCCACATTGAACCCGCCTGTGAGCTCTCTGCTGCCGGGAGCCCACATTGAACCCGCCTGTGAGCTCTCTGCTGCCGGGAGCCCACATTGGACCACGTGACAAATGTCAAAAGCATGTCGAACAAAATAAACAAAACTGCTGACAAAAGCTGAACATGCCAGAAGCAGACGTTTCAAAGGCCAGACTGATATTTGTGCCAAGTTTTGGGGCAATTGGACTACTGGAATGCCAGGAGCATTCTGAATATGGACAAAACATCCACCCTTTCTTAATTGTAGCATAAGAATTCTGGCACAAGCGGGCCCAGCCCACTTGTGCCTTTATTGATAGGGAACAGTAGTCAGACAGGAAAGGGGGAGAGAGACTGGGACACGTGGCAAAGGCCGTCGGGCTCAGGAGTCGAACCCACGGCACACCGTCCGGCTGGTTTGGTATAAACGCATAAAAAGCCCAAAAATAAATCTAAACAAATATATATATACACAGTATATATAACCCTAATGTATACAATTAACAGCTTTAAGACTTTAAATACCATTTACATAAGACAGTCAAAATGCACACCCATGTCAGCTACAGTACATTGCAACAACCAGAACAATGCAGTGAACATGTGTAAGTGCTGGTACTCACCTCACTATGCAAAGACTCATCAAATGCTGACATGGAAGGAGTGGTTCTTCATGCTGTAAAGATGATCATCCTAGCACATCCTAGTAGCACAAATCATAGTTAAACACTCTATTGGCAATTGTATTGGTAAAGTCAATAGGCTCTATACACAGCACAGCAGCCATATTGGAAAGAAATTGGGCCTGTTCCTTATTTCCTTCACCAGGTGTTACCACAATCATATGAAGGCTCTGTTCCATTTAGTGTAGCACTGTGGTTCTCCAATGTTTTTATTTCAAGGACCACAATAACTACACTTCCAGTGAGCCAACATGCACACACAATATCAGCATCCTGACTCTGTTTGACTGAATTTCCATGTAATGTCCACACAGTCTGTTTTTACTATCCGCAATTTGCAACACTAGATTTTTGAGCGGTGCCTCCGCCCGATCACGCAGCTATGTGTGTCTGTATGTGTGTCCGTACTCCGTACGTGTCCCTGTGTCCGAGCACGGAAAGCATTTCTCGACTGTTTCGGACGCAAATAGGGCCACCCCCTGGGCGTGTTCCTGGGGGTCTGGATGTTGCGGGGGACCCCCACACTGTCATTTCTTGACTGTTTCGGACGTGGGAAGGTTCGCTGGAACCCGGCCGGCCCCCTGGGCGCGTTACTGGGGGTCTGGATGTTCCAGGGACCCCCACACGGTAACTGTCATTTCTCAAAGATTTCCCCCCCCAAAAAAATCTAAGTACTGTACAGAGCACAGTACACTACAATACAGTACAGAGCACAGTACAGTAACTATAACAATAAATGTATAGTTGCACTGCTCAGTTCACACAGGTGTGTATAAGGGAAGCAAATTATCGTCTTTCAATCTGCAAAGTGTTTGTTTCATAAAGATCCACCATAGACATGTTATGAGGTACTTTCTGCCAAGAAATTCTGTGCAGGTGATTATTATTCTAATAATAATGCAGGAGGCAGCAGCACGACCCGTTAAAAAAACACACTTTAAAACAAATATAGCAGAAAGTAGCTCATAACATGTCTACAGTGGATTTTTATGAAACACCCTTTGCAGATAAAGAGGATAATTCAAGCTTGCCCTCCGCTTTGCAGATAAAAAGAGGTTTATTCAAGCTTGCCCTACAGCTGCAATGTTGGTGAATACAATACAATACAAGCAGAACGGAAATTTGATTTGGCTCAATGGGCTGTCAATGGAGGGTATTGCAACTCTAGATTCAACCAATTCTAAAAAAAAAATCTAGTGTTGCAAATTGCGGCTACATTTTCACAACCATTATGTGTAGAAAAATATTAGTGTGTCCAATGACCACACAAGAACCAAATTACAGTGGCAACAGATGCGAAGATGTGAAATGTATGGGGTTAATTGTTATAATTGCTGATGTTAATAAAGCTCTCAGAAGTTGTGCAGGCCCGCAGATAACATCTGAACTAAAGTCACATGACTGCCTTGCAATACCTGCATCAGTGTTGCCAAATTGTGTGAGAGCAATAAGCAACCAGGTCTATGAAAACATGCCCAATAGAAGCGACTATATAGTATATAGGTACTTGAAATCAGTGGCGTGTTGTATACCGTCCCAGACAATTTGGAGGAAAACAAAAAGGGTATACCGTGAAATAACCCTTTCATTCAGTGACCACGCACACGTGGTGTGCATGTGCAGGGAATATAAATATGGTATGTGGTATACTCTCCCAAAAAAACCTAACACACACTTATAACCTATATACATTATTCAATCTTTATTATAGACTCACGGTCCAGATCACATACAGAGGAACAAAGGACAGTAAATAATAAAACAAATTAAAAATAGAAAAATTACATTACATTGGATATTACATTGGATACATTGAAAATAGCAGATCTGCAATCACAACGCATCACAATGTGACGTGTTGTGAGCTTATAGATCTGCTATTTTCCAAATAATTATTGATAAAAAGTGAGAAATGTGAAATGTTTTGTTGTGAGCTTGTAGATCTGCCATTTTCAAAATAATTCTTGATAAAAAGTGAGAAATGTGAAATATGTGCACTGAACAACACAAATAGGCCTACATATTAATGGGGTTGTCCTTGACATGAAAATGGTTGAGAACCACTGGTTTCAACATTAAGAAGCAAGCCTAAATAAGAAAACATATGTGCACCATGCTTGATTCCAAATGTTTTAAGGCAGAATAGACCGCTCATGTTCAAACTGCTGTAGTTTTAGTATTTATTATTTTCACCCATGAAGACGGAGGGGAAAAAAATAAACTAAAACTCGTTGGTAGGTATTTGGCTGTTTTCAGGTGTCTATGAAATGTTAAATGTCTATACCCTATTCACAATGTCACATGTTGCATAAATGTCTTCATAACACAAACTAAGAAAGAACACAAAATAACAAGTAGCCTATAGCATAGACCTACCGTGGGTGTGAGCCTTCTGCCCAGAATATTCAGGACAGGAGTTGTTATTTTTTCATTAGCCTACATTTCTTATTTTAAACAATAAAAGACAGTTTTTGACGTCACGTTATGAAAGTTATCCTTTCACGCTAATTCTTCTGACAACAAAGATGTTGCTTGCCACTGACTGCAACAACTCAAAACAACAACAGGTGAAACCAATGGTCTTCTGATTAGAATAAAGTGTGGTCTAGAGACCAGTGTTTTTTGGCGAATCTAAGGTAGCGAATATAAGACTTCCGGTGGACCGTGGACGATCTCTTCAAAATAAGAGTATCCTCTAGAGTAAACTGAATCCATTGAAAAACTGTTTATTTGCACACTAAAACACATCTAAACGATTAAAACATGTATCTAAACGATGCTCTACAACACACATTATGTTTCTTTGTAAAGACATTAAAGGCGTAGTGAAATGAAAAATATGTTTTTCACACTTTTAGACCACATCCGTGGTCATCATATGAGCATACCTAACAATGGATGTCAAAAAAATGGGTACATTTTAATTTGTGTATTTTTATATCAAAAGTCCATGAAAGTCGAAATGTAATTACTTCCTGAAAACGAAAACGTACTGCGTGATGATGTGTCGAGGCTGATAAAAGCCAATAAAAAATGAAGCTCACCCGTTTAATTCCCCATATCTGCGCATCCGTCCAACACTGTCCAACACAGCTGCTACTGATTACAGAAATCCTCAGTTTTTATTCAACTTAATCATCACGCTAAAATATGTATCTGAAAACATTATAGGCTAGAAATAAGCGACATAACAGTAAACTGGTACAGCTGGCCGACTATCTGACTTTAACACACTCCATGCGTCCTGCGTATAGCATAGCTACCGTCCCTAGCTACCGTCCCATCGCCTGAAGGGATGCGACGCTCTGATTGGTTCAGAAACCTCAGAGCGGTGTTTCAAGCTGAAACCATCTGAAACTTCAAAATAAAATGCCCACCTTTCCGTTTCCCGGTTATAAATCAATAATAACGTATCTATATATCTAAATGGATATGCTGTTCGCTGGAGTGTGTGGCCTTTACAAATTGGACGCTGGACAAAAAACGGCTCTTCGTGTCAGCTGGTCTGACATATGCACGCGTTCGGGGAGACCTCCTCTACAACTCCACACTCTCCGCAAAGCGTGAGAGGTGTAAAATTAAGAGTGGCGGGCTATTTACTTTAATTTTTATCCCATTTTTGCAACCCATTTTTTCACCCTGCAGTGTCAACTATTTAATAATCTTGGGCGCTACACTTCATCTGACAACATGGGGGGTCAGCCAACTGACCTCATGCTTCCTTCTTATGCATGAGGAGTCCAAGCCGCTTCTTTTCACCTGACAGGTCACAGGGACCTTTTGATTTGGTATAGCGCCTCAGAGGGGTTGATTCGGGACTGTCCAGAGGTCCACACAGGTTGAGAACCAGTGGTACCTACTCCACCTTATGTAAGGTAATGGATGCAAACATTAATTATTTTTGTCTTTTGCCATTAATTTGAATTGAAACATTTGGGTGGAGTCTCGGCTGGACTTTGTCAATATATCTTGTCGGGTCGAAACCTCATAGGCCTATGTCCATGCTGAATCTTTTCAGGATTAAATAAAAAAAGCAAGAGTAGCAGATTGACAGACTCAAAATGTGGCTAAAAGTAGATCTGCTACTTTTTATACATTTGTGTGATGCTTTTTACATGATTTACATGATTGTGAACTATGCATTGTAGCCTATTGCTCAATAAAAAATGATATCCACATCTTCATTGTATTAATATGTTTTGTAATAAACACGGTAGTGATTATCGTGTATTTTTAAAAGATGAAATGTATTATAGCCCTCAGAGCAGTAATAATATGATTGGTTATGCTTAGCCGCACAATCAATGGGTCAATCACTAAATGGGGTTCAAGGCCTTTCACATCTCCAAGCTGTCTTTTAATGACCTATTTCCATTTTTCCTAGAACAGATTGACAGAACGCCACTATGTGGCCTGTTAGCTATGATCTTAAATAAATGTATGGACATCTGAATACAATTCAAGCTATTTTTATGATATATCCTGTAACCACATGAACCCTAGCATCAAGTTAAACGCATTGTCAGCTTGATGCTAGGGTTCTAGAGCTTGTAGATCGGCTACTTTGGCTTTGGTTTAGAAAATGCAAGTGCACACTCATGTATTTTATTATTCATAAATCACACACTGGTTATACAGATGCATTCTCTCACAACAGTGTATTGACATCATGCCAAGATTTGGCATTTCACTGTACTGAATAGAATTTCATAGTAAATCTATCCACCGCCGCACCCTCTCCTCTAACCCCTAACACTAATCCTTCCGAGAGGAAAACCACAGTAATTGTTTATGACTGTCATTACCTATTGGTGATGGACAGTGATGGATGGATAAGAGAGAGATGAGAGAGAAACACTTCTCCCTGCTGGCGTATCCAGACAGCTAATTCTGCTACAGAAGGTTGGCAAATGTCACCAGTTACATCTCGGTTGTAGGGATAACGAGCAGCAAGAAGCAGCAAACACAAACATAAATACTATCTTACATGCACAGTGCACGTACATGCTAGTGCATGCACAGTTGCACACACATGTACACGTGTCACGTAACGTGTGTGTATATGCGCATTACGCACACAAAACAAATCACGTCAAATAAATGCTTGATTATAATGTATGAAATGTTTCTGATCAGTCAGCTGAAAAACTAATTTCATTTTCTCATTAGAAGTCTGTGCCTCGGGCCCATTCTCATGTCAATGTTTATTACACTGAAAACGGAAAATTAAAATCATCAGCCTGGTCCGAATCAGAGCTGTGAATCACTATTTATGACACAGTGAAGAAGTGGAGAGAGAGAGAGAGAGAGAGCGAGAGAGAGAGCGAGAGAGAGAGAGAGAGAGAGAGAGAGAGAGAGAGAGAGAGAGAGCAAAAGGAAGCTACAATCACATTTCTTACAGAGGCGATGAATTTTATGCCCAAGTGACCTTTTCTTCCTCGGAGATCCCCTACTGGGTAGATTTCCATTTTGTTTTGTTGTTGTTTTATCTTTTTATGGCAAAAGGTAAATTAGCCTATACTGTAAAACTAAATGAATCTAGGTTTTAATAACTCCTGTAACATTAATTTCTGTTTACTTAAGCTCACTCACTTAGATTGAAGAGAAACATTAGATTGAAGTATTGGACTAGATTGCAATTGTTTAACCACTTAAAACAGCAAAAGTGTTACCACAGTAAGAGAAAACATTAAAGACCCCAGTATAGAGTCCTGAGGGACTCCGGTCAACCATATAGGATTTAAGTGGTTAAATACCTATACTTTTATGCTTGCTCAAGGAAGCACTTTTTATTTGAGCAATATACAAAAACATGATCTGAGGAATGAATTCTAGACAAAAAGACCATAGACTTTGGTCTTGTTTTTTTCTCCTCCCTAATTTGCAGTATATGAAATAACAACAAAGGGCTCCAGTTTCCTTCAGAGAACCACAACATGTCATACTGGTGCAAACTAGTGCAACAGTTACATCAATGATCCCGCTGAAGGTTGCTCCACACAGTCAAGCAGGCTCTGCTTTCCTCCCACTGCTCACAGGATGAGGAAATTGTGTCTGAGAGCATCTTCCTCAAATCTATAGGAATTATATTTACATAAATGAGACAAACAGATACAGTAAAGGTAAAATACTAAAAGTATACTGTATATTTAGCTGCCGGTCCAATCGCGCCGGCAGCTACAACAAAATATAGTATAGCCTAGATATAGTTGAATTCCCATTGCAGTAAAATAATACACAGTGCAAAGGTCAAAGCACACACAGTCGCGCACGCACGCACGCACGCACGCACGCATGCACGCACGCAACACACACACACACACACACACACACACACACACACACACACACACACACACACACACACACACACACACACACACACACACACACACACACACACACACACACACACACGGTTACACTATTGACTGTCTTTAGTATTCCTTTTGCATACTGCATTTCCTCCAACTGTTGTGTCTGTATACCACAGACATAATGGAGCAAAGCAGCAGTTCTATTCACATTAGCCACATTGCATCTGGTCTGAGATGGTCCACTAATCCTCCTCCAGTCACTGTAATCTTGTAGGGATTTCCAGTCCCAAACACGTCTTCCATCACCCTCATCGCGAATCAAATGTAACAGACTAAAGCAATCAGTGTTTACAGTGGAGAAACTAATCATTACATTGTTACATCTTATATCCAAGTACACAAGAGTACAATTATTTTGTTTTGGTTACTCAAAATTGTAGCAGCAGTAACAATAAGGTAACCTGACTCCGCCAGATGGGGCAGCAGAGAGTACACTGGGTTCCCCCCTCCTGCTCCCTGATCTGGGAACTCTCAGGCAGACTTGATGCCCGGCCACAAAACGGCCTGGCCAATCAGCAGCAGCTAGAGGCGGGATAACTGCTGCTGATTGGCCAGGCCGTTTTGTGGCCGGGCATCAAGTCTGCCTGAGAGTTCCCAGATATAACTTTGGTTCTAGAACTGGTTCCGTTCTAGATTCTTGGAACCTTGGGTGCTTTCACAGAACCGGCAATTCATTTTCAGTGGAAACACTCTGAACTTGCTCAATATTAGGCAGGAAAAAAATAACTGAACCGGTTCAACCCTGGTGGAAAAGTGGCCCGATTGATTGATTGATTGATTGATTGATTGATTGATTGATTGATTGATTGAATACTTGATCAACAAGGTCGTCGAGGTGCTTTGTGTATCTAAATAATATCCATATGTGTATGTCACATATGTGTGTTTGTCAACAACACTACACCAACACATTTGTTTATCATTCTTTATATGGTTATGCAGTTCAGTCACACCTGCAGTCAGCCATAGACCAAGGCCTCCACACCACATCACAGAAACATGTGTCATGACCTTTCCAACCAAGACCTTCCATTTATTTTCTAATGCAGTTGCTCTTGTGAGGGAGCCTGCGCTCATAGTCACAGAAAAGGTCAAAGCAAGCACTCATGTCTGACGTCCGCTCGCTGAATTAGCTGTGTCACCTTCAATCTTTCCGGAATCAGGCCTCATGCCATTGCTGTCCATTTGACTGCATACAGTAGGCATTTAAAAAACAATGCAAGTAACAATATGCTGCTGCATGCATTGTATATGAATACAAAAGTAACCCTATGATACAAACGTATTAAAACAGCTTCACATCAGTATGTATATGACATTTACCTTTAAAATTAATTAAATACAATCATCATACAGTGAATAAAGCACCCAAACATAATTCAAAGGTGTACAGACATGCATACACGAACGCACACAAGTGTTCACGGCTGCACATAGAAACACTGTGTTTCTGTGTGCTTGAAGCCGTGAACGGTGTGTGCGTGCGTGCGTGCGTACAATAACAAACACAAGAAGAGAGAACTGTTCAGCAAGTGAGTGCACCAACATGCAGATAATCATTCTGTGCAACAGAGCTAATAGCATTGTGGAGCGACATATCTCTTCTGCTAGGCCCATTCATCCTAAACACAGACATTCATTTAATAACCAAAAAAGAAGAAAAAAAATGAGAGAAAGGGGGACTGTGATATTCCATTAATCAACGATGGCAGAGCAAGCTCATTTGTATTGTTATGGAGTGAAAATCTGAATTTAGGACATTGTGAAGAAATGACCCCCTTAGGCATGCGGACAGCCTCTAAGGGGCGGGGTGGGGGCAGGGCCTGTCAAGCCGACATTGATAGATGACGCTGCTTCAGATTATGAACACAGAATTAGCACATTAGGACTTGTATGATAAATAGACTCACACTGCCACCAGGTCCCCGAATCACCTCAAAGCGCATCCAGACAAATTGACTGTACCCACATATTAAGTTGATTTCAGTCAGCTATAGCCTGTGTGTTTGCATAACCCATGACATCACAGGGCCACTGTCCAGTATCCAATTAGTTGACATTCAATGGTTTTGCAGCATAAGGATGAAGATCGATCTCAACACGATGTCACATGAAGATAATTGGCTGTAGAAGAGTCATAATATATTGATTCCTAGGGTAATTTGAGACCTTGGTATATGGAAGAATGAAGGATTTGAGACACTTGGCTTATCATCGTTTACTTGTTAAATATATACTGTAGACTTTGTATTGAATGCCAAAAAAATCACACCTGTGTGAAGTGAGGGGCGCTTTACAAACCCTTAGCATCTTACATCATCGCGATATCATATAACATAACATTATGCCGATTTGCCAGACAGACAAAACAAAACAAACATTTTAATGTTTGTCTAGACAAGACAAACATTAAACCTGTATATAGGAGGGGCTGGCGCCCCTCAACAATATATGTAAACTTATTAAATTTGAATTAGCTGGTCCATTGGTCTGTATGGCTATTGGCTAAAGATGAGATAAGATAAGATAAAATAGGTGGCTACCTTGCATTTGTGTTGCCATTCGCATTGCTGATATTTCCACTTGTTGGTAGAAGATGCAGCATCCATCCATTCAGGGCAGTCGACCTCCGCTTCTTCAGGTGTGGTGCAGATTTTGTGAGAGAAACAATGAAAACAAGCCCAAAAGAAGCGACTAGGTTGCTTGATCTCACACACAGGGGGTCCCCTGCAAAATGACTTCATTTAGCATCTAGAAAAGGACAGAATTCCCATATTAAATTTAAGCATGTGTAAACCATGCAATTAGTCAATTTTAGTTAATAAATTGTTGACCAAGATCCAACAGATGTGCATCCTTGACCCCCCTCCCTAACTCCATTTTCCCTTTATCCACATGTCTTCACAGCACATAGCAGATCTGCAAGCTCACAAACCATCATGTTGAGTTATGAATGCAAATTGTGACATACTCTAGTCTAGGAATAGGGACGCCAGGTAATGAAGGCTATAGGCACTTGTTAGTATAGGTAAGTTTAGGCTTTAGGGCATACAGTATAGGTTTGGTATGATTACGGTTAGGGTAAGTATCAGGAGAGGGTATTCCCACAGGACTTCCATCTTTTCTACAGTGCCCAACATCAACGGTGTCAAACTGTCCAACGGACATCCTGATGCATGACCGAAAGCAACCACATGGTACAATCCATATATGTGCAGCAAAGGTTTAATTATATTTCCTAATTTCATGTAGAATGTTAAGTGTCAAATATTTTTTTAAGAGCCAGTCCAATTATTAATATTATTAACTTCAGTTTTATTGTGTAGCAAAGATTGTTGGGTATTTATTGTTATTTCTCTTTTACTTTAAAAGTGAAGCTGAAATAATTTGTTTTGACTGTTCTAGTCTCTAAAGACAGACAGGCGTTGGCGCCTTAGAGTATATATTAATAGAGACGGCACCGGATTTCTCCTCCCATCCACTTGCATTAAGTTGCTCAAAAGCGCATGAGGCGATTTCACTCCTCCTTCCGGGTAGGAACAGAGTGCATTCCGGGTCTGGATTGGACCCAAACACATGAACGCGCTGCCGTTGACTATCATTGCACGCGTTCACGTGCGTTCACATATGAAACAGCGTTCACATGTCATCATGAACGTGCGCAATGATAGTCAACGGACCAGCGCGTTCATGTGTTTGGGTCCAAACTGCAATACCAAATTCGGCCACTATGTCCATTTCGCCTCAGGGTTTCCTCCGGGTGCCGTCTCTATTAATATATACTCTAAGGTTGGCGCCTGCAATTTCCTAATGTTAATAAATAGTAAATAAGATGGATATCTGGTCATTTCCACTTTCTGTATCATCGCTTAAATAACGCCAAATGGGAAACAAAGTACCAGTTGAAGCCTAGCTAGCTAGCTATAGCTACTGAGTAGAAATAGAAATTCAAAAAGTGTTTGCCTGCAAACAAGAGTACAGAGTACAAGGCCTTCATGGATACCCTGTATGGAGTCCTGAATGGGGCACCTGTGGGGGATTCCATAGTCTTACTGGCGACTTCAATGCACACGTGGGTAATGACAGAGGTACTTGAGCTGGCGTGATTGGGAGGAACGGTCTCCCGGATCTGAACCCGAGTGGTGGATTGTTATTGGACTTCTGTGCTGGTCATGGACTGACCATAACAAACACCATGTTTTACCAAGTGTACTGACCTGGCAAACCCAAGCGTGTAGGCAGGTGAATGGGAATGTTTGGAGGAGACCTCTGTCGGGAAGGATTTCAACTCCCACCTCCAGCGGGACTTCTCTGGCCTCCCTGTGGAGGTTGGGGACATTGAACAGGAATGGACAATGTTCAAAGCCTCTATTGCTGAAGCTGCAGCTGTGGTCAGAAGGTCATAGGTGCCTCAAGGGGCGGTAACCCCCGAACACCCTGGTGGACAGCGGATGTCAAGGAAGCCGTCCAAGTGAAAAAGTAGGCCTACCGGGGTCTGTATCCCGGGGGACTCCGGAGGCAGTTGCAAGGTACCGACAGGCCCTAAGGGCAGCAGCCGTGGTTGTGACTGAGGCAAAGCAGCGTGTGTGGAAGTTTAGAGAATCCATGGAGAAGGACTTTCGGGCGGCACCAAAGTTGTTCAGAGGGATCAGAGGGTGTGTGCCAATTACAGAGGTATCACATTACTCAGCCTCCCTGTGAAAGTTTACACCAAGGTACTGGAAAGGAGGGTCCGGCCGATAGTCGGACCTCAGATTCAAGAAGAGCAATGTGGATTCCGTCCTGGCCGTGGAGGTATTGTGGATTTGGAGAAGGCATATGACCGAGTCCCCCGGGAGGTTCTGTGGGAGGTGCTGCGGGAGTATGGGTTGAGGGGGACCTTGTTGAGGGCCAAGACCTTCAGCTCTTACTGGACTGGTTTGCAGTCGAGTGTACGGCGGCTGGGATGAGGATCAGCATCTCCAAATCTGATGCCATGGTTCTCAGCAGGAAACCGATGGATTGTGCAGTCCAAGTAGGGAGTGAGACATCACCCCAGGGGAAGGAGTTTAAGTATCTTGGGGTCTTGTTCACGAGTGAGGGGAGGACCGAGAAGGAGATCAGCAGGAAAATCGGAGCAGCAGGAGCAGTATATATATCTCTAAACTGGCCCTGGAACGTCTCGGGATCCCCATGAGTAAGTTCAAGTTACTAATGTTGCTCTGGAGAGGGAAGTCTGGAGCTCTCTGTGGATCTGTTGCCCCCGCAACCCGACTACGGATAAGCAGTTGAAGATGGATGGATGGAAATGCACAACAAAGCCAAAACCCACTACTAACTTAACAAAGTACACACACACACACACACACACACACACACACACACACACACACACACACACACACACACACACACACACACACACACACACACACACACACACACACACACACACACACACACACAGGAGGTGCACAGGTGTATTTATTGCTGGTGAGCTGATTGGTGGACTTATGATTGGAGGACCAATCAAAGCCCTCGCAGTTCAGTCAGAATATGTTTAGGATGAGTGCTA
Organism: Electrona antarctica; assembly: GCF_951216825.1. NCBI lineage: Eukaryota > Metazoa > Chordata > Actinopteri > Myctophiformes > Myctophidae > Electrona > Electrona antarctica. Next base: position 34,734,649 of record NC_136808.1, on the reverse strand, counting down.
ACCTCTGGCACAGAGAGCTCTCTTCTCTCTCTTCCTACCTCCTATACCCTCCCCCTACACTGGCCCCCTTCTCTCTCTCTCTCTCTCTCTCTCTATCCCCCCCCCCCCCCCCCCCCCCTCTCTCTCTGTAAAGACCTAACAAAGAAAGCATCCAAACAATGGATCACTCTGAGAGCTGCATGGCTTTGCGGGTCAAGCACTAAACCCCCTCCCCTTTGACAGAAACACAACCCACACTTGTTCTGAAGAGAGGCTGACCCTTCCAGCGAAGACATAATGAACGCTGCCTGGGCATTAAACTGATAAAACTACATGGGACTGGAATCAGTACGGCAGACAAATCACCTCTAATGGCAACAGGCTGGAGCCTGTCTTCTGTCCTGTCTATAACCCCTATCACTTTAAGTCTAGTGTACACTGTCCAGACATTATGTTATGCAACGCACGCAACATCCAACATGCAGCCTTCTTCTGACTGAGATTATTTAACATATGTTTCCATGAAAATAAAGCTTTCCATTCTTTTTTCTTTCATTTTCTTTAAAATTTAAGAATTATCATAATGTTTGATGAGTTTAACGTTATCTGATCTTCACAATAATATGCTTCAATTATTCATGTTGTTTACTTTTATATTGTTTTCTCACAACTACACAAGGCTAATATGTTGCAGAATAATAGGTTACTAGTACTAACAGCATGAAACCAGCCGTTGAAAATGTAATGGAGAAAACACATTTGAGGCAAATAGACTGATCAACTGCCACTGGAACTTCTGAATCATCAAGTTCCAGCAATAGATACCTCTTTCACTACACCAAGTAGCAACAGAGAGGATATTTGCATGTCATGTTCAGACCGAGGTTTAAATTGTATTTGTTTGTATTGAACTGGTTGGAGTGGCTGATGGGTGGGGCTAACTGCCTCAGGACAGTCACATAGCCGCAGGCAGGTTGTCAAGAACAGTACATTTTAAATACTTAACTAAAATTGTCTAACTGTTCTAGTACGTATTGGATTATACAATGTGACATGAGAATAATTTAAGAATAATATACAAAATGCCGTTCCAGGTTTAGGTAGGTTAGTGTAGTGGTTAGAGCATATGCCTTTCATGCAGAAGGTTGTGGGTTTGAACCCTGCCTGGCGTCGAGGTCAGCAAGCAAGGGCATGTGGTTGCCATGGGTTCCTAACGCCAAATGAAATGGGTTCAGATCTAAGCCAAGTCTCCTGAGGAGGCGTGTCTGAAGCCTGTCCTGGACGGGGTATCCGGACTTAAAAACAAATCTGTTAGGTTCAGATCTGTTCACATCATATAGATAGATAGATCTTTATTGTCATTGCTTGCATGAAACATGAAATTCAGTTTAGAGCTTCACCACTGGCATACAAATAAATAACCATACTGTGTACAATAACCAAAAAGTGCAATAGTGCTGGTCCTGTATGCATACATACAGGTATACTCTATGCTCGCCTCTCACACTCACTTTTCACAACTGAACTGAACTTTCTTTCTCTGTGGGCCAGAGCCGTGGTATGTGGTAAACATTGCTTTGTGTATCAGGTGCATTAGGTATACCTTTTAGAGTGACACTGAATCAGCTTTGTAACAGTATGCGGTCTTCCTGTCACTCTGCCGACAACAACTCTATGTGGTTTCTACAGTTTGCAGTGTGCATGCACACAGCACTGTGGAGGCATGCAAGCTGTTCCGTCTTTCACCTACTCCTGCTGCCCCACCCCCAGAGTCAGCGGCCATACATTAGATCAAGCTGGGCCTCTCGGGGTCGAGAAACCGCTGCCAATCACGGCACAATGCCTGCGTATAGCGGGGTGGGACTGAACTGGGCTCCGGGTGAAGCAATGAGGCACACTTATTTTAGCACTCTATTCAGTCTGTCTGACTGATTACCTAATCCAGGTTTGATTTTGTTTTTTATTAGTTTTTCATGGACTGCTAAGACAATATATTACTGGCTAATGAGCATCTGTGCCTTCATCCCAAATCTGAACGAGTCTGTATTCCCTCCTCTCACTCTACAAATCCTACTCACTTATTTTTAGAGGGTCAATCAATTCTTAACTCCTTTATGTTGTTTTTAGATTGTCATGACATAAGCCATGTTGGCTCTGACACACTGCATGCTGCTGTTGACAGGCTGTACAATGAGAATGAAAAAAGAAAAAGCCACCTGTAGCATCACATTTTTTTGCTGTACCCTACAGTAAGTATACCATCACTATCATCATATCTACACCACATAGTAGACCAGTAATCATATATTGTGACGTTACTACGTGGCGTCTTTGTCTGGTCTCTAATTCCCGGAGAAAATTGACTGCATGAATGGATCAGCTTGCATCTATTTTTAGCAGATACAGTCAGTGCTGTTTGCAGCCCCTGTCAGACCTACAGATTAAATCTCTCCATATTTAACCCGTTCCTCCACCTCTTACCACTGGAGCACATCAGTCTTTTTTTCCCACAGATTCTTCCCTACAGAGCTGGCGTTTTGCCTCACCCTCCTCTGCTAAGAGTAATTTTCATCATCGAACTTGTCTGTATAACCTTTTCCTAGCCCCTTTTGTTTGGCTTTTGTTTGGCAACAGCTGTTATCGTGTCTTTTTTTTCTTCTTTTTTTTTCTGGTCAGCTGTGATTGCTCGGGGCAAAACAGGAGCAGATGGTGTTTTGCTATGCATGAATGGAGCGTTAGAGGAGTTTGGGCTGAATAGGCCAACTTTTGAATGGTGTCTACGCAGCACCTGCCACTAGGATACATCCTAGTGGCAAGATGTATCTAGGCTTTCCTGTCATCTTCAACCACTTAGGCCCTCTATGCTAGTAAAACAGACCTGAGATGTACTTTGGTGAATGACTGTACCCCACCAGAATAAGGACGCTCAAGTAGTGCAAGAGGACAAGAGAAACAGAAGGAGGCACCTTGTTGGGCACCGTCCATATTTATTGATTTTCCTCTGAGGCGTGGCATAATGTGTTGTACAGTCAGCCTGAGTTAATTGGATGTGACACAGCATGCACATGCAATCTATCACTCCCGTCTCCCGGTACACTTTATCAGTATGGTTGCCATAGAAACATGTTGGCTGTGTAATAGCCTACATTAATGGGCTAAGTAAGTTGCAATAAAAAGGCCGTTTTGGAGTCAGGGTCCTCGGCTGAACACAAAGGCTGTATAGTAAGGATCAGATAAATAGGAAAGTGGTGAGCGGGGCTGAAATCAAACCAATCCAAATTATACAAGGACATTAAGTGGTGCTATCATTCAGGTGAGATGGCCCAGACATCTGTCGACATCTGTCCCATGATGATCTCTCACAGTAAAGCTTGCCTTGCAAATTGTGGACTGAATCTTTTTTTTTGGACCGTCTGCAGAAAAATGAATAAGCCTTATCCAGGTGCCTTTGGTGTGCTGAATATTCACAATGTATATCATAATAATCTGAAGCAAACAAGTGCCTCGTAAATTCAAGATCACACATGTTTTTTGTTTAACCACTTAAACCCTATATACTGGGACCAGGGGTCTATACTGGGTTCCCTCATGTTTTCCTAAAATCTCTTTGCTACAAATAGTCGATCTACTGTACAAGGCTTGTGTACATACAGGACTGGCTTTTTTTTCTATTTTCTTTTTGCAATAGTATTTAGCTATTTGTATTCCTGACTTTATTTGACTATTTGTCTCTCATCCACACCACTGAAGAAGCTACTATATGAGCTCAATCATTTGAATTAGAAGGCTACCAAGGTAACATCATCGCCGATAAAACCACAGATCCGAATGTGTTATGTGTACAGTATGTGTGTTGTTTGTGTGTGAGCATGTGACACGCATGCATGCATGCACGCACGCACGCATGCACGCACGCACTCACGCACGCACGCACGCACACACACAGAGAGAGAGAGAGAGAGAGAGAGAGAGAGCACAGGTGAATGCACACAAATGTACTGTACACGTATGTCCTTGTATGTGTTTGTGCTCATATTATTTTCAAGGACATATTTGGCAGACATGTATTTAAATATTGTGGCACTTTTAGCTATCTTTTGGCTGATGCTATCAGGTGATATAGTATCTTAGAATGAGCTTTATTTTAGTGAGGTTAATCTTTAGATCTTGAGATCCTTCAGTGTAATCTTTAGATCTTAGACAAGTGATTAAATCAGCGATGGCATCACAAATATCAGCCACCATACCAAGGAGTTTACAGATTGGATTATTAAAAGGTTTGTTTGTACTTTGTACAAGGTCATCATAATCTTTTCCCTAGCCCTACTAGATCATCATAAACCTTGTGGAGAACAGGTTTATGATGAGACCAGAGCATATGATAGGTCAAAAGTTGTCTAAAAGAACTGTGACTGTTTGTTGGTCAGGGACGTGCACAGTAAATGTCCTTAAGTCTAGCAGAGGCCGACAACCAGCAGCCTTTTAAACAAGGTTCACTGCTCAGCCAAGAGGTCAATAGTTCTCTCAAAGCTCACCACTGGACTGCAAGGTCAAGAGTTTCTTAAATTGGGTCTGTGCCCCCTCCCAGTGCATCCGTAGTCTAATCTAAACAAAGCTTTTCATTGGACTTCTCGGGTCCACTCTTTGTCTTCTCTCCTACCAGGTGTTAGCAGTCAAGTAGTCATGTTTAGTTTAATGTGCAGTGTGTGTTTAGAAAATGCATGTTTTTGTGTGGTCGTGGCAGGTCTGCGTCTGCGAAGTGGCCTAGCTCCAAACTGCAGGGTAAGGCTACTGCGGCGTGGCTCCGATGGTCAGACGGTCAGTTGCCAACAGGGCTCTTTTGTTGTGCCCACATTGTATCTGTGCATCGAACAGGAAAACAACAAAAGGGACCAAATAAATAATTAAAATATAGGATCCCCTCAGCTTCCACATGTGACTCCCTTAGTCATCACATGCTGCTGAGCCCCTAACCCCGGAGGGTAGGGAGGGGGACGACGACGACAATTAGGTCACTTTGTGATTGTGTTGCTCAAATGACATATTACTGTCATGCACCCTTTACGCAGCGTTACTTAATGGCGAGGACAGATAATATTGAAGGATAGCAAGCATGCTATTGATTGTTTCATGCTTGTATCATAATAATACAGCAGCACACACTTACTCTTGCAAATCGTTTATCAAGCAGATGCCAAAGTGGGGAGGGGAGGGCCGGGGCTACTGCAATAAAGCATGTGCAAGAAATGTATTCAATGAGCCAAACTATCCCAATCCCCATTACAATGAGGAACAGTACATTATCATTCGGAAATGATGTGCTGTCTGCGTGTTGTTGTGTGTAGCTGTGTTTTGAAAATATCTGTAACCTTTTTATTGCAAAGTCGCGTATCTCCAACCCCGGCTGTGAGATATTTGTACACACAGTGACCGCAGCTCTGAGGGGTTACAGAATAACAAGAAGCTGCATGCATTATTAATGGGCTCTGCTGTGAATCTGTTCAGAATAATAACAGCCATTTCCCAGAGCCTCATTACTGTGTGTTTTTAAAGCATGTGTTTGGTAGCCATGGACACCCCACTCACTCCTTCATTATCTTCCTCTTCTCCCTCTCTCTCTCCCTCCATTTCTCCACCCATCAATTGCGATTCAGGTCATGCACGCCACTTGCTGTTTTTAATTTTCATTTCATCATAAGCCCTTTAAGACTGTTGCCAGCACTTATTTGCAGTTTCCCCCCACCCCTCTCTCTCTCTCTCTCTTTCTTTGCAGACCTCTTCACTCGTGCGGCTTCTGACAGGACAGATGCTGCAATTAATCACGGCAGAGAAACAGGCAGCTTTTCCATCCTGAGCTGAAGAGCCAATCACGGCAGCACCCCCAGCGGCAGCGCCGTTTCAACCCAAATTACAAACAATTCCATCAAAACTAATTGAATAAAAAATAAATAAAAACTGAATTTGGAAAGGATATCAAGAAGTTACTATCACAGATGGTCGCTGCCTTGATTGGGAAACGATATTTCTGTCAGGTTTAAATACCTGAACGGCCGTGCAAAAAAAGAGGAGGGGGGGAAATAGCCTTGGCCAGTGACTTCACAGCCTATTGTGGAGATATGATAATTATTGTTTGCCATGCCTTCCTTCCCCCCGCTTACCATATTATTCAGGGGAGATGAGACACCCCCCCCCCCCCCCCCCCCCCCTGCACGGGTGATGTATTGGAAATGAAGGGAGTAAGAAAGAAAGAGGCAGAAGCCGAAGCACTGGTGTGTGAGAAGGGGACTGTTATTGAGAAGTACCAGTTACATGCTGACCTTGTCCAATTTGTGAACACTGTATTTCACACACGGTAACAATGGACTTCCATTCAAATCACTGAGAAATGGCACATACTCTTGAATAATGCCAAGATGAATGGTCACGGTGTATTATATCCCTGCAAAGACTTATTCTCTTTCATAGAATTCCTCCATAGAAAACATACACATATTTATTGTTTTATAACTCATAAAGAAACCGAGTACTTCCAATATTTCCCAATGTATTTATTGATTTTTATTTTTATTTTATATTTTCAATAGCTAACAGGGAGACATGAAGAAATACTTCATAAAAAGTATGGCAAATATAATCTTTGAAATGAACCGATTCCTTCAAATAAATATTTGTGATTGTTATTTTAATTTTGAACAAAGCGACACAAAGAAATATATAATACTTCATACAAAATTATGGCTACTATCATTAGTGATGGAATGCCTCTATACTTTGTGTTCATGGCTGGGCAAAAGAAAAAACACTCAAAAGTAAACTTTAAATTAAATTATCCTATCAAGAGGTGAAAAACAAACTGTAATTCATATTGTTATGCATTTATTCTATGGACAGGTTTCAAAAAGCAGTTGGTTTGTAAGCAAATTCAAACAAAATTAATTGCCGCTATTGTAACTCATAAAAAAGTAGAAAAGAGCAAGAAATGCACTATATGTGATATAGCAATCCACAGGTCGTTAACCAATATTTTAATTAAAGCCTCACATTATGAAAACTTTACAACAGGTGATATGAAAAATGTACATTTCTTTTCGTTTAATTTTTCATGTTTTTTTCCTTTTGTTTTTTTTACAGCTGGCAAAAATCCCTCCGGTGTCCTTTTTCAGTTGGCTTTAAACAGTGCAACACACTGGCTGCTGAGATTTACAGCATCCACTTTTTCTTTGTCTTTTGTTTTTCTCTTTCAGTTTTTTGAAACGAATACGGTATCAAGGAGCAGTGTAAAAATACATCAATCATGAAAGCATCTGCCTTGATCCAAGAAATTTGTATTTACCATAAAATATCCCCATTTGTTACACAAAATAAAAACATAATTTAATTGTTAAACATCTGAAGTTAAAAGCAAATACATAAAAGGAGGATTTTCTCTTTTTTTTGAGTGCCAGTTACTCTTGAGCAAAACAATGTGGAGGGGTTTTATCACTGGATACAGGAAGTCTGACCCCCAACCCACACACTCTACAGAACATATACAGCAGAATACAGCTACAACTTGATGACGCAGTGACATAGATGACATAATATGGCAGTTTATGTCTCTTCAGTCTGTTCAGGCCTTGATTCAGAGAACCACACCCCAAGAAGCCCCCTTTATGTCTTTATTTGTCTTATTCCTATAAAGAAAGACAGACGTGAATGTTTTCAAACACCACCCCGCCTTTAACAGTGCGATGATGTGATCAACAGTTTTTTTTAGGCCAAAGTTAATGCTCCAGGAATGATGGGTGGAAAAGAGAAAGATTGAGGTTCTGACAATTACTGGCCAGTGTGAGGAAAAGCAGACACGTTGATGTGTTGAGTTTACTGTCTTCCAGTACAGGGCCTGCGAGTCATTCCATTCGGGGTTGCTTTCTGTGACAGGCGAGAGACCTGCCAAAAATGCTCTTGTTGAAATGCATTCAAAATGTCCATTCGCTGGGCTGAACTGACAATTTTGACCTCATAAATAAAGCTTCATTGTTAAATAAAACAGTGAAAGACACACCTGTCCTTTCACCTACAATATGTGCCCAGAGTCAGTTTTAAATTGAGGATTGAGAGACCCAACAAACAAACAAAGGAAAACAATCATTGGGCATGTGCACCGCAGACTTCCCTTATAGCTCCGGCCTATTTCATAGACAAAAAACTCCAGCTAACAAGTTTGCTCCACTTTACACACGTGTGCATATCCGTCTGTACCAATGGACTAGTTCTTTGTATAACATTCTAAATTCTTACACACTTCTTAAGTGCAACGTAGAAAAGCAACGTGGAATGATGCTTTTATTATTATAAGCCTCTTCTTTGAGATAGGGCTTTTCATTTGGCTCAGTAGATGCTGACCTGTGACAGGACTTGGGCATGGGCCTGGATTTGGGAGGGGTGGGGTTGCTGCTGGGCAGTGGGCTGGGGGCTGCCAAGGGACGCGGAGCCCCCCACTGAGTGGGGCGTACCGGGGGAGTGCTGGGGAGGGGAGCACTGGGACTGATGCTGCTGTTGCTGCTGTTGTTGCTGCTGCTGTTGTTGTAGATGCTGAATTTGCTGCTGATGCAGCTGGTGCATCTGCATGTGTTGCAGCTGCATTTGATGTTGTTGTTGATGCTGCTGCTGATGTTGTTGTTGTTGTTGTTGCTGCTGCTGCTGCTGTTGCTGTATGTGGTGTTGCTGCAGCTGCTGCTGGAGGTGGTGTTGGAAATGCTGATGCTGCATCTGCTGCTGGATGTGCTGGTGGTGCATCTGCTGCTGCTGCAGCTGATGGTGCTGAAGATGATGTTGCATCTGCTGCTGTTGCTGTTGCTGCTGTTGAATCTGCATTGGATGCTGCTGCTGCCCCGGCTGCATGGGTGGCGGGCTCATTTGAGCCACAGCCGTGGATTGGGCACCGGCCACCATAGCCCCTCCGGTGCCCATCTGGCCCAATAGCTGCGTCGGCACCCCAGAGGGCATGTTCTGGTGGGCCACAGAAACAGAGGTGACGATCTGATTGCCCCCCATCCGCATCTGTAGAGGTTTTGGGGCGATGGCTCGCGGCAGTCCCTGCTGAAGGGCCTGGGCGGCGAGGGCGGCTGCGGACATGGATGGGTGTTGGTTGAGAGGCGACGGCATCACCAGGCCTGGGGAGAGACTGGTGGACGCCAGGGTCTGCTGCACCGAGCGGATGGTCTGGGCTTCAGCTGACTCTGCTGCAGCCTGGATGGACATGATATGGTTACACCACAAGAAGCCAGTGTATTTAAGGATGCTGTGGTTCTGGGTGTAAAAAGGAACCGTACGGTTCAACGCACCTCTTGTTTTGCAATTACATTTAGCATTATGCATAAATGTCGGTGACCTAAGATATCCCCTTCCCGTGACTGAATGACTGGGACACGCTATCGGATTAATAAATGAGTATAATGATTAGCCTATGTGTTGTCCTCTCCACTCGTAGTAGGAGCTCATTAAAAGTTGTTATTTCAACTTTACTATATCAAACAACGAATGGCTTGAGATATGTAAATTCCAATGGAAATGTACTAACTCACATGTATGGAAGGAATTTGAGTGGAAGTGTCTTCTTTATTAGGCCTAAACAGAAGGCTCACTTCTCGGCGGGGGAGGTGACATGTTGGAGATAGGGCTTTCACTTCTAGTGATTTTTACTAGTTGACTAGTTGCCTAGTATACTAGTTGTTTAACTACCTATTATGTAAAAAGATCTGCCCTGAGAGTTTACTACATTTCTTGACTGGGAGATCTGATGAATACCCATTTGGTGTAAAAAAAGTATTTACAGGGCACTAGTTACTTCCCGATGCCCCCACCATAAAATAATAAATAGATATAGTAAATTATATCAATAATTTCTGAACAGATCACTTTCTCTCTCAGGCTGCAGAAGGAAAAGTTTATTAAGTTTTGGTCTAATTTGGTTAAATATGTAATGGCTTTCGACCAGATTTTGTAGAGGCAAGGATTGAATAGCTAAATTTACTATCGTACTCATGTGCCCTATTTTAATTAGTGCTCACAAGTTCATGCACTCTCTCGTGTCTTTTTGTGTGTATTATATTGTATTTTAGCTTTTATGTATGTATGCACGTTTTATCTCTCCCAAATGATTTAGTTTGTTATTTGTCGTATTGTCTTTGTTTGAAAAAAACAAAACAAAACAATGGACAACCAAAGAAATGTTACTTGAAAGACCTAACTCAATTTTTTAGATTTGAGATTGTTTTGTCATGAATCAATGCTATTAAACACCCAACACAAAAAGCGATTCGGACAAAACCTCTTAACTCCGCAATGTGTCTCATCTGTCATGACGACTACATTTTTATAACATTGCAGTGGTTAATGTTTTTTTCTAATACGATGAAACAGCCACGACCGTCTCAGGAAACACAAAATGTGATGCAGGGGGAAACAAATGAATAATTTAATTGACTTGAATGTTTATCAATTTCACACGTTTGAGAAAATGGAAACATCATTCTCACCTTGGAAACCAGGCTAGCGCGGTATGCAGCAAGTGCTTTTAAATACTCCTTTTTGGCAGCCTCTGTTTTGCTTTTATAAACCTGCAATGGCGGGGGGGGAAAAGAAAGTGTGAAAAGCAGCTGACAGGTGTGAAAAGCAATCTTCCTAAACAAACATTACTCCAGTTACCTGAGGCAAAGCTTTCAAACACAGTATTCTAGTCATTCTAAATGCAACTGCTTCCTGGCTGAGTCTGTTCATTAGACACATTGTTTCCTTGGCTCACACTACAGCTGCAGTAAAACATGATTGAGAAAAGGTGTTAAACCTGATTAACACGGAACAGAAACATATTTTTGTATTTAGCACCATCGCTTTAAAGATGAGGTTCTAGTCCAGCCTTCCGCTAGTGGTGTACCGAGGCACACACTTTGTGGCATGAGACATGTGGCATGAGACAAGTTTCAGGTGTGTCTGGGGAATTTGTAAAAAAAATATAAAAACATATTAAATATGTTTTTCATTCACTGTACTTTATAGTCCTTTGTGCGCACTCAATTTCCCAATACAAGGAGAGGGAAGTTCTATACCATCAAATTGCTGAAATAGCAGATCTACAAGTTCACAGTGTGTTGCAATGTGATGTGAAAATAGCAGAAGTAGCAGATCAACAAGCTCGAAACGCGTTGCGAGCTTGCAGATCTGCTACATTTGTGTAGGATGATCAAGTAGGGCTTTAATTTACGAAAAAACACAAAAGTGGCACTGATGGCCTAGTGGTTAAGGCGCATACCATAGGCTCTAATGCCCGACAGTGAGCCTGAGCCTGATGACCTTTGCTACGTGTCACTCCCCAGCTCTCTCTCCCTGCTTCCTGTCACTCTAAAATGTACTATCAAAATAAAGGCAGAAAGTATCGTTTTAGTTTTCTTTGCGTTGGCTATTCAAAAAGAGCAGCCATACATGCTCACAGTGCAACATTTTGCGCCGTGCTGCGAGCTTGTACATCTGCTATTTTAGATTTTTTTTTTTTTTTGAAAGTGTGAGAACTATTGATTAACTATTGTTTTGCCTGCTAAGTGGTAGCATAAGAGCCTCCGTTTTCATTGCCAGGTTATCAGGGAGGAGGGGATTGTTGTTGTGAGGATTAATCTTGAGGATTAGCGCACACCCTTTACCTCTCGCCAGAAACGGTTATATGTCGGGAGCGATGCGAGACAAAGTCACAAATGAAATCCGAACATCGGATGCGCGACGGCTCCCCATGGACAGAGCTCGAAGCTTTAGAGATACAGAGCTTTGAAAATCCTGCTTTAATGGAGTCTAAATGGAGCTCGATGTAAAGAACCCATAGCTGGTGGGGACAGAGGCGTTGCATAGCAACCGGATCAACATTAAAAGGTAAATTGACGGTCCCCGCTGTCATATATGGAGTATACAATTTACAATTTAGGCATTTAGCAGACGCTCTTAATCCAGAGCGACTTACATTAGGCAAGAACAAAAGTAAGGGAATACATCACATATATAAAATGCATTTATCAAGAAACATGCGTAAGCTAAGAACGTAGCTAGAACATATCTATATAATGACACTATACATATTAACTATACATATATACTATACTATGCTATGCATATGTACTATGATGTGCTATGACTACATAAAATGCAATTATTGTGCTGTCTACATGACATGCTATAAATCTGTTTCAAATGCTATCTAAGTCTAAAAAGTGCTATCTAAGGGGGTAGGATAAGTGCTACCCCCTTAGATAGCACTTTTTAGATACGGGGGGGTAAGAACATGTACGTAGTTGGCACCGAACCTTAGCGGGGGGGTCCGAATATGTTCGTAGAAAAATTAAGAAGGTATTTGCATTTGTTAGGCTGGACGATCAAGGGCCAGAGCCCCAACGCCACCTTCGGAGAAGTGTCCAAGATCGTAGCCTCCACACCAAAAAAAGAAAAGTATGGAGATAAGAGGTTCCTGTGGCGTTGTACCTGCTTCTGCTCCTCTCCCAGGCCGTCCCACATGGAGGCTACGATCTTAGACACCTCTCCGAAGGTGGCGTTGGGGTTCTGGCCCTTAATGGCGGCCTGGGTGTCTCTGAAAAACAGAGCGTAGGCTGACACCGGCTTGGAGGGCTCGTTGGGGTCCTTCTTCTTCTTCTTCTTGGGGGTCTTGGGCTTCTTGACAGGGTCTACCGGAGCCGGTCGCTTTTCCCCAATCACCTGCACAGTCACATTAACATGTGATCTCATTTAGAAACACATTTGTAAAATATCATAAAATCTATGTAAATATAATAATAGTATTGGGGGTTTAAATGGGGTTGTTAAATGTCTGAAAAATACAGAAGAAAGAGAAGATAATGTAAATACATACATACATCCCTATGAAGCTATCTATGACAATTACAATATACATATATAATGGACCCCCACTACATATTGTATATAATTGTGTTACAGATTAGACCTTTTTTTTATCCCCGATTCATCTCTCTCTCAGCTAAGGTGTGAAAACATCATCTCAAGCTCCGTCCTCCTTACCCGGTTGCCTTCGTCCTGGTCATCCTCGTTGATGGAGCTGGAGGGCGAGGGCGTGGCCGACTTGCTGGCGGGCGGCGAGGGCGATGTGTGGGCGATGTTGGGCCCGCTCATGTTCAGCCCCAACTGTGCGTTGAGCTGCGATTGGTTAATGGTGGTCAGCTGGTTTCGCGATATCATCCCGTTGGGGTTGTTCATGTTGATGATGGACCGCATCACCATGGCCGGGTTGGGCGGGTACTGGCGGAGATGACCCATGTTCTGCAGGGAAACACAGTGCAGTGTGAGCGTGTGATCCACATGGTCATTCATTAACCAATAACCACATGAACCCCTGTGTCTCTCTCTATTCTGGGTGGTGTGGTACAGGCGAGTCCACATGAACCCCTGTGTCTCTCTCTATTCTGGGTGGTGTGGTACAGGCGAGTCCACATGAACCCCTGTGTCTCTCTCTATTCTGGGTGGTGTGGTACAGGCGAGTCCACATGAACCCCTGTGTCTCTCTCTATTCTGGGTGGTGTGGTACAGGCGAGTCCACATGAACCCCTGTGTCTCTCTCTATTCTGGGTGGTGTGGTACAGGCGAGTCCACATGAACCCCTGTGTCTCTCTCTATTCTGGGTGGTGTGGTACAGGCGAGTCCACATGAACCCCTGTGTCTCTCTCTATTCTGGGTGGTGTGGTACAGGCGAGTCCACATGAACCCCTGTGTCTCTCTCTATTCTGGGTGGTGTGGTACAGGCGAGTCGAGGCGACCATTCTGCGAAAATAGACGGCCTACAAGCTCACATTGCATCTCTTGTGAGCTTGGAGATCTTTGAGTGGTGTAAACCACTCCAACAACTGGCTTTGTATCCGTGTCTGTTCGTACCAAAAAAAATCACACCCGTGTGAACTGAGTGGTGTAAGGTCTTAGCCTGTCTTACGTAATGAAATCATGTCTGACGTAATGAAATCACACCCGGGTGAACAGGGTGAACATAGCAACCATGCTCATTTTTTCTGCACAAACAAAGCCAGTTGTATGAAATCACACCCGGGTGAACAGGGTGAACATAGCAACCATGCTCATTTTTTCTGCACAACAAAGCCAGTTGTAGGAGTGGTTTACACCACTCAACAACAAAGCCAGTTGTAGGAGTGGTTTACACCACTCAAAAAATGTACCCGTGTCCGTTCGTACCAAAAAAAATCACACCCGTGTGAACTGAGTGGTGTAAGGTTTTATATAGCATGATCAGCTCTGATCTGACGTAATGAAATCACACCCGGATGTGATTTCACAACTGGCCTTTTTTGTGCAGAAAAAATGAGCATGGTTGCTACGGTCATCCAGTTCACCCGGGTGTGATTTAATTACGTCAGAAATTATTTTGAACATAGCAACCATGCTCATTTTTTTCTGCACACAAAAGCCAGTTGTAGGAGTGGTGTAAAAAAAATGAGCATGGTTGCTATGGTCACCCAGTTCACACGGGTGTGATTTCATTACGTCAGACGACAGCTGATCAGTCTATATAAGACCTTACACCACTCAGTTCACACGGGTGTGATTTTTTCCCCGCTATCTGGCATACAGCAAAGTATAGTGGTTTAAGTGGTTAATTATTATATGGCATGACAGAGGACCGCAATGGAAACGGTTTTAGATTGATTGTGTTTGTATCCTTTTGACACACACACACACACACACACACACACACACACACACACACACACACACACACACACACACACACACACACACACACACACACACACACACACACACACACACACACACACACACACACACACACACACACACACACACACACACACACACACACTTTTTCCATGTATTGTCGATCAAGACAAAATAAAAGTTCAAAAAGAGAGCATGTCACTCTATCCTATGCAAGAAGCCTGCTTCATAATCCAGCGATAGTTCGCTTTGATCGATTGTTTTCCAAAGTGCATTCATTGTATGGAAATGTGTGAAAGGCCTTGTGACTGGCCAGTCCCTGGAGGCCATCATCAGTGCAGTGGTAGATGACAGTGGAGCCAGTTCCTCTCAGTTAAGTACATCAGTGGTTCTCAAAGTGGGGTCTGGGGACCGCCAGGGGTCCTTGGGGGGGGGGGGGTGAAGCGCATAACCCTGAACGCCTCCACAAAGAGACTGTTGCAAGTCATAATCTGTAAGCACGGTCTGCATGAGGCTGCATGCAACATGAAGGGAAAAAAATCCCCTACGCATTTTAGTGAAATGCCACTTTTTAAGGTTATAGTAACTTTCTCCCCCTGTTTCTGTGATAGGCAGAAGAAGAAGAAAAATTCAGAGATGAAATTCCATTTGTTGGCAGCTTTCATAGATCATACTTTGACTGCCAAAGAGTGGAGAAAAAAATGCTTCTATATAATCAACTCCATAAATCAAGCAGCAGAGGGGATAAAATGTAACTGTCTGGGACAGACACTCTCCCTCTCTTACCATCCAGGGTATATGATACAATAACCTCTTCAAAAATCTCTCATACGTTTCTCTTTTTCTCCCTGGTAAAACATTTGGTTCTTGAGATACTTTAGGGGGAGGGGGAGGTGGGGGTGCTTTGCATTGATTGCAGCGAGGATGAAATTACAAGGACTGCCAGCCTCCCGGAGAGGAGGGAAGACTGATCAGAAAGCCAGCAGAGCTGACATGGAACGGAGAGAAGAGAAGAGAAGTGAACACGGAAGCAAATAAAAGAAGAAAAAAAGGTTGATTTGTTCTCCCTATAGGTGCATCCATCTGTATGCAGCAGCGCAAACTCAATCTCTCCTAACATCAACACATCATAAAACCCACGCACCTGGCTTTATTGAAACAACCTCATGAGCGGCCCCCGTCCTACAAAAAAATAAAATAAATGAAACAATATTGTAACACTGTTTCAGGCAGGAACATATTGGATGTACCATCCATTTGTTTTCCCTCATAGGCTATGCTGCTGCATGGGCTGCTTATCTTGACTGCAATATAGTATGAGGGGCGGATGCCTTTTCCGTATATGCACATGCGTGTAAAATTCTGCAATATAGGCTAAATAACTGGTTCTCAATTGACACTGAGAAATATACAGTGTAGATTGTGTTCCCAGACATGATCTGGGATCTGGGGCCTAATGCATATCAAACTGGATATCCATGCTTCAAAAGGTTCCAGAGCTAGCTGTCATGTCATAGCCGTGCGGCAGAAATCTTTTTTTGTAAATTAACAGCCTGCCCTACTTCATCACACAAAAGTGGCAAAAATAGCCGACCTACAAGCTCAAAACGCAAAGTGATGCAACGCATTTTAAGCTTGTAGATCTGCCTCGAAGATTATCAGCACTCACAATGGCAAGTGACACTGATCATTCTTTACACAGTCACTTGGAACTCATACCATATGGACGAAGAATGGGAAAACGTTGATTTTAGTAGATGTTTTGTACCTTCAGCCATTGCGGCATTAAACTTGTATTGTCTTGGTGTTATGTTGTTCTGTGTTATATGGTTATGTGTTTGTCTATTGAACAGACTGTGAAGAAGAAAATCCCAGAGGGGACAATAAAGACATTATTAAAGAAATACATTAACGGCATTATTATTATTTATATTTTAATCGCAAAAAGTAACCGCTTCGGCACATAAATGAGGTTTCCACCCGACAGCGACAACTGTCCATCGCTTAGCAAGCTGTTGAGGCGACAGCTCTGGGTTTGCACCGCTCGTGGAGAACATCAAAGAAGCACACACACTGAGCTCATTAGTCGTGGCCATCTGTATAATAGCACTTCTGTTCCGTCCCAATGATGCAATTCTGCCATTCGTTTGGAATATGGCGATTTCCACTAAAATGGCCTTTTAGACGTCGTTCATACTCACTGATGGCGACAGTTAGACCTCATCATATCCTGTTCATCTGCATGCTCAACACATTAGAGCCATCATTTGGTCTTGTATAATCACAACAAGTGGAGTGGCAGTCATTTCAGATTTCCATTTGATGATGTCAAACCGAGACGACGGCTATATCAGTGAAATAACAGTTCAAGCACATTTGTAGTGTATGATTTGGACACAATGTTATCAGACATCAACAAATGACAGCCAATAACACGACTAGACAAGAAATCATCTTAACGAACACCGCCCCTTGATTGTGAATATGAATTCACACAACAAGGATGTTTTTTTTTTATGTCCCTCTGCTGTCTCATTTGCATTTTGATTGCGATATTGTCTGCAGTCACAGCGAGCATCTAAATAGATATTTTGATAGTTGTCGTAAATCTGCAAATAAGTCCTTATCTTGAGTGAACAGTGGCCAGATGTGTCCTCCTTTGTTAGGTTTGCTGTGTGTGTGTGTGTATGTGTGTGTCTGTGTCTGTGTGTGTGTACATTTGTGTTTCTTATGTCTGCACACGGGTGGACATGAATGCAATTTGCGTGTGTCAAACATAACTGAGCTTAGTGTCCTGCACAATCTACTCTCCAATCAATAAAGCTTCTCGATGGAAATTCAGATTGGAACTTTGCCCAGTGTGTGTGCCGTTTTAATGCCAAAGTTGAAGTTGATACACAAACGGCATCAGATACTGCCAGCAGTTTGTTGTCAAAAAGTAAATGGCTTGTTTGGCAGATCACTGTTGGCCTCCTCCACACGTAACAGTAAACACACTCTGCTGCATAAAAGCAACACACACACACACACACACACACACACACACACACACACACACACACACACACACACACACACACACACACACACACACACACACACACACACACACACACACACACACACACACACACACACACACACACACACACACACACACACACACACACACACGTACCTAAGTGTGCAGATAAAAATCTCAACAGTTGATGTCACTGAAAACAGGACTAGTGGCAACTGCTCTTTAAGATGCTGGAAATCAGAATTTTTGGGTGCGGTGGCTGAGTTTATGAACAGTGCAAGCTGTAACAGGCTGAAAAGAATGTTAACAAGTTCAATTTCCATTCAATCAGCGCACAGCTCTTGGAAATGCTCCATTGCAGGAGAGGGCTAAAATCATCTATATGGTAATTATAAGGATGAATCCGCCAGTAACTTTTGCCAGCGTGAAAGGTCAGTCCTATTAAAGATAGTTTATCAGTCCTCTGCACATATTCCTTTACTCGCCTTCTAAACGGGTACATCATTTTATTTTTCTCCCTCTCCCTCTCTCTCTCTCTCTCCCTCTCTCTCCCTCTCCCTCTCCCTCTCCCTCTCTCTCTCCCCCCACCTCAGTTTTCGGCAACCTGCTGAAGTCCGTGCTTAAGCCAAATGAGAAAAATGGAATTCTGAATGCCGGCAAAGGCTATAATAGCATGAAGATAAATTGTTTTTTCTCTGCTTTCCCTGTCTCTGTCAAACACACCTCTCTCTCTTTCTCCCTCTCTCTGCAAACACATCTCCCCCAACCCCCACTCCAAAACAAATTTCTCTTTACTTCCTCCTCTCCCTTGCTCAGACCCCCCGCCCGGTCGTGCAACCCCCCCCCCCCCCCCCCCCTCGGTCGTGCAACAGCCAGTGACCCATACCCCTTCCCCTCCCGATGCACTATGGGTATTTAAAACTTGTTCAACATGACATCATTTCATTTCGAGCACTGCCTGAGAAAACTAAATTACAGAATCAATCACGCAGAAGGTCAAGTCGAGACTTCATTACAAGTATTGCATGCCTGCATGAATATCTTTCATTTCTGACTGACCCAATATGTCACAATTGCTGTCTGCTGCTGAAGGAGGAAAAAAAAGAGAGATGGGGGGTGGGGGCTGTAAAAAAGAACACTGAAATTGATGTACAACTGTCAGTTCTACCTGGTTTGGAAGGGATAAGATCAAATAGAAAAATATGTTTTTTATTTCAGTTTTTAGATTTGCCATAGTAGCCATATTTTCCATTTTATTCAGCGTGTGACCAGTCAAAATGTAGGTTATTACTAGATTCACTGGTAAGTGATTCTAAAGCCCTAATGTATACAAAGACTTGGTATATGTACGGTCAGTATATGACATTGTAATAACAAATCAGCTTATTTGCTTCAGTTTCATGAGGATGGAGTTGCTAGGAGATGCAGTGTGTGGACCTTGTACGGTGGACTTGTCGTGTCGTATGTTTGTTGACTGCTCACTAGAACAGCAAAGTGGCTCATAAATATGAAACAAATCGTTGCCGACGGGTAGAAACCTTGTATCTCCATCAAGGATTCAAGGTTTCGGCTTGTTTGTTTTTTTGTAAATTAATGCCCTACTTCTACAAGAAGTGTCACAGAAAAGTAGCGAAAATAGCCGATCTATGAGCTCACAGTGTGACACGTTGCGAGCTCATAGATCAGCTATTTGCACCGTTTTAAAATGTTTTTAACCGTGTTGAACTTACAAGGTTTTCCCACCAACGGAATACCAAAACCACAGCACAACCTCTTAGTGGTAAACATAATAAAATAACTTGGCACAGATGTCCTCAGTAATGGCTTTAGCATATTATGCACAGTCAAGTCCCATGCTGTTAATTTAACTCTGAACTGTACAAATGTAACCAATTTGACACAATATTTGTAGACGTTCAGATCACCCTCTAAGCCCTGCTATACTTCAGCTATTAGAAAATAGCCTCGGTCCACACGTCCACGTGGCTGAGCTCGTCGTCGTGAGCTTGTAGATCTTGCTTTTATTGTATGTACCCAATAGGGACTCCAAGGTGATAGTGGTTAAATGGACTCTGAGGATTTTTACTGTGTACACCACCACTACTGGCTTATCCACTACTGCATCTTTCAAAGACAATAAGTGTGGACATGGAGTCCATTTCAGGCACATGCTTACTCCTGTCAAGAAGTGCACGCACACACGCACGCACGCACGCACGCACACGCACACACACACAGTTGAAAGACACCAGGTGTTTTTCTGAAATAGACAAAACGAAAGACTCTCAGTGTGGCAGGGAGAGAGCGATCGAGAAGAAATGGTGAATAAAGCAATACTGGCAGCTCCGGCGCCCACTACTTTGGCACTATTGAGACCCAATCACAAATCAGCAGAACACATGCTGGGAGACAAAAATGAGAGTCAGGAGCTTGTTAGGGGAGCAGATTAAATAAATAATGACTTCGGATTCAGGGCTTGCCAGGCGTTTTTCTCCCGTGCAGCCGAGAGAAAATGTATTTCTCTTTGTAGAGCCTCGGCATCTGTGGCCAATTTGCAAGACATACGCCGAACATCAGGGGAGACGACTTGGTGAAGCTCTTGGCAAAGCAGTGACATGGAAAGGAGGGGGGGAGGGGGAAGGCTCTGAAAATAACCCAGGTATGCTCTATGATTGGGTTTCTGATTAAGCTGAGCTATCACAGATGCCAAATATTCACCAGCAGTTGCGCTATGTAGATGAAAACCCAAAGCAACTGCTTGGGAAACAGGAGCTTGAGGTAGCCAGACTGAAAGAAATAATTGCTAAATGGTATATTGCGTGGTTTATTCCTTTGCCCCCGCAGCCATAGAAAATAACACGGATTATGGACATGTACATAAGGATGTCGTTCCATTATCGCCATGCTAACAAAATGACCCCACAAACATTCTAATGCACTGTTGGTTCTCAAACACTGGGTCGGGACTCATTTGTGGGTCACGGACACATTGTTATGGGTTTATATTTTGGTTTCCTGCATTTAGCTTTTAATTATCATGATTTGAAAACATTTCAAAAAACATTCACAAAAAAGAAAAGCTTTTGATGAATTAAATGATTTTTGTCAGTAATTTCATGATGAAATAAAAGAAAAGGAATGGAAGAAATTCCATAAATTAGAACAAATATTTAAGTAGTGAAAAGAGAGGATCTACAAGCACAAAACACGGCCATTTACACTACTTCCGTTTTGGGTCCCAGGCAAACATCTAATTTCTGTTTTGGGTCACGGGTTACAAGGTTTGCGAACCACTATTCTAAAGGGCCTCCCCATAAATATTACTGTGCAGAGAATATACGGCAATACACGGCAATACGCAGGGATTTGCACCGTTACATTTTCCACCTCAAAGTTATGTTTCCCTTCACCGGGCAAAGACAAAGGCGGAAATGAATGGGATTTCTGCGCGCATTGTCTCTAGACTTTTGGGGATCAATCCCATTCGTGGAGAAAATGAAGGACCACCGTAAGCCTTCCTCGTGGTACAATGTGCGATGAGTGATAAGGGGGGGGGGGAGCGTGCGGCGGCGACAATGCCACGAGGCATGGGAGCAGAAACCCCACATTCTCCCTTCACTTTTTAATAGAGTCCCCGCACAATCAGAGACATGAGCCATGCAAATGGTGTTAAAGAGGAATAATGTTTGAGCATCAAATCTAATCCGCCAGCAAGTCGTGAGAACAGTCAGGAATGTAATTGTGTCATGGTTCCCGTTTCTTCCAGATGTAGAAAGCTTAACTGACCATGAAATGAAAATTCTTTAGGCAAAAGCCTGCTGGGGCTCACTTAAAATACTGTATGTGGTGGAGATATTTTAAAAGCCGCAATTATTTTTACATGCCAACAGTTTGGAAAGCAGGGGGAAAAAGCCGTAAAAAAATGTTTACAGCCCTGTCCCATATGGAATGTAAATAAATATCTGTAGCATCGGTGCAATTCGACGAATGTGTGTTTTGGGAGGGGGAGGAGCAGGCCTATTTCCTGTATTCATATAGTTAAAATGATCATGGCCCCCTTGACACAATGTAATACCTTTTTACGTGGTTCACAAAGCAAATGCAGCATCAATACTGTCATCATCTGTGTGCTTTCATTTCTGTTCCCCTAAATGAATCTTCCGTTTCAGTAATAGGGCTGGAAGACAACTAGTCAGCCAGTGACATTTCCATTTTTCCTCCTCAATGCTCCTACGACTGTGGCATTTGAGACCCCCCCCCCCCCCCCCAGCCAACAATCTTAAAATCTATAGCACACAGCATTATCAGCATAAAGACAGCCATTACTGTGTGCAGTGTTCTTGGCTTGACCATCTGTGTCAATGGACCAGTATTATGCCAGTTCTTACTAAAGAAACTCTCTCTGTCTGTAGGTCTGCAACTATTCATTAGTTTCTTAGTGATTATTTCAATTACTTTGTCAAAATATTTTTAATGATCTTGAATTTCCTGAATTGACTTTTTTTTTTTTTAAATAAATCGATTAGTCTGATTAACACTCAGATTGCCCGGGGGTTATTTAATCCATTAAATCATAGCGCCCAAGCGATTCATAGAAGCAGAGCACTTTTACAGACGGACCAGATGTTATCCCGGATGTGGATGTAGCAGCTAAATGTAGCCAAAACACTCTAGAGCCGATCGACAACAACGGGAGGTAAGATTAAATCTACAGCGACTAGCGACTGGACAGCGGGGGGCCGTTTAACACATGATCTTTTCTTAGAATTGGACGGGATGATTTAGATCGAGAGTTTTTTTTTTTTTTTTTGTCCCAACTCTGTCTGCCCAGTGTTCCCTCAGTGCCTCCCCATGAGTACCTCCCCAATGTCTGCCCAGGGCCTCCCTAGTGACTCCCCAGTGCCTCCCCAGTGTCTCCCCAGTACCTCCCCAGTGCCTCCCCAGTGCCCAGTGTCTCCCCAGTGCCTCCACAGTGCCTCCCCAGTGTCCCCCCAGTGCCTCCACAGTACCTCCCCAGTGTCCCCCCAGTGCCTCCCCAATTTTTTGGCGCGAAAAATCCTGCTTAGGGAGCCAGATTGCTCAGGACCAGCCCTGTGTGGAGCGATGCGATCGGTTTTCATATCAATAAACTTCGTCTTTTGGATAAATCTTCGTCCTGGGTACTGGGTGTTACTAATAGAAAAGACGGTGAACTTCGTCCTGGGCGATTGGGGTGTTAACCAACCCTCTAAACCCTGTTTATACATTTTGACGTACAATCGGATTCGTGTCACATGAAACATAGCAGAAAGAGCCGATTTACAAGATCACAATGTCTCGCATCATCGTGATGCATTGTGAGCTTGCAGATCTTTTGTTAGCCTTTTTTTTAATAGGTTCAGTCTTGTACAAAGCACTGTTTTTCCCATGCATACAGAAAAAGCTGAACCAGAACTCCAAAACCAAAGCAAAGTGAATATTCAGAACATTCAGGATCCGAACAGCATCAGATAAAAGGTTGTGAGGACCTCGTGTGACATTGGGAGAGAATCCTGCATCAGCATTTACAGTAGTGGCTGTGGGAGGCCTCTGGAAGCAACATGAATTATATATGAGCCCCTGAAAACACAGTGGCCGGTGTTGCCAGATTACAACCAGGTCTATGAAAACAAGCCCAAAAGAAGCCACTGCAGGCTGCGTGAACACTTTTAAACCTATATGCATTTGAAAATAGCTGAAAATTGTAGAAAAGTGAAACATTTGAAACATTTTAACAACACTAAACTTGTATGGCGGGGTACCTGGCACAACATATTTTCAGATGGGGGTCTGCGGGCGGACAAATACATATTAATTTAGGGGTAGCCCATGCAAACGTTTGAGAATCACTGGTTTAAACAACATTAGGAAGGAAGCCCAAATAAGCAACTTAACTTTAGAAACACGCCCAAAAAAACCCCCCCGCAACTTATAAGCAACTTTACAGAAAAACAAGCCTATAGTAAAATAATCATGTAAGTAGGCGTACAGTAAGAGTAGTGCAACATCAACTGAAGCATTACAAATATAAAATAATTGATGACTGTAAATTACATATCATCATGTAATAAATGACTTGGTATCGGAATGGCGTATACATACATACTTGCCGATACCGATACCAGCATTTTAAGCAGTATACAATTTACAATTTACAATTTAGGCATTTAGCAGACGCTCTTAATCCAGAGCGACTTACATTAGGCAAGAACAAAAGTATGGGAATACATCACATATATAAAATGCATTTATCAAGAAACATGTGTAAGCTAAGAACGTAACTAGAACATATCTATATAATGACGCTATACATATTAACTATACATATATACTATACTATGCTATACATATGTTCTATGTTCTAGTATTCTAGTATTGTTATTATAGCCTGATTATCAGACTCTGAAGCTTCCTGAAGCTTAGTGGAGGGGGCGGGGTCTATGGGCTGGAAAGTAGGCTTTTACGATACTGGTAAACAACTGGTAAAAAAGCAGACATGGCAACAGTGGCACTTCTGGGTCCCATTTTCACTGTCCTTCTGTGTGTGTGTGGGGGGGGGGGGGGGGGGGGATTTGCTTTGTATTCTTAACACCTGTGATCTGTTCACATCTGCTCACCTTACAGAGGATCATTCAGAGGCTTTAAGAAAAAAAGAAAGAAAGGAAAGAATCCTCACACGGTAAAGAAACATAATATCATGACATTTACTCAATGTGATCACATCCCTCCTGTGTTGTAAACATGGCCAGATGCTCCACCAGATGCATTGACAACAGGAGGCGAACGGAAAACTGTGAAGGTGACACGACGTTGCGTCGGGAACTGCACGTTTCTTTTTTTTTCCTGATATAACTTCACATTGCAATGTCCTCAACACCTTCTCTCTCTCTCTTTTGTGTTCGACACACACCACACTAGAACCCTGGTCTCAGACGAGTTAGGCTATGTGTCAACTCGGGGGGGAAAGGACAGCGCTAGCGGATGATTGGCTGCTGACGGGCGGGTGCCGGTCAGCTAAGCGCCGACCGGTCACGCAGACAAATGAGGTGGCAGAGAGAGCAACATCTGGCGCTGCGAAAATAAAAGAGACCTTCCTTTCCCTAGTGCTGATGGAGTATTATGTGTGCAGATGGTGTACACTCACCACAGGTAAGCCATTGTTGATGTGCAGACGCTCCTGGTCCATCATGTTCCGTGAGATGGTGATGGAGGGGAGCTCCAGGCTCTGCGGGGGGAACTGAGGGGTCAGCGGTCCCCTGTGCTGCTGACCCGGCAGCTCCGGGACCCCTGGGAACGGCGAGTCCACGTCGGACAACCCTCCGAGCTCCGTCTCCGGCGGGGGCGTGATGGGCGGAATCTCGAACTCCTCGTCTCCCAAGCTGGGCGTGTGGAATGTCTGTCCAAGCGGATGAAAAATGCCAAGATTAAAATAGTACTTTTAAAGCCGGCAGGAATCCTTGTAGGGGAGTAACAATTTTGTTTTAAGGGAGTCTTTTAGCTTGAGTGCTGATACACTTGTCTATTAAGTGCACAAAGATGTAACATTTCCTAAACCTATGAAAAGGTCTACTTTGAACAAATATGATGAGTGCAAATGAAACATGTCAAACACACACACACACACACACACACACACACACACACACACACACACACACACACACACACACACACACACACACACACACACACACACACACACACACACACACACACACACACACACACACACACACACACACACACACACACACACACACACACACACACACACACACACACTAGAGAGAGGATACATGATAATAGCATTTAATCTTGGGGATGAGAAATGTGGGGTTGAAGTGCAGGGAAAATACACGTCACAGGAATAGGGGTTTTTCAGAAATATTTTCAGATGTTATTACACTTTGCCAGAAGTGTTCCTTTGTGTTCCCCATGCCTGCACCCGTAAATCTGCTCATCAAACAGTCTAATCCTTCTGCCTCCAGAATTAAAGCTTTCGGTCACACTTAATTTACTTATTTGCTTCTTGGAGATGGGACTGTTCTGGAGCCCGGCCGATGGCAGATTTCTGGGTCCGATGCCCATCACGATTTTGGAGAGCCCCAAGAGGCCTAGACCACAGATTAGAGATGTATTTTTTTTTCTCATATTTCATCAAAAAGTGCTAAATCTATTTTAAAAACATATTTTCTATTTGAGAGCATTTACAGTAACTATATTTGATTAACTGTTTTCTCCCTTTTTTTTTTACATGTTCAGCTATGATGGCATGCCCAGAACTCCAGGGTGAAATTGGTTAATGTCCCTCGACTCTCTTGCCTTATTCAACAGCCATTGAATGAAAACCACTGGTTTGCTGGACAGTTAAGGGACAGATGTTGACTGCCTTCTCCAAGTTCCCCTTCTTACACAACTGAACCTCATTGTGACTGGGACCTTCACTAGCAGAGACATAATGGCAACCTAACTTAACCAAATAAGCCAAATGGCTTTTAGCAGACATTAACTTTACCATTACAATTGCGTACAACAAACCATATTTGGGTGTAGCTGCATTGAGAACTTCTTATGGTTATGGCTGAGTCATGGTGACATGAGTGTGATGATGTGGTCCGCCGGCCAGTCCTCCCAATTTTAGCCAATTTTAATATAGGATAAAATCCAAATACCGCAAATAGCAGAAGATATCGTGTCTTATATCACAATATCAATTTTATTACCAATATATTGTCCAGCCCTGGCCTGCCAGTGTGGGGCTTGAACCTACAGTATGACCTACGTATGAAAATTCAGTTTTTTTTTTTTTTTTTCAAGCCAGGCAGCTCCTGTGCTTTCGTTCTGTCTCTGCGTTCTTGCCTCCTCTGAAATGAAACCACAGGGAGACAGACAGCAGTGGAGGGAATATGCAGACACAGCTCTTGATTAGGGAGTGTTAATATTCCCCGTGCTTGCTTTAGCACACAGACACTTGAAACTAATTCATTGCCTACTCAGGGCACTGTCTTGACAAGCATTGATGAATTCCAGTGGCAGCGGAGCTAGCTAATAGAGATCTCATTCCCCGTTTTTGCTCTCACTCGCTGCTCCATAACCTGCTGCTGTTTCACTTTCCCAATTCTCGTTTCACAGCTGTTCAAGGTTTTCTTTTCTTTTTTTTCTTTTTGAGCGACCTGAAGTCATACAGGATCAGAGAAGCTCACTTCTGGATTACAGAATAGAATATCATATTGTTGCCGTCGGGCAGAAACCTCCTATCTCCATATTCTAACTTGTTGTGTTGTTTTTTTGGTAAATTAACATACAACTTCAACATACATACTACAGCGTCAGACAAAAGCATCCAAAGGAGCAGATCTTTGCGCCGCGTGAAACGGCTCGTTTTAAGCTTGTAGTTCTGCTACTTTGGCTACTTTTGAATTTGAGGATTCAAATTCAAAAGTATATGTTTGTATGTTTAAGTGAAAGTGGTTTATTCTGTTTGTTGGTTTTTATAAATATGTATCCATTAAATGAAAAGCATTAACAAGAGCTTGTGACTAAATAATAATAATATATATATCGGAGCACAGGTCTCCACCAGGTCAGGTAGGTTATTGTGTCCTCCTGGTGGGGCTATAACAGGCCAATGTGAAAAGGGTGACATTTCTTCCTCTGTCTAGAGGGTATGTGTGCAGTTTCACGGCAATCGTGCGCTGCATTCATGATTTCAGGCATTTCACTAAAGAACAAACCAATCCTGCAAACTTTGGAAGGCAATGTGAACCAATCACGATTGAATATGAAAACTTAGACAGATCGGTCTTGATAGCATGACTATAGAGATACTGTGTACCAATTTGCGTAATAACAGGCCGAGCTGAAAAAATTGAGGCAGAGGTTCTGCTCTAGCATGCAGGGAGTGTGTGTGCACACAGTTTCGCTGCGATTGGGACAATGGTGTCGGAGATTAGCTGCTTGCACAGACGGACAGGGTGCAAAACATAGTCTCGGCTATGCCTTCGGCCTGTCTTGACATTAATAATAATACTAATGCTAATGCTAATACAAATAATAATAACTATACTAACTATATCTTTAACAGTTTTGGACATACTGTACAAGGTGTCCGCCTGACAGCCTCAATGTGGAACTTTAATGTGTAATAGTGACAGTTAACAGATTGATTTAGCATCAGTCTGTTACTGTCATGTTATCCTGGAGTTCATTGGAAAACGTCTGGACCTTTGGCCCACCACCATCATGCCAGCTGAGAGCTATCTAATCAAACTAGAAGTGTCTACTATAACATAAATAAAAGGGACTGTCTTGAGTCAGCGCGGAGTGTTTCCAGACAGTAACACATGGCAGTGATCAGGGAGAAGAGAGTGCTATCGCAGACCTGTGTCCTTCAGTCTGTCTCACCCTGTGTTCAGAGCAGTGTGCAGTAAAACCCTGAACGCTGAGGCTTAAAGACTCACACCATTCTGGGATTCTGACATCCTATTGTTTTTGCGCTTAGTTTTTCCTACTCTCGTTTGAATAGTAGACACATGAAATATTTACAAAGGTTTGGAAGTTATGTGCAGTATTTTCAGAACAGCTGTGATCCCAATTGGCCTGGTGGGAGTGGTATAATTAAAGGTCACATTTTTTAATATATATATTTACACAAAAGCGTCATCCATCCTCCAGCTAAAAATGTGCCTTACGAACTACTAAAATAATTAGTAAACACATTTCTGACATCTCCACCTAAACCACAGGTCCGATTTCAGGTCCAATTATTTTGTGGATCCTTATTTGTCCCAGCCTATCCAAAGTTAACACTGTGTACATCTTGTTTCGTTCTGAAGATATTGACCAACATGTACTTAAACAGACACCTAAATAGACTAACGGCTCGGCCATAATTACATGAAATATACCCAGAAGTTCCATGATTAGAAGATCATTAGGTTGTGCTACAAATGCAAAGAAACAGATTGATGGATTAAAAAATGGTTCTCCAATCACTACAAAAACCTCACAAGATGTTTTGCAACACTGTTGAACCATGTGTGTAAAATTATTTGGAAATTGTCCAAAAAGGGCGGTTCCAATCAGTGGTTCAAATACGTTTTAGCTCGAAACCCAAAAGTGAAATGTGATGTGACGTCTCCCCGGGACCCAAACTAGTGAAAATATGATGAAAATATGATCTACAAGCTCATATGTTGTGAGCTTGTAGATCTGCTTTGTCACTACTACTTGTAAAATCGCTTGAAATAATAATACTTTAAAACAAAATGTAGTAAACAAAAAATAGAGGGGTATTCATTTCACACCCATAACATTTATCCGCGACCCACAATTTGGTCCCGAGACTTCTGACCCACTGTTCTGGAAACAGTGGTTCCAACCATATGCATGGGGCCAGGCCTGGGGCAAATGTGTTAGTTCAATAACAGATTGTCGAAATATATACTATACTATACTATACTATACTATACTATACTATACTATACTATACTATACTATACAGCCAAAATGCAGTAACTACGTTTTTGGACACACAAGGGGTGTGGCCCAGGCTGGCACAGATTTGGCCATAAATTAATGAGCGTCTGTCTGATCATCATCAAACCTCTCGCAGCATTCAACTTTTGGCCAAAAATCGGCCCAAATCGCCTCTTTGTGGCCATACTCTATTGGCATTGCAAATGACCGACTCATTCTGGTTTTGGTTTGGGCTCCGCTCTGGTTCTCCATCAGCCTCCTCTGGACTGCAGCCCCAATTCTGAGAAGAATGATGTGTAGCAAAAACTGTTTGTTCAGCCATGTTTATGGCCCTCAAAAGGATGGGGTTTGAGGAGGGAAATCCATCACTTCCATTACCCAGCTCTCTCATATGGATACTATTTGCTGATGTAAGTAGGTTTCTTGTCATGTGGTGTATCACATTGTGTAAGTTTAAATCGAGGACAGAATTATATAGGCCAGTGGACCCTATAGACTGGTGCATTGTGTCCTGAATTACTGAGTTCCGACCAAGAGAGATTTGAAACAACCTTCAGGGAGGAAGGAGAGCTGAGGTGGACTCCGTTTTTAATAGCAAAAACCAGAACTAACACCACTGACCTTTCGCCCTTTATAGGACCTGAGGCCGATTCTACAAATGCCTTCTAAATCAGTAGGTCTCACACTTTTTCAAACAAAAACGACACAGATGCTTTCCCAGTTTTAATGGGTGAAGACAACCAGATGTGAACTACTTGGATGAGGGCAGTAATGCCAGACTTTAGTTCACTGTTTCTCAATGTCTGGTCTGTGGGCCCACCAGGGGTCGAAATGGACCTTTACGGGTCTGTAACTCTGAGTGTGTATGAATTTGTTTTTTCTCCTTTGGGAGCTCAATCCACACTGTAAGGATCCACTTGGTTCCATTTGTACATTCTCAAGAGTTACAGACTCGTGTTAAGGGCCCTGGTGGTCCGCGAACCCGACGTTGAGAACCGGAGGACAGTGGTACAAGATGAGTGGGGAGGGGCACTAGTGGAGGGAGAGGACCTACATCAGTCTCTAAGCCTGCATTTGTGTACATTTCCCTCCTATTGTTAATGATGATCCAAATTAACATCTGCACAAGGGAGAGTTGGTAATGGAGACATGGAGTTTTGCGTCTCATGCTATGCTATGCAAGGTGTCAGCTGTAAGTGAAGGGCTCTCTCCCCCGGGGGTGAGGTGCCAGACTAGAAGAGTCTGTTGGGAGCCCGCAGAGTGTTACAGTGTTCCACACTGTCTGGTGTCACTTCACATAAAGCCCAGCTAATTCTGCACTGGGAGCAGCTTAGGGGGGCTCTGATCTCAGATTAAGAGATGCACAATCCACTTTCTTCACATCACCAGCCTGATTATCCATTTAAATTGTTCTGAAAGCCTCCGTCGAGCCAAGTGCCAAAGCCAGATGCTGGCTGGGGATGTGTGAGCATGTATGGTTAAGGGAGAGAGGGAGACAAGACACAGAAAGCAACAGGAGAGAGAAAAACACACAGACACACGTGTGTGCGCGTGCGTGCGTGTGTGTGTGCATACGTGTGTGTCTGTCTGTCTGTTGGCAGACACCAGGCCCAGTGGCACAAGGGCAGCGCTGGGCTTGTAATTGAGAAGCCTGATCCATCTAACATGGCCAAGCAGATGTGAGGAATCTCTGACACTATAGTGCCTGATGTAGGAGATAGACCCAAGTCGAGCTTTATTACAACATAATTGCCAGCGTTCGTTTTAGTCTGCAGGGGAGTACCACATGGGCAGGGTTTAAATGCTTCGGGACATTTCATGTAGTGTCAGGTCATTATTGTGCATGGCATTTAAAATACATTGAAAAGACTGCTGATCTAAACTATTCGTGTAGGAGAATGCACTTTCATCATGTCTTTGGCCTGGCACAGTAAACCCACTAGATTTTATGAGAATCAGAACCTTATTCATAGAATCCTAGGGGGCGTTTGTCTCTGAACTCTTGATGGCATTAGCAGAAACAAACACATTGGCACCATATATAGCTGCACAGCACGTGTTGATAATTGGTACAAAATTGTAGCGTAGCGTAGAGTAGCCTATACCTCACCCACAGCGCTGACACAATAAATACAAGTGTTAAATTCAAGGATAATGATAATGTAAATTTACAAGAATACTGGCAAGGACATGAATAAGTAATTATACTAGTGCATAATCACGGGGTCTCCACTTTTATATTCACAAGAACCGGCATGGTGCTCATCCAATACGAGGAGACAAGAGCCAGAAAAAGCTTTTTCAGGGCAATATCTCCCAGCCTTTCAATAAACTTTGTAATCCAATTCGCTGATGCAATAACAAAGACTTGTTAAAGGCAGCACCATGCAATTACTGCATATAATAGGCCCCAGAATCAATAGAGGCAGAATTGAGGCTCCAGTTTCCAATATCCAGACAGCCCAGAGTGCACAGATACTCAAATGACAGCATCAACTGTAGCACCACCTAATCAACATTATTTCAAATTTGGATCATCTGAAGCCCATTGCTACATATTTATAGTTCATTACACCTCTCTAATTTGATTGAGAGGGTAAAGGGATACGTTCTGAGTGCAACTCAATCGTGTGGCGTTACAGTATCCTTTTCCCTTAGGGAAGCAGTGAAGCTTTCCCTGTTAAGGATGTGTGCTTTACCAAGCACACCAAGGTCATCTTATCTCATTCCCTAAGTGCATAAGGTAAACGATACAACAGCCATTCTAAAGAGCCAGTACACGTCGTCCACTGCAGAGCGGATTGCCTTTTCTCCACAATGCTACTGTAAACTGAACGATATGAGATGTGTAGAGCAATAATGGCTGTGATGAGATGAGATGAGTCAACAGCGAACATTATGGCCATTTAGATGATGCTAGTACTGGAATAATAATAATAATAGTCTAGAAAGTAGTCAAAGCAGCAACACATGGACAACAATAGATCCAATTAAAAATATTTTTGTCCTCACTCCTTTGGGGCATTTGTCACTGTAGCCTATATTTGCACAATTAAATGTGTCCTCTCCATTTAACCCATGCTACGTATCAGTAGCAGTGGGTGTTACAGGGGCAGCATTCAGGGTGGAGTTAGGGCTTAAGTGCCTTGCTCAAGGACACTTCACACCAGAATGTTATACTGCGATTAAAACAAATCCTGCTGCGTATTGTTGTAAATGCGCTTCGTTTGGCAGGTGTGAAGGTTCATTCGAATTCTGGTGCAGATCAAACAATCGCACTCTAGTTCGCCAAAATATTGGGGTTTCGCTTCGCTTCCAAGGGCACGTGACTTCGATTCACTGCAGTTGTGAATACAATCCGCATCAAATAAAGGAAATGAAGCAAACAATGTGGCGGATGAATGAGGAGTAAACAGTTGGAGACGGAGAAGGCGTATTTTATGCATCGCAAAGATGTCACTTTACCGTGGATAGACGTGGTCAAATAAGGGGACTGATGCCCTCATTGAAATATGGTCAGACAAGCACATTCATCAATTGCTTAAGGAAAAGGCTGCAGTGTACAGAATATTCAGTCTGTCTGTGCGTAAACATGGAGGGGGATCTGAGTGGAGACTTTCTTCATCTTGTTTAAATATAAATACTTCAAAATTAAACACGTTTAGCTCAGCATGATCTATAAACTTTATAGCTAACATGGCATATGCATAATCATTTCATATGATGGTCGGATCATCAATGGAAATAGAAGTCCCCGACAACACACTACATCCGTTACGTTACGTTGCCCTCACTTTACGTCCTAAGTCCTAACTATTACTATAAGTATGCTTTTAACACCATATATTTCACTGTGTAGTTTATGAATTGAACTCATTGATAACGTTCCCTGCTGCGGTTGACACAGCCAGTGTGAAGGCAAACACAGAAAATTAAATAAGCAAGAATGATGCAACTTCTCTGCCCATTTGAGAATACTGAAGTACAGGTCTGAATGTGACCGTAGAAACATAGAACATTGGGCCAGGACGCAAACCGATGACCTCGAGCCTAGAGACTAGTCAACTCTGGTTCCCAAAGGGTTTAGCTCAAGATCCAAAAGAGAAATGAGAGAAATTTGTAATTCATGAACAAAAAAGGGATATTTACACGTGATCCATGAAAATGTGGAGGAGAGATTCTAAAAACGCCTTCTAAATCCTGACCTGAAGTTTTCTGAAGAACTTCTAAATTACAAAAAGAATTATGATTGCTATATTATATACACTGTAGCCTACATACATGGCAACATGGGGTTCACTGCCCATCCTGAAGGGTCAAAACACGTGTGAGTGCTCTGGACACTGCCCCCTGTAAGGTTGGTTCAGTTGACAAGGGGTGGATGAGAACCATGTGGAGGCAACCATGTTCCACAGTGGGACGTGGGAAACAGGCATGTATGCATCCAGCAACGGACTAATGCCAAGGCTAATGGCCCGCCCTACTGCTAGTAGGAAGTAGTAGAGCACATCACAACGTCCACCACTATGTAATAATACAAAAATCCTGTATGTCCGGAACCTTTACCGCATAACTCTCTCTTTGCCTCGCACAGATTTCCATCAAAAAATAAAATAACTTATTTTTTATTATGGTATATGCAACTTTTGTCATTCAAAAATAGCAGATGTACATGCTAAGGGTTTCAAAATCCTCAAGTGTTAATTGGTTAAGATACTGAGTTCACAAACATACAAAAAGGCAGACAGAGGGGGGGGGGGGGGGGGTCAAAACACAACTTCCTAGGTGGAGGTCATACAAATCTGCAATGGAACACTTTAAGACTCCTCCCATCTCTCTCTCAGCACAATGCCATCTGCACCGTAACACTGGAAACTGTTGTTCCTTTTGATTAAATGTAAATGAGCTGGGGCCGTTTTATCCAGTGTCCCGCGGGCCCCCCACCACTCCCTACGCTGCATGCATGCACATTGGACGCTCACAGCCGGGGGTCCGAACGCTCTCTGAACAGCTTGTGTTGGAGTGTCCCGGCCCGTGTCACCACACCACACCGCACCACACCACTGCCCCCTGGCTGGGTGCATAGGATGCACCACACCACAGCCCCCTGGCTGGGTGCATAGGATGCACCACACCACAGCCCCCTGGCTGGGTGCAGAGGATGCACCTACCACCACACCACCACACCACAGCCCCCTGGCTGGGTGCAGAGGATGCACCTACCACCACACCACAGCCCCCTGGCTGGGTGCAGAGGATGCACCTACCACCACACCACAGCCCCCTGGCTGGGTGCAGACGATGCACCTACCACCACACCACAGCCCCCCTGGCTGGGTGCAGAGGATGCACCTACCACCACACTTCAGCCCCCTGGCTGGGTGCAGAGGATGCACCTACCACCACACCACAGCCCCCTGGCTGGGTTCAGAGGATGCACCTACCACCACACCACAGCCCCCTGGCTGGGTGCAGAGGATGCACCTACCACCACACCACAGCCCCCTGGCTGGGTGCAGAGGATGCACCTACCACCACACCACAGCCCACTGGCTGGGTGCAGAGGATGCACCTATCTTTAATCACTTAAAGATGGAGTGCCACAATTTTTGTATTTTTCCAGTTATCAGTTTAAGAGCCCCAGACGGAGATCACTGTCAAGTTCAAGTTCACGGTCAGTTGCCCCAGACGGAGATTGATAAATAGGACGGAGATTAATGATATCAAAACCGGTAGCATCGCTCCACAGCCTAGGAGCGCTTGTTGCCCAATCATCTGTGTTGCACAACAGTGTCGAAAATGTTCCCTGCCTGTTTAGCGGACGAAAACGAAAATCTTAAAACGTTCATAACTCTCGCAATCTAAATCATCCCGTCTAATTATGAAAAAAGATCCTGTGTTAGACGGCGCTCCGCGGTCCAGTCGCTAGTCGCGATAGATTTATTCTTACCTCCCGTTGTTGTCGATCGACTTTAGAGTGGTGTGGCTATTGTTAGCTGCTACACAGACATTCACAACAACTTCCGGTCCCCCGGTAAAAGTGGTCCGGGCGCTATAAATGATGGGCACATTTTATTAATGGATTAAATAGGTCTGGGCCCTCAAGGTGTTATTCATGTGTCTATGAGGTGACAGTACTTCAATAGACACCCTGGAGTCGTTTTTATGTGCAATGGTGTATTAACTATTTAGGGTTTCTTCCTGGAGGCTGAACCCTTGACTAACAGTCAAACGGGCCAATGAAATAAACAGTAATATAGTGACACCACACTATCAGCCACTCCCCTAACCCCTCCCCCTTTATCATACAACTACAGCTGTGGGTGCGGCTTCAGTTCAGGTGGATCACCACACATAACCACCCACCAGGCAAACTTAATGAACTGGTGGGCGTGTCCACATAAAAGCATGATTTTTACAAATACTGTACACTTTTTGGAAAAAGTTCTTCCTCCTTATAATATATTTATATTATTATTATAATATATATTATAATAATACCTGATGATCATTTTTTAGGGTGGAAAAAAATCGTGGCACTCCATCTTTAAACGCCAGGCATCCATATTTGGGGTCCAAGTACAGAGACAACTGAGGTCCAGTTTACTAAGTCTAGAAGGTTTAAGACTGGAGGTTAAAAAACATAACCGTGACTCTCTATTTGACTCTTTTTGGAACTCCATAAGGAGGCTGCTATGCTGTGAGGAGGCTTGAAGCAAAGATCAATTTCGGTCTGCTAAACTGGAGATTGGCCCCATCAGAACCATAGAGGATGATGGGTATTTTGGTACACATATGTCTCTAATGACAGGGCAGTGCAAAGGGTGGAGGGGGGAATCACCAGTGCGTATATTTAGCACACTGTTAAGTCTTGTTTCCACTATAGGCTCTAAGGGAACAGTTACACTCTTTTACTTCATGCTTGCTGAATTAATGTTGCACCTTTGTGCTCCACGGTCAAAGAGGGAGGAACATTTGGGGGAAAATATTGTTTTGCTGTATTTTTCTGCCATCAGAAGTTAAAGCAACAATTTCTACTGTTGAACTATAGTAGACAAAGCCTGTTTGGGGGCGAAGAATTGGATTTTAATTGGCTTTTAGTGTGCGTGTAAACACAAACTTTGTCCCAACACAAACATTAAATGCCATTGATAATGAATGGCCAGTTTTGAGTGTTTGTGTAAACACAAACATTAAGAGCTGGACATAGGATGTGATTGGCCGGAATGAGATGATGTATGATGATGTACACGGGTGTGATTTTGTTAACATACTACTAGGGATGTGTAAATGTGTCAAAAATGAAAATCGATTAGCATAATTCAATATTAATCAATTATCGACAAATCGATAAGCTTTGCAAAATAATGAGCAAAATAATATTTTACTCACTAAAAAGAAGTTAAGGTTTGCAGTTGCACTGCAGCCATAAGTTAGAAGTCAGCATGATGTAATAACCAACTGTACCCAACATAGGCCTATAACATTCAAGAATGAATGGTGTGCAGCAGAGGAACTAATGCAGTATTGATGCAAAGGGGAGCTTCAACAATAGCTGCCACTGTGTGTATAGCTTCAGAGAAGCAGAACTATTCTTTGCTTACGTTTAATGTTGCATACAGTACACACACGGCATACAAAAGCCATCTCAGCAGAGTGAGGCTGTCTGTCGCACAGAGAAAAGACACGATTTGCAAGCTCACAACACGCCACAGACGCGACACGTTGTTAGCTTGCAGATCTGCGTTTTTGTGCAACCACAGAGAGTAGTGGTACTGTGAGTGACACCAGCTGTGCTGAATCTTCTCGGGCTCCTTGATTTTTGTCTTCTGCAGAGGCATGGGGGCTCTGAGGTACACATTGCCAATGACGTCTGAATGATGAACCTATTGAGTCACTGTTTGACTGTCCTTGTAACCAGGAACAAGGAAATCATGTGATGGCTAAAACGCTCCCATCCACTCCCATGTTTGAGCATTTTTGTCTTCGTCTCCACCAGGCCAAAGGCATGGGGAGAGAGTATGTTTTGCCCTCCGTCCATGTGTCCGTCCGTCCGTCCGTCCGTTAAGTTAACAGCTAATCTCCGGCACCGTTAAGCAATAATGCATATATCTAACCCTAACCCCATGAAGCCTTGAATTCATGGACATTTGTTTTGTTTTTGTCCTGAGCCAATAATTTGATGACCAGCGGAGTCAGTCCGAATCCTACCGGACGGACACTCTGCCGGTCATCAAACGATTGGCTCAGGAATGCGACAAAGCCAAAAACATCTCCATGATTTCAAGGCTTCATGGGTCGAAGGTTGTACTTCATAGTTAACATCTTGTGTACAGGTTCACAAGTATGGCCTACTTGTGTGCAAGCAGAGCGCGTCAGAGCGCGTCCTAGAGCTCTCTGCTGCTGTCTGGGTACGACTGCTGCTCTGAGTCCTAGAGCTCTCTGCTGCTGTCTGGGTACGACTGCTGCTCTGAGTCCTAGAGCTCTCTGCTGCTGTCTGGGTACGACTGCTGCTCTGAGTCCTAAAGCTCTCTGCTGCTGTCTGGGTACGACTGCTGCTCTGAGTCCTAAAGCTCTCTGCTGCTGTCTGGGTACGACTGCTGCTCTGAGTCCTAAAGCTCTCTGCTGCTGTCTGGGTATGACTGCTGCTCTGAGTCCTAAAGCTCTCTGCTGCTGTCTGGGTACGACTGCTGCTCTGAGTCCTAAAGCTCTCTGCTGCTGTCTGGGTACGACTGCTGCTCTGAGTCCTAAAGCTCTCTGCTGCTGTCTGGGTACGACTGCTGCTCTGAGTCCTAAAGCTCTCTGCTGCTGTCTGGGTACGACTGCTGCTCTGAGTCCTAGAGTTCTCTGCTATTCTAAATCCTTTAGACCCGTTATTGACCTTAAACCAACCTTGAAATGTACCTTAGTTACGTCACCAAGAATGGTGGTCCCTTATTGGCTGTTGTAGGACACACACACACACACACACACACACACACACACACACACACACACACACACACACACACACACACACACACACACACACACACACACACACACACACACACACACACACACACACACACACACACACACACACACACACACACACACACACACACACACACACACACACACACACACACACACACACCTTGCGTGCGCTCTGCTTGCACAAGTAATGATAAAACAGAAGGGGGCAAAAGAGAAACTAAAAACTATATACACACACACACAGTAAGACGCCCTGAGTGACGGCAGACTGCTGGGCGAGCGCTGGCGCTTTGGCATGGGCTGAGTGCATGGGGGGTCAGATTAACATATTGAATTAATTATGTACTGGCCATACAGTATATGGAGCGTGTCTTGAGTGTACAGGGTTTGATGAGGTCAAAACAACATAAGGAACAGGTCAGCTCCATATATGGAGATCTAAGGGTGGCAGCGGGGGCAGTGTCTTGAGTGTACAGGGTTTGATGCGGGCCCAGGTAGGGCCGGGCCTTAATTTTCGGATTTCAGATGTGTGTGTGTGGGGGGGGGAACAATAAAGCCACCAATGAAAATAAATAGCTCACTGTCAGCTATTGTAATGCAACAGCTGCAGCCATTTAAATTGCTCAAGATACAGTATGATGCATTTCCATGCAGTCCACTGGCTGATAATGCCATCAGGCCTCATATCAATGCTTTTTTGAAAAACAGCCAGGAAACCTGTCTAACTCGTTCTACAACATCCACTCCAGCATGCTACATCATTTTAATTGGCTACACCTGT
Organism: Electrona antarctica; assembly: GCF_951216825.1. NCBI lineage: Eukaryota > Metazoa > Chordata > Actinopteri > Myctophiformes > Myctophidae > Electrona > Electrona antarctica. The sequence continues at coordinate 34,695,656 of NC_136808.1, read as the reverse complement.
AGTGTCCACTACATCACCTGCCTTTCCCATAATCAAATAAGGGGGTATTGGAATATGAAAGGGGGGGGGAAGTAAATGATTTATTTACTCACATCACCACCAGCTGCAAGTAGGGCACCATTGGCCTCTGCCATATTCATATAGTTGTTGTTGTTCTGGAACTGCAAGTGAAAGAGAGAAAAACAAAACACACGATCAACCCTGCTGACCTCAAGATAACATCAGCCAGTGGTGTTGGTTGTACAGGCGCTTGCCTTTCACAAAGGACGGCACATCCATTCAAACAGCATGTCACACTTTGCTTTGAATGTTTACACATTGAGTTAACCCCTCGAGCTCCTTACACATGCGAGTTCTGCCACTTTTTAGGCGATTATTGTGACGTGAAGAGAGCGGGGTCTGTGAGAGGCCCGGGCCCGATTCAGAGCAAGGTAATGAGAATCTGGCCCGGCTATTCAGGCCTTATGGAATGGCAATTAAGGATGTGTTTGCATCACAAAAGAAAAGCATCAAGATTCAGTGGCAGGTTATTAACTTCAAGTAACCTGTTTGGGTGGGTTGGGGGGGGGGGGGGGGGGGGGGGGGGGACTAGTGTTATTGAGAGAAAACAGATAGTGGAGAGCATCTGTAGAGCATGCATGTAGCTGTGTAGCTGTGGCTCAGTGCATTGGTGAGGTTTGTTGGCCATGTTCCTCTGTATTCTGGACTTGTAAATGGAAAATATGACCTTTTCAATGTTCTAAAGCCCATCATAAGGGCCTTTTTTACGCCACTGTTTATCAATGTTACAAAAGGTAAATAACGTTTTTTTTACAGCCTCAGAATCCATGTAAATCATATCTTTTGCAGTCACATGGCTGTCAAGTCTTTGCATATAAAGCTCACGCATCAAATGTAAGTGCCAGGACACATCCACAATCTAATGCATTACAACCAACAACAACAAAGGCAGTGGTTGGTGACAACACAGCATTTGAACAGAGGCCACAACATTGTAATCACAGATTGGGGCTATTAAAATGTAGGTAGGCAATAAAAAAAATGTGTGCTTTGGTTAAGAAATATGTCTTCCCCCCTCCCCCCCAGCTCCAACCACTCGCCCCAACCCACACACAGCCTGCTGGCAAAATGGCAGCCACTTCCTTTCTTCTGAGACACAAGCATGCTGACAGGTAGGAACAATGGGACATAGAATGAAGAATTATGGGCTAGCAGCTGGGCCCTGGAGCACAATGCACCTCTCTGTGAGCGAGGAGCACAGCCCCTGCCTACACGGCCTGCAGGAGAAAGAGAATCACACACACAGGAGTTGTGTCTTCATGAAGTTTCCACCGAGAACACTTTCTGTTATTCGCAACAAAAGCACAGGAGTAATCTCTTTTGTGTGTTGATTACAAAAGTCTCTCTTTCTTCAAATATGAATTCTGAATAACTTCAGTAAGACAGAGAGGGGGGATAGAGAGAGAGGGGGGGGGGGGGAGTTTGGGGAAAAATGGTTTCTTATCTTAGCAAAAAGGCCAAACAATAGCAGAAACAAATTAGGATCAAAACGAAATGAGGAGTGCATTAATATACTTCCCAGTCCTTTGTGGGGATTTTTTTTCTCCTTTTCTTCCAACTGGTTAGTATGCGAATGTAATTACTGAAAGAACTGCTGCTAATCAACTACGAATGGTATCCATTAATTAGTCTATGCCCTGGAGAGAGACAAGAGAGAATCAGCAGCAATGTTAACAGCGTTACGCACCAATGAGACGGGAGGGGAGGGGGGGAGAAAGCCACAAGCTTTTCTAGCAGTTGGCAAAGCAGGTGTTTCTTCTGGTGGTGTAGGGGGGGGGCTTCACAGTTAGTGCTTAGTGCTGGTCTTACCTGAATTTCCCCTCGGGGATCAATAAAGTATCTATCTATCTATGGAGCTGTCCCACTGAACTAGATCTAAAGCCTAGTTTAGACACCAAAAAATCTCAACGGGACAAACACGTTTTAAGCCCGATTTACACTTTGTCGTACGACAGTGTCATGTGTTGTAAGCAGCAGATCTACAAGCTCACAGATCATTATTGTCACATCACAGGTGTACAGGTGTAAAACAGTGGCTGATGGTCGTTTTCATTGCTTCCAGAAAGAGAAAGAAAGCAATGGGGGGGAAGAAAGGTATGTGCATATTTACACATAGCAGCCATATCAATTAATACAGTATGTATGAGTTTAGACATAAGGTCAATGAGCGTAGCAGTTGCTGGTATATACTGTTCATGATATAGACATTAAGGTGAAAGAAGAATGTCATGAGCGTTGTACACAGCTTATAGATCTGGTATTTTGGCGAGTGACACTGTCTGGCGGAGCATACATTCATCATTAGGACATATGATTCTCCCTAAACTGAACACAGGGGTCTGTTAGGGTTGTGTTGAGGGATAATGCTATCATCCATCGACAATGACAAATAGCCATCGATGCCGTTTGAGACATTGTGATTGTTTACACACAGTTACAATGTGACTTAAGTTAAAATGTTCATCAAATCAGTAGTGTTAGCTTTACCGTTGTGATGTTTGGATGTGCCCAACAACACTACTGTATGTCAATTTTGAGCAGACATCGCCTAAGCCTTATCTTCATGCACACAGAAGGCCTGCACACAAACGCATACAATGTATGCACTTGTGCAAGTAAGTGTGTTTGTTGGTCTCTTCCATCTTTGCTCACACTCACACAAGAAAACGACAGCCAATGAGAGCTAAGAGGTCAACCACACAAGTACCATTGGTCAGTGGTGTAAGTACTGTACTATTACTGTCCATTATCAATAATCTTTCGGGACACAAAATGCACCCTATTAGCATCACTGCTCTACTACATCTCAAGAGGCAAATATTATACTTTTACTCCACTACAAACTTGTGCAATGGGCGATTCTGCATAAGGAGTACTTTCTAGTGTTAGTACTTTAAGTACATTTTTATACAGATACTTTTGTACTTTTATTTCTACATTGCAGTGAGTATACTTAAGTAAATTGCTATTGGTTGAGGTCAAAGTTCACCAAATGTGACGACAAGCGAAGCAGAAAAAGCCAATTTCCTTTGCCATCGCAAAGACTGGAAGTTAACAGGTGGCTGGGTGAATAATATTCAATTTGTGCATGTGTGTGACTGTGCCCTAACTAACACACCCAGCCACATGACCACGTGCACGCACTAATGCAGAAGCACATGGGCAAACCTCAAGTGGGAGTGTGGGACACATCCGTCAATAAGTAGCACTCCCTCGCTCTCCTCGCTATGTGCAACTATGAGACCTGACATGGCTGGGTTACGTCAGACACTCGCTGGTAATTAACCTTACGCCAGGGCTTATCAGGGAAGTGTTACCCTGTCCCCTTCTTCGTCTCTCTGATAACAAATTGAAGTCTCAGAGATATCTCCCCTCTATTCAAACACAAGGAACATTGTACCGATTGTGTGGAGAGATAAGTGCTCTGTGCTGGGCTGTCTCCCTTTCCTCCACCCCTGCGTTTCTCGGGATGAGAGTAAGACTTTTCAGAAGAAGGGTGATAAAACAATAGCTCCTCATTGTGACGAGGAGTTCTATGGGAATTCTGGGAAGGTCTCGAGAGAACATGTATGGATCTGTGAGCTTCACCACGTTTTAATGGGAATTCTGCCACTGCAGTTGAACATTCACCTGTACAACATTCAGGGTGTACAGGGTTTAACGTTCCTGCTCACCACTGTGGAGAGTTGGGTTCGAATTATCCATGGTTTCTCTGGTTTGGGTGGGTGATCCAACAACCGCAGTTGGTCGAGTCCGTGCCGCTGCAACCTACAGGTTGGTTGGCGCACAGGAAATGGAAGGGACAGCGTGTTCCTCTGCATGTGTTAACACGTGTTAACACAGGCAACACTCCAAAACGCCTAACTGCCAGGTGAAAAGACATGGCGATGTCATGTGTATTGGAAGAGACATGGTTGTTTAGGGCAGTGGTTCTTTTTGGGCTCAGGGCACCACTGTAAATAACTTTGTCATCCACGGCAACCCTGAATGACATTGTTAATTTTTAGAACCGTTATGTCATATTACGTTACATAAATAGGTACATATTTCCCCCTAAAATACAGTATGTCACGAGAATATCAGTTTCCATTACGACAGATTGGAAATAATCAATTGGAAGTAGTCAAACTTGACGTTTGACTACTTAAACCCCAGTATCCCTATTCTGGGGCAAACAAATTCACAAAAAATAGCGAAGAGATTTGGTGTAGCTCGAACACGAACTAAGTACAGTTGTAGCTCTGTGTTACTAACACTTTCCCCAGCAGCATTCATTCATTCACCCGTATACCAATACCACCAGCATATTTCCAGTGCAACACTTATTTTGAAGGATCCACAAGACCCTAAAAACCGGATGTCACTTACGATGCGTGTTGTGACGGATCGGATATTTTACTTTCGCTTGGAGAGCACAGTCGCGACCATTACTACTTTGGCTATGGACCATCGAATGGATGTGCGCAGCAATCAAGATGGACGGTTTATTTTCTGTTTACATCATCACCTAGCAACCCAGTGCTAATGTAAGTAGCATTACGACTCGAGCTATTATAAACACTACAACAACGTAGATCTACGCCAATGCCGACAGGCCGTATTCATTTATAAGACGCAGATCTACTCCAATGGCGGCAAAAGTGCTAAGTATGGAGGGTCTAAGTGGTTAAATTGAAGTAATATTGATGAATTCCAAATATATCAAAGTATTCTACAGCACCCCTGGACTTGCGTCTAGGCACACTAATTGGTGCATAAAAACAGAAACACAAATTTTCAACTCAATTAACTGTCCTGTTGCACATCAGGCTTGTGTTGCCAAAACACGGCATGCTGAATATGTACGAATCAGGGATTGAAATAAAGTTAAAACTGAAATATATTAATATAAAAACACAAAAACAACATAAATCACACCCGTATGAAGTGAGTGGTGCAACTCTGTGTGGGGGTCCCCGGAAGTTCCAGACCCACAGGAACGCGGCCAGGGTGCCGGCCCGGTTCCGGCGATCCACCCCGCGTCCGAAGTGGTTGAGAAATGAAATGGTAATGAGTTACCGTGTGGGGGTCCCCAGGGGGTCCCTCTACTGTACTGTACTGTACCGCCCCATATCATCATATATACAGTTAATGTGTGTGTGTATGTGTATGTGTATGTGTATGTGTATGTGTATGTGTGTGTGTGTGTGTGTGTTAGGCTGCGCAACAGTGACACCTGGTTGTGAAAAACAACCAAAAGCCATTTTCGTGCTCGGACACAGCCAGACAGCTTTTGTGCTCGGACACAGCCAGCCAGGGACAGACCCAGGGACACACATAGCCGTCTATAGGAGTGATTGCACCACTCAAAAAAAAACATATATACTGTAAGTTCAGATGCCGACGACCTGATCCTCATTACCTTCATTAGCAGCTACACAATCGAGCGAGGGGGCCAAGCAGCACTAATTAGCGGTGTGGGATTCTGTGGACTCCCTCGTCTCTGCAGGGCATGTTTTATTGTGCGTCCGGGGTCCTTTAAGATCAGCACCACATCTCCTCAGAGGACTGTGACTAACACCCCAAGAAATGTCCCAAGCCACCAGTATCAATCTCTGCCGTTAAAAGCCTCGCATGCATCGCCGCCATGGTGAAGCCGGGGCCGAGAGCATCAGCGGAGGACAACCACACAGCAAGCGAGGGAGCGCTGGATCTTGTTATTGTTATTCTCCGTTCATTTTCAGAGAGAGAGAGAGAGAGAGAGAGAGAGATGGAGGGGTGGGGGTGCATAATGCTCATGTTCATGGCCGTGCCGATTGAGTCAAATGCCAGATGAAATTAAGTGTGATTGGAGCAATCGCGCAGCTGACTGTAAAGAGGGCCCACACCGAAATGGGTCAGCATAGACAATGAACATTCTGTAATTAAAATGATGAGTGGGAGCTGGACGAAAGAAAAAAAATGCCTCGTTAGGGGGCCAAACATTGCTACTGTGTGTGTGCATGACATGTCTTTTTTTTTGGGGGGGGGGGGGGGGGGGGGGTAGGAGGGGAGAGCATAGACTTGGCCCGTTTAACATGGATGGAAAGGCTGGGAGATCAGTTGAACATGGCAGGATATAATGCCCCCGACAGACACGCTAGCCAAAAGCCATTCTGAATGGTTAGCATGCAGTATATCTGTAGGAGTGATATCTAGCCTACAGTATTACTAGTGTGTGTCCATCGATCCATCCATTTGTCTGGCAGTGAATGAGTGTCTGCTTTTCCATTTCTATCATGTTGTACTATAACCCATTTAGACCTGGGAACGATTCTACAAGTGTCTTCTAAATCCTGACAGTTTTCTGAAAAACCCTATGTTTCTGTCAGTCGTTCTCAAACATTTTCATGTCAAGGACCCCCAAGATTATATGTATTTAGCCGCCGACCCCCATCTATGTTGTTCCAGGGACCGCCCCAGAAGCAAAGATTTGAGTTAAAAACGTTAGCTCTGAAAGAATATATATTCAAAGATTTGCACAACATTTTCACGATTTTTCAAAAATAGCAGACCTACAAGCTCGTAGCGCGGCACAGCTTGTAGATCTACTATTTTTCAATAGCTAAAGTAAACATAATGAAACACCAAAAGGGGTTCCCGCCCAAAATGGGATAAGTGAGGTCCCGTCGTCCTTGCATCACATGAGTCTCTAGATGGAAAGTGAAACCTGTCAAAACATCTCTGCATCATGACGAGACAGTGTCACTAAAACAAAGTAGTGAACATGAATTGCACTTGCAAACTTTAGTCACTGTGATGTTTTTTGCTCTGTACTCAACCAAAGGGACTGGACAGAAACATCAACAGCAGCAACAACAGAAGCAACAGCTCAGGCAACAGAGAGAGAGAGAGCAAAGCTTTAAAAGAAGCCCAGCACATCTAAGCTCTGCATGTTTTCCCCGAGATCAGGTCATCCTACCCTCACTCTTCCTTTATCCTGCTAGAGGGCCCTGGCAGAAGGGAACAAACGGCAGAACAAAATACACTTTAAAATAGCCATGGGATAGGAGTCTTTTATTAACAGTGAATCGCATGGCTAAAGGTGTACTCTGTAATACGAGCAGCACAGCCAGACAGACATGGCTAAACGGCAGAGAAAACAGTGTTCCATCCACTGTTTTTCTTCCTCCTATGTTGCAGCACCAGCACATTTTTCCCCCAATAACTGTTACACAGAGTAGAATGGAGAGCTTACAGTGGATGTCGATGCCGCTGTGAAAAGACCATACTGTTTAAACATCACATGGAGACACAAAACCAAGCTACCTCACAGTTCATAAAATGACTAAGACATTATAAAAGCCACTGTGTGCTTGTATGAATGAACAGTATTATGACCCCCCTCACTTTTCTTCCTCTACTCTCTCGGTGCCGATAATATTTCCAGGATACTGTGATACTTTGTATTCGAAATTGTTTCTCATGCTTTATTTGGGTAGGTTGGTAGCTTTATTAAATCAGGCAAACTGCAACAAGTCAGTTACTCGCCATTTAAATGGAAACATTTGAATTCATGGAGTACACGTACTATAGGTGTGTTTACTTCATTTCCCTGCCAAATAAAACCTATATGCTGTTATAGCTGATAGGTGATAGATATATATCACTCTTATTAACCCCAGTCTCGGAATGATTCTTGCCAAAAAAAGAAGTATTTCCAGTGGGAAATGAGCAGTTTTATACAGCTATTATGGCAAACGAAATTATTTCAACCTCGGGGCAATACACAATATTACACCAACATGACCCCATCTCACCTTCAGTGAGATGGAGTAACCACACAAATCCGATTCCTATCAGTAAACATGAACTGGACCCGGTCTGAAGAAGACCCCCATCACAAGATCATCATCAGTATGGGCATACACATGGAAAACATCTACTGTATACTATACTTTTCTTCTCATGCTGCTTCTCACGGCATCCCTATTTTGGGCATGTCATTATAACACTTATAACACAAATTTTCAAAAATAGGTAATCTACAAGCTCACAAAGCTTGTGTGCTTGTAGGCTGGCTATATTTGCACTGTTGGTACGTACAGTAGGTAAGTTGGTATGTAGAAAACAGGGCATCAACACTTCATTTGGTTTGATTTTGGTAAAAGATAATACAAGTAAAATCACTATATAACTTTGTTGTTCTCTTGGTCGGTGGTGGAAAAACCCGACCACGAGTATCACAGTGCCTGCTGTCGGCCGTGGAAAAAACATGATTTCACCAGAAACGACATTCATTGCGCCGATTTGGAAATACAGGCCTTTGAAAGCAGCACATAGAAAAAATGGCCGCGGCCACTGTCCCACTTTGACTGTTATGCTAACGAGCGGCAGCTAACGATTCGATCGGATCAAAACATGGATTAAAGAATATAAACCCTGGAAAACGTAGCCACGGTTCTCGCAGGCTAGACGATTAATTTAATCATACGGTTACTACGGTTCTGGCGGGCTCCATGTTTTAACAGGTTCGCTGCGGAACATGCTAAACCTGTGTTTTTTTCCATTGTCTTTCCCTGCCGAATCCGCTAAACCCGAAGAAATACCGGCTTTGTAGCGGACATCCTGACGAGGACGACGCTTTATGATGACGTAACCGGACATCGACCCATCACTGGCTTGCAAGGGCTTCTGGGAAACCGAGTTCAATGCAAGTCAACAGGGTTTCATAGCAGCATCCATCCACCATTGCTCTGTGTTGCTGTTCCGGTGGATTATTGTTCGACTCGGTAACAAACGATGGGACTATTTTGAGGTACAATTAAGACGCCGTAATTCTTCAAAGGTTAGTGTAAACATCTGCAGGGACTTTAACTTCTTAACGCATTAAAGGTGTTAAAGCCTATATACTTCTGTTGACCACTGTTCCCAGCCCAGGGGTCTATGCTAGGCACCCTAATTTGTGTCCATTTAAACCAAATCTCTTCAATCTACAAGTTCACAACGCGTCGCAACGAGATTGTATATCTGCCATTTTTGCTAATGTTGACCTAATATGACATGTCTTGAATAGGGGACACTAGAATCCAAGTGCTCAGTGGTTCAGTGGGTGTCGAATGAGATAAAAAAAACATGGATGAACTACACAAACGCACACAACTCCCATAAGAAACCCATGTATCAGAGATCTCAGGTAGTGAATTCTACTATTCATATTGCTAGCTTCAAGTTAACCAATTTAATGCAGAAGATGGCTGTCATGAATATATCTCCCAGAATACACCCGAGGTAACAGCGTAGGAGGGGGGGGGGGATCGCACATGCAAACTGTTACAATCAACAGAAAGCTGCTTCCGGCTGCCTGAACCTCCGATACATTACACAATAATGCCTAGTTCAGACCAAAGAGACAAACATTTTGTTTTGTCGTCCAGTGTCACTGCGTCCTCAAGCTTGCAGGTCTGTTATTTTTCAACACAGTATACCGCCGTACGGCCGAGCATGAACTCAGCTTTTATAAAGTTGCAGAGAAAAATGGCAGAGGTCTGAATTACACCTTTTAACAGCCAGAGTTGCGGTGTCAGGTCTGTCTGTCTCTCAGCAGGTAAGAAAACGTGGACACATTCCACCTCCATCCTGTCGAAAACCCCCAGAACTAATCAAGAACGTTAGTCCTTTTCCAGAAACGTATCAACTGCTGACAAGTGATTTCACAGTTACCACCAGTAACTTTTTACCAATACCACAATGTAGAAATACAAGTAAAAGCCTGGTATTCAGAATTTACTTTAGTAAAAGCACAGGCATCAAAATGTACTTAAAGTGCAAAAAGTAAAAGCACTCATATGCAGAATGTCCCATTTCAAAATGTATAAAAAAAACTTTTGTAAATGGCAGATCAAGCTCACAACACGTCGCATCGCACCGCGTTCTGAGCTTGAAGTATACAGTGAAGTGGTAAATGTTTTCTATAGTATAGAACATCGGAAATAAAAGTTAAAAAAAATACCTCACAATTGAACTTAAGTACAGCACTCGCGTAAATGTACTTAGTTACTTTACACCACTGGTTACCGCCTGAGCTCATTAATCACAGCCTAGCCACTGTTTTCTTCAACAGGATGCCCGTGCTAATATGTTCACCAGTAGGCGCTATAAAAATGAAAATAAAACACCACAGTTAAAAACTCCAATCCAGACAAACCCCAAGTAATTTGCTTTGTACCATTATAATTCTGGGGGTTTCTGGGGGCAATTTCCTTTTTGGCCTGGTCCAACGCCAACATGGAGTCTTATTTAACACAAGGGGAGGAAGAGACACATATGCCCAAACAAGGCAGCACCCTTTCCTCTCCTTCCATTTCTGCATGGGAAAATCCTCTGTGTAAATTTAAAGCAGCACTATGTAACTACAGTATAGCATATTATGTCCCACAAAATTATTAAGCAATAACATATATAACAATAACAACAATAATCATCCTTCCATATATGCATAGAGTCGGGGGGTCCCTGCTAGGGGCTTGACTGTATTAGTATGTATAGGGGGTGGGGAGACATGAGTTTCATCCTGGCATTTGCCAATGCAGCAAGGCAGTCAAGACTGGCCAATCACAGTGCATCCTCGGTGGACATGCTTGCAGAGACTCTTGGGTAATGAAGTCAAAGATGTTGGCTGCCATGTTATTTGTGTCCAAAGTGGCCACTGATATCCTAAACTAGTGCTGCTTTAACTAAGTGTGTAAAAAAGCACTCATTTGGATAAAAAAAAATGGCCGTCAGGCAGAAACCTTGTACCTCCAAACAGTGTTACACAAAAAGTAGCAAAAAATAAATGGCACATCTACAATCTATTTTTTGCAATACTTTTTTTAAATTTGTCCGAAAAGTAAGTTTTGGAACAAAAGTAGCAGATCTTGTACGCTTTACATGAGTCACTGCACCGTGTTTCGAGCTTGTAGATCTGCTACTTTTTTAACTTTTTGTGTGACGTAGTATGATCAAGTAGGACATTAATTTAGGAAAAAAAACACAATAAGTTAAGACATCCAGAGATAGGTTTCTGTCCGACAGCAACGATATGAGGGTTTCCACCCGACCGCAACGAACGTGTACTTTCTCGAGAGTTAAATGAACACTCGGGCATTTTACTGTGTACATACAAAACCTCCAGGGGAAGGTTACCTTCTTGTTTCCGTGGTCGCTCCTGACCAAATACACGCTCATTTACAACCCCATTCAGTGTAAACACTTGTGCAGCTGCCTCTGTGGTGATCACAGGGTCCCATTCACACCCAGCAGGCCGCCGTACATGCAGTGCCAAGCTGACATATCGTCGCTGTCGGGCAGAAACCTCCTAACTCCGTATTCTAACGTTTTGTGTTTTTCCCGTAAATTAACGCCCTATATGATCTTCCTACAACGTCACACAAGAGCATCAAAAGTAGCAGATCTGGCCTGGGCCATGGCTCAGTGGTCCAGGCACCTTGGCTGGTAATCCAGTCTGGCAGTGTGCCGTGGGTTCGACTCCCGATCCCGACGGCCTACTGCATGTCTTCCCCCCATCTCTCTCCCCATTTCCTGTCAGCCTACTGTCTGTCCCTCCATAAAAAAATATAAAATAAAGGCGAAAGCCACAAAAAAAACATAAAAAAAAATAAAAGTAGCATATCTAAGCTCAGAGACACATTTCGAGTTTGTCAATCTGCTACTTTTGGATTTGAATCCTGAAAAGGACATATGAGGTTTCCACACGACAGAGACGATATAGCTACAGATACTGTATGTGTCCCCCCCCCCCCCGTCCCCCCCGCCCCCCCCCCCCACCCCCGTCCCCCGTCCCCCACCTATGTATGCAGGAGTCAATTTGCAAAGCGACTCAGCGGCACGCCGTGTCTGTCTGTCCACAGCGGCAGTGGCTTCCGAGCCGTGTTCTGATCTGTAGGCCCCAATCGATTGGTAATTCAGTTTACAGCTGAAAATCATTAGTTCCACCCGGGCCCAGCAGTAGCACTGTCTCTCTGTCCTCTCATGGGGACCATTGGTACACGGCTACACGAGGCAGCAGCGTCCAGGGGAAGTTCTCTCAGCGGAGGCAGCGTTTTGTCTCTTTACTTTTCTCAGTGTGAGAAGAACCCCCATGTAGCAGTAGCAGCCACAAAGTCATGGTTAATAAAAGCTAAATAAAATCTCATGACTGAAAACAATCTGTGATTTGTGAAACCGAGTTGTTTCCTAAACAATTGGCACAGTATGTCAAATTATTTCAGATTTCTGTTCTACATTCCAGTTGAAGAAACGACTTTAGTGGAATCCAAATGACTGATATCAGTCGTGAAGACTGAGAACTTTAACCCATGCGAAGTACATGAGTACTGTACATCTTTACTTTAATAGTGTATATACCTTTATTATATTAGAAGGATAAACTTAAGATGCATCATCTTATTTCTGGGGGGACAAATATTATTATTATATTTTTGATGGGAATGGAATATTATGAATGAACCACTTAAATCCTATTTCAAATAAAATAATATAGCTGCAAGCAGCGATAAGGCGGGACCAAGAAAGAAGACCATACGCAATAAGAACAATATGCACAAATTAGACTCACAGGCTGAGTTGTCGGTACCCGGATTTGAACCCATGACCTGTGCTCCAAAGGCAAGAGCTCTACCAACTGAGCTATGCAGACACAGTAAGTTAACTCATTCTAAACAGTAACATCATCCAGTGTTTTTGGTAACAATTATGTGTCCTGGTTTTGGGGATGTCTATCCATTACTACAGTGTGTTTTGCTGTAAATGTTTTCACGTACAAACTTCTCTTCAACCGGGATTTCAGTAATGGTCCATAGATTGTGTGTAGGACATTTCACGCAAATTGCTCAAAAATCAGGGCAGAAAATCAGGTATAAGCATTTTTCAAACTGCTCAAAATGGCGGAAATCTGAGGGCGGAGGTTACTTGTCAAAGTGACAGATGTGTTCCCCATGAGTCAAGGAACATGTGGAAACAAGTGCCATGAATTTTGGCCAAACGAGGCAAGAGTTATCCCTGTTCAAAGGTTTCATTTTCAAAAAATAGTGCCACCCTTTGACCTATTGCAGTAAGACTGGTTTCAGTGCTATTTGGCATGACCCTCTACCATACTGTAAAGTGGCATAAGCAAATGCATGCATGTATGTATTAGAGGCAGAAGAAGAATTTTCACAAAACAGCAATTTCACTACGATTTTTTGTCCGTATAGGTCCAAAGTTCACGTGTAGACGTTTTTGTGCATGCGTTTTTCATATAATTCAAAATGGCACAAAAACAATAAGTGACCAGTCACTTTGTGACTTCTTGGTCCCTTAAAAAATAGCAGCTCTACAAGCCGTGAGCTTGTCGGTCCACAATATTCACAATTTTCTTTTGAATCTACTTTTGAATACTTGTACGCATGTAGTTTGCATACTCCAGTATCAACTCTCACTTGCCTAGGAGTATCTATTACTTTGACTCGAGCACTGGGGTCGAGTACTTTGTCCTGCAATGTGCTGGGCGGCAGGAGAAACGGGTCTGAGAGGGAAGCTTTGAAACCCTATCTGGGATCTGAATCAGGCTGATGACAGCCGTTTGAGAAGATAATCAGAGAACACAGTGCTTATTATCTCCTCTTTTACACTGTGCTCTGGCTTGTTGTGTGGCTTGGCTTAGCGTCGTTGCAGATCTGTTTACTTTAGCAAATCTAGGGAACCTGGAGGACGGTGTTAAACCCTCGCTGGGGGTGTCAACATGGCCATATAAAAGACCACCTGTTTTCCTGGACCTGTACCAGTGTGCTTGGTGTTTGATCAGAGGCTGTATTAATTACCAGTGTTAACGTCCCATGTGGAGCATAGGCTCGCCGACATGGTGAGAATGACATTCAGCGATGCTCAGTCGTTTAGCATCTGTAATGTGAGTCCAGGGAATTAGAGATCATCGGTCTGCCTCTTGAGTTGAGAGTTAACCCATTAAGACCACGGGCCGATTCTACCAATGTCTTCTAAAGCGGTTTTCTGAAAAAACGTTATATCAGTAGCTTCGGGGACCGAAGGCTTTTCGTTTTTTTAAAGAAAGGCCTGGGCAAACGAACCAGCTAGGAAATCTGGTCTAGGAATGGGAGTGAACCTTGAATTGTGCTAACCAATAACCCAAATCACTGTGACGTCAGTGTTCTCCGCTGTGTTCTAACAGGGAGGGGGGAGTAGGAGGGGGCGGGCGCACAGATCGGTGAACCAGTAGGCTGTTTTCGCCGGCAAATTTGAATCCACCCCTCTAGAACAGAAATCACACTGGCTAGGGCAGGGTATCAGTGGTTCTCAAACTTTTTCCATGTCAAGGACCCCCATTTGGCCGCAGACACCAATCTCAAGATATTTTGTTCCGGGGACCCCACCAGAAGCAAAGAGTTGAGTTACAAATGTTTGCTTAAAATATATATATATATATATATATATATATATATATATATATATATATATATATATATAAAAATTCAATTTCCACAAATGTTTATGATTTTTCAAAAATAGCAGCTCTACCCTTGCTTGTATATCTGCTATTTTTGAATAGCCAGTCAATGTGATATATATTTCAATTCTAAAAGGACACAGATGCTTTCATGGTTCTAAATGGGTTAAACCCAATGGCCAAAGTGGGTTTAACTGGGTCCCGTGGAACAGGAACGATATAATTCTCTCTCTTTTATGGGAGGTGGAAGTACAGTCTGCCACTGACAAGCTTTAACCGTGAAAATAAAGGGAACAAGTTGAGTGATTTCACAGTTCGTCAAATACGCACCGTGTTGTTTCAAATTTCTGAGTCATTATGGCAGCGTTGAAAGATACAGTAAAAGTACAGCTATGGTTCGAGTTGAGTGAGCACATTTTTGGCAATGCTCTCAGGAGGTAAAATCCACATTAAACCACTTGAACCCTAGCGTCAATATTCTGGGGGGCGAACACGTTCGGTGAAAACAGCACATCTAACAGCTCACAGTGAGCT
Organism: Electrona antarctica; assembly: GCF_951216825.1. NCBI lineage: Eukaryota > Metazoa > Chordata > Actinopteri > Myctophiformes > Myctophidae > Electrona > Electrona antarctica. The sequence continues at coordinate 34,680,601 of NC_136808.1, read as the reverse complement.
TGTATATGGCTATTTGGAGCTATCAGCGATGTGGTTTAAGCCGGGGACAAGTAGTATAGAGCCATGGGTAACTGTGGTCAATGAAGTATATAGGGTTTAAAGTGGTTAAGCACAGATGCAGAATGACATGGAGGCAATGTAACTAAGCCCCTGGCTGCGTGAGTGAGAGTACTGCTCACTGCTGTATGAGAACCAGACCTGGGTCCTCCTAATCATTTGATAAAAGCTCTCATGGTTTGTTTTAAGTAACATACTTAGCGTGCTCAATGGGTGGGGTCCACGACATCAGGAGATTTCAGATAGTGTCAGATAAGTTGTGAATCACCAGGAGCTTATTTTGACTGTCAAATAGTCTTAACATCCTGCCATTCTGTGTTGCCCTGTGAGCAAACCCCCACCCACCCAGTATTCCAGGAGGGTTCAAACAAATGTTGACTGAGCATGATTTGAATATTCCCTTTGACCCACGTCTGACAAAAACAACAAAAACATGCATGTTGCTGGCGAGCTTTTCGTTCAGCAAAGGCACCAGGACGCATTTTAGTTGCCAAGATGTACTAGACCACAATATAATATGAAATGGTTATTATTCAAAATGACTGTGACATTCAATGATGTAGTGTACTGGATCTTGTATGGTAGCTGGAAGCTGTATTGACAATGACAACACATTCTAAGAACTGGTTAGACTCACAAAAAGACAAATTGCTTTTCAGTTCAAATAATATTAAATTCAGCATCATAGAAACAAGAAGACAATTATGTATTTTTTCTGTCTAATTTCAGTGCGCACAATCAGTGCTTTGAATTCTTCTAAATTATTATTTTATGGCTGATGGATGGCGCCCACTGAATGCACCCTTGAGCACAGCATCCTGATACACTAATGGAACGATTTTGTTGCCCAGAAATATTTTGGCAACTTATTTTTTGTACATTGTCATACAACAGAATGAGCCACTAAGCTTCACCAGGCCTACTGTTTATTAAGTCCCCTAAGGGTTAAGACCTGCCAAACTGCAAAACCAATGTTGCATGTGTCTCATAATGGCCCGTGCTGTGGGCATGATTTAACTTTAACTAGCCTTAGTACTACCATGTACTGTACTGTAGATCGCAGTGGTGGAAGTACTCACATTTTGTACTTAAGTAAAAGCATCGATACCACCATGTAGAAATACTCTGTTACAAATAAAAGTCTGGCATTCAACATCACTTTATCATGCAGTGTGTCCCATTTCACAAGTTTTCAAATGTATAAAAATGCTTTGAAAATAGCAGATCTACAAGCTTGTAGATCGGCTATTTTCAAATAGGGCAGTATACACATAGGGCTGAAGTGGCTGAAGTGTTGATGTATGTTTTTTTAAATAATAATCAAAATCTACAAAGTAACTAGAGGTTTCAAATAATTGTAGTGGAGTAAAAAGTACAATATTTGCCTCTGAGATGTAGCAGAGTAGAAGTAAAAGTATTGCAATTTGTAACTCTAAGTAAAGTAGAAATTCCTCAAAAGTGCACAAATTTAAACTAGTACTTGAGTACGTATGCATACTTAGTTACTTTACACCAGATAGATCACTATATAGCACCCCAATTGTCCTAGCTAGGAGACTGCTCTTTCCTGTCCAGAGCGAAATCCCCAAAGAAAGCACAAACCAAATGGGGTTCGATCTTTGATCTAGTGGGATGCAAAACCATTGGCCCACAGCCACAATGGAGGCTTAGGCAATGGATAATGCCTCAGAAACACGGTGTAGCTTTCCCATAAAATGTTGAACATGGACCCTAGCGACCCTATTCAGGGTGGCAAATTTTGGGGGAAATAGCAGATATACAAACGTGTGTGACGCATTATGAGCAACCTATTTTTATTTAGCATCGTCAGACAATGCATTGTAATAAAATTAAGATAATAAGAAAAAAACAAAGACAGTAGGCTAATAATAAGGAAACATAAATAAATCAACGTATCACATATATCCATGTTGTATTTATTTTGCTAAAGGATTTAGTCTTTTATTTTTCTGATTACTTTCCTATTTGTATGAAATGAAATGAATGAAATGAAATCTATATTTACCCAGGGTATCTGGGCTAAGCTCAAGAACTTGTTTCCAGCCAGGCCCTGCTCATAGAACACATTTCATCGTAGTGGTTGATGCCTTGTTCAAGGGCATTTCAGCGGTGGTAATTTTAACGTGTCGGACGGCTGGTTCGAACTGGGAACTGGGAACTGGGAACCTTCCGGTATCTAGACCGCGCCGCTATCCGTTCGGCCACCGCTCTATACGTCTGTTAAATGAGGTGAGATTAACTGTATCAACCAAACAGTGGATTGTGCAGGTGAGTTAAAAATAACCTATTATGTTGTTGTTGCTTACTTTTTACTTACGAGGTCTACTAGATTTGAAGTAATAGGACTTGAACTTGAAATGGAACTTAAAGTATTACTGTGTGTAGGTGTCTGAGGTGTGAATTTAACCAGGTTTTTTTTCCACTCATACATGGCCATGGGCTGCTGTGGCCGGAGTCCCTCAGGGCTCTATACTAGTGTATTTTCAGTTTTCTTATTATGGAGAAAGCTTTGGCAGACAATAGTCAATGGACAACCCTATATTGTTATTAAACACAGTTCCTCAGGGCACTAGTATACTCGTTAAGAGTTCTCAACGGGCCTGAAAAGTAACTCAATCACTCAATGTTAATACCATTTGTAGTAGATAACGGTAGCACAATTTGAAATTTGCACCCTATGGCCAGAAAAATAATGAAGTCTGTGTGTTTGACTAGGGTCTGACTGGATAGCTGAATTCCTACAATGACCATAATGCTTTGGTGGATTTGCCCCTCCTTGTGGAGAGGGGGGAGGCTGTGGAGGTGTGACTTTGTAGTCCAGAAAGGAAGTGAGACCACATTTTCATGACAAATGTTGGTCATGAACATGGCGTCATGACTAAAATATCTAGAAACACATATTACACACATAAAAACCCCAGTTAAGTGTTTCTTGTGTCCTAAACATCATTAAAATAAGATCTGGTTGCAAAAGGGGTGAAGTGGCCCGTTAAGGCCCAGACATAACTGGGCCCTAACTGGGCCAGCCCGATACTCGGCCCGGACAGAAAGGGTAGGGTCGGCTTTGAGCACAATTTGAGAAGTCTATAGTGCCTTGTCTGTTATTGTGGGGAAAGCTTTCTCCGAAAATAACTAATTGACAATAACAGAGCTTGTCGATATGCTATTTATCCCGTATCAAACATGAAAATACACAGTTAATGTCATGCAGGTTTGGTATATGCCACAGAAAATGTCTTTGTTTTCCAGGTGGCAGTAATGGTGATGGTGCCTCTACTGTTGGTTTGTCAGAGTGAGTGGCTATGAGCTCAGGGACTTGGATCCACATAAAGCTCTATTGAAAGCTGCTGGGAGTGGAGTCCTCCTCTCTTATGGCTCCAGCAGCACAGACACATTTCTCTATTCCCCCGGCACCATTACTGGCTAATACACTCATTATAACTGGCTTTGGGAATGTGCACAGTCAAGAGCTTTTAGAGATCTCAATGCAATCCGCCATTTCTTACAGAGTAATTGCGGGGGGGGAAAATATTTAACACACAATAAAAATATGGTATAATGTGTACCCCAGGTATACAAGCGCAAACCATCGAAACAGTGAGTTGTGTTCACTGATGTCAAATAGAGCTACAATCCACAATGCAAGAATGACGTCTGGTTAACCTGCAAGCATCTGTTCATGTCTTTGGATTGAACATGATTGAACAATGTCAATACACTGCCAGTGTGTGAAGGACAAACGTCAACTATTATTTTGAGGATGCAAACTCATTTTCATCGTAAAAAAGCTTGTTTTGAAAAACTGAGGCAGAACAGATTCATATTTTGATGCAATATGAGTAATAAAGTTCTTCATAGGTCTTTCTTTGTGTAAGTTTAACTCCAACAATCTATGCAAATGTACTTACTATATACTGCAAACAGTGCAATCTGTAGTGTTTTGTTGTTGAACCTCTGTGCCATGTTGCTCTTACTTGGTAATCACAACTCTCTGTCTAGTAATGTATTCTAATACCTCTATGCATGTATTGTAACAATTCCTTTCAAAGTCTTGCATGGGTGTATCCAGCCCAGGCTGCCTGCGTCCTTTCCATTTTACTCTTCCGATAAGCCCACAGTAAGTACAAACCGACCAGTTGTTCAATCTCTATAAATCTGAAAAAACACAAACTGCTGAGCGGTGACTCATATATCAGTCTATTATACACTACAGGGCTGACTGTATTAAACAAATGGCTGGGCCTGCAGCTGGAAAAGAGAGGCAGTATAGAGAGAGCAGAGGTTATTGTCTAATTTAAATCTTGGCTGCCTTCCCAGAGCTGTACCACATTCCAATTTGTGGCTGTGTTGCTTGGCGCTACTGACAGAGGTCCAGGGCTGCAAATACTCTTGGGCTTCACTCCAGAAATGTGTCTGGAAACTGACGATCAACAGGTTGGCAGAGATTAACGCCATGACTAGGGCAAATTAGCTGAAATTATGAAAATGCACGGATAATGCTGAATTTAGACTGTCGTATGGTGGAGTCGCATGGCGGAAATTGTTGATCTGCAAGTTCACAACACGGCGCAACACATTGTAAGCTTGCAGATCAGCTATTTTGTGAAAAATAAATCAGGCTTAAGGGTGGTTTACTTTGTGTTATTCCAGCACGTGCCATTTTCTTTGTCCCTCTCTTTTCACTGTGTTGTTGCAATCTCGCTGTAGTCATTAAATCTTGGTGTATGTACATGGACACAAACACGGGTAAAGAAAGCCAGGGACCTGCTAATGTAATACATTTTAAGTTTCATCATGGCAGCAGCTGGAAAGGACAGCTGTGAATATGAAGCAGCTCAACAATGGCTAGATGTTGCTCAACTACTGAGCAACATCTTTAGAGGCAATTAGCTATTTCAAGCATCTACTCTCTGGCGCGCTATTGTCCATGTGTCTGTTAGATTGACAGCACACCAGGACATCATTAGCAAACTTGACGTCTGTTGAGCACAAGACATTGTTTTTCTTGTGTGACGGACAGTCAAAGCTAAGAGCTTTACTTTTTTTTTTTTTACAATATTTTGTATTTCTTACTTCAAAAGGGATTAAGACGTCTTGAGTAATTACAAACATTAAGCTTCACCATTCATTCTATATCACTGCAGTGACATTTAAAGAGGTCCGGAACAAAGAGGCCTTCGCTACCACAGATCTGTTTAGTTGTAATGCAACGAAAATTCCATTCCTCTTGTGTAAAAATGACAGGACTGGGTTCAAAAGGCAACCTGTAAATGGCAGGCTATGGAATTAATGGAGGAATGCGATGCTTTAAAGTGTTCCTTTCATACAGGAGAAAGAGAGATACGGTTTAGCTAGCCAAGTGTCCAGAAAGAGATGAAAGCAAAGCGAGCTCTATGCAGAAATCAGATTTTTGTAGGCAATGCTGCGTTTGTTCAGTCGCAGGACTCAATGGTCTGTGACTGAGCAAACGCAGACATTTGCCCCAAAGTGTACCTGTTCCTACGGTGACGGTCAACGTCAGTCTTGAGGAGTGATTGAACCAAACATACAGTACATCACATCACATGTCATAAAGTACAGTAAAGTACAGTAAATTACTAAATTACTGGAATAGTACTCTGGTAATGGCAATGCCACTAGGTTCTCACTACTTACCGCAGAGGGTTTGGCCTGCAACAAATCCATACTGTATATCCAAATCCAGCTCATTTTCTAGCTGTGCAAGAACATGAGGGAATGCCCTTCTGCACTAAAAAAAAAATCACACCCGTGTGAACCGAGTGGTGCAACTCCCCCCTCTCTCTCTCGCTCTCTCTCATTAGCAGGCAACAGTGCAGCACTATTTCTCTCTCTCCGTTTCTGGCACGACAGCGCCCCTACTGGTACTCATGAGTCACACATGAGTCGCACACAAACATAGGTTAACACGAGTCACATAGGTGTCACACGGACACGGACATTGCTGTTCCTTGGAGTGGTTGCACCACTCAAAAAAGGTACATTAATGTTTATCCCACTTGATTATCCTATTCAATATGCAATGGCGAACAAGAAAGAAACTCTTTTTACATTTGAAAATAATCATCTGACACGTTTTATTTGTACAACACCCCCCTCCCCCTTAACGGCTGTATTGATTTCCTTCTTTGACCACAGTTGCCTCAGAGCACTTTTATCCCATTTCTCGTGTCCACAAAGCTAAAAAAGGGGTCACTGACATTTTCTGTATTTGAGCCTTGACCTCTATTTTAGGACTGAGCTGTGCGTTTTTCGCCACCGAAAATAAATGAGAGCTCTGCTCTCCACTCGCTGCCTTCCACCGGCATGTTCCTCTGTCGCTCTTCATTCGTCTTCATTAGGCTCGTGTTTGACCCGCTTCTTCAAATCTCCGCGAACATGCAGTCTGCAGGGAGCCAGGGAGGCTGGGGAGGTGGCAACCCCAGACGGGTACACGCTGTCTTTAATGGGGCATCTTGTTTATTTTGTGCGTTTTCTTGCAGATGCAGAGGCACTGTGCTGTGGGCTGGCACTTGCTGTACGCCTAGTTTATACTCGGTGGCTCGATGACGTGATCTTCAGGCTAACAACGGGTCGCGTCGCAATTTATATAAATTGAGCTTTAGTTGTGGTGAAGAGCTGTTAAGTACATCAGAGACCAAGGGAAGACCTCGCAACTGTCAAACTGTTATCTCCTAATTTGGCCTCAAGAGTCAGAGCCAGATGTCAAGTGGACACTGTGGAGAACTTACAGTAAGCCCAATTTATACTTTGTCGTACAATGGCGTCGCACACCGAAAATAGCTGATCTACAAGTTCACAACGCTGGTCCCGTGATGCTGTCATTACGTCGGAGCACAGATTAGGCATATAAAACATACAATCTGGATTTCATCCAGCCTCCTAGAAGCAAAGTAAGCCTTTTGGAGCTCAAGTCATAATTCAACACAGGTCTGTTTTACCCCAGTGAGTAAAAGCATTGCAAATGTGATCATGATTTGTGTCATCACATAAATTCATGAACAAAGGCGGTGGCGGTAGTGGGGGTGGGGGGGGAGTCGGAGGACCAAAGTATCTCGAGAAAGGGTGCCCCACCATAATTACCAACTGGTTGTTTTAAGTGAAGAAAGAAGAGAGAAAGACAATGAGAGAGACTAAGAGAAATAATTCCCCCTGTCAGTCTGTCATCGGCCAATTTACCTGCTGCTTGAGGGGGGGATTCACTGGACACATAGGGAGAGATAATCTCTTCATTCATCTCCACTAAAAGAGACCAGCCCAATTAGCTTGCCACATTGAGTGGCAGCACTCTCAATTCTGTGTTTGCTTTCCCCCCCCCTTTCTTTATTTAATCAGTAGCAGTGTACAGTTCATGCTGCCTCCAAATTTAAAATGGCCCATCAAATTTATTCAGGGGCTACCAAGCAACAGTGAAATAATCATCATCATAATAATCATGTCTATATCAAATCTGCCAAGTCTGAAAAATCCACCACTGCAATTTGCTGTGACTGATTGGCCACTGGGATGGTTGCTTGCTTGGAGGACATCTCTCCAGAGCTATGTAATTGAGAAGATTTAACTTGGGAGACAGTTGCTGATAATCAGTGTGCTATTGCTTACAACATGCTACTCCTTTTTTTACTTGGCTTTCCAAAGGGCACATGCACATCGCAATTATGATGCTTGCAGAAACAGGAGTATAATCTAGGACAGATTATTCAATGCATGGTTCGATTTGCTTGGGGGAGGGGTGGAAAATATCCACTGTGCTTTTGATATCGCCCCCTCTGGTCATTCAGTTTTCCTGCGTCTGGTCAGACTGAATTAAATACATTCATTTCCTTTTGGGGGAAATGTAGAGTTGTCTGATCCGTTTGATATTTAATTTTGATAATGTCAGTGTAGAATGTAATTTTAATGTAACATCAACCCTGGAAATCCCTAATTTGGGTAAATGCATTGTGAGCTCGTAGATCATCTACAGTATTTCCGTTATTCATGTGTACGAATAAGTATAGGGGGTTAAGTGGTTAAGAAGATTGCCTTCCGTTCCTCCGTTACAAATCGTACCCTGCGTGTATCATTCTTTAATGGGATGATTTGCTACACTAACCCATCTCTTCTTCGCCCAGAGACCAGTCAGAGCTGCTTGGCCTGGCCAGTGAGTGCACAGTTGTCAGATCCAGAAACTCAAAGAGCTGGGACAACAATAGCCTCCGGGGCAGCAGCCAGCCATTGTAGCCTCTCTGACATCCTACAATACAGAGTATACTGGATGTAGTCTTTGTGTGTGCCACTGCTAATACTGTCTGCGGCGCAGTTCATTTCCTAAAATGCTGCGTGTACCCATTTTGGTATAACAAAGCAAAGATCAATAAACTTAAGTGAATCGTTCCATATCTGTAGAGAATACAGGACTCAATGTTGTATCTTGTGTCATCTGATGTGCTGTCCAAAACAACAACAACTGGCATTTGTTTCCCCCGGCTGCTTTGTGTGCCATCAATCATTAAGCTGTAGTGTCATATTTTATCTAATGCTAGATGTCTCACTTTGAAGGTTCATATTTCCAAATTAAAGGCACTACAGTCTTCCCTAGACAAACTGCATACTGTGTAGCTTCAGCTGTAGCCGTGTTCCCCTCAACTCTACTACTGAGGAAATGACTGATGATCTATGACATTTTATATAAACAGCCTGCTTATACTGCTCATTGGCAAGCACTCTCTGTGTGACAGATTGCCTGGCTTAAAAAGGAGCACAAACAGTCGAGTAAAAAGACTAAGCCATCACATAATGTCTAATAAAGAGCTGTATTAATTCTAATCCCATATGGGTAATTATGAGATTAATATGCCAATCCTGGGTTTTGGATGGTGCAGTCGCCAGAACTACGCAAGTGGGAGCTCTATTGACTGCTGTTCATGACTCGCAACGTTTTTACAAGTGTGTCAGATTACACCTAGTTTTATTTCAAGAAACAAAAACGATGCAGTGTTGTTCTGTTCCATAACACACCACTAATGCTCTGGGGCATGATTTGTCATTGTTATTCGGTGCTCGCTCACCTACACTTAAAACATGATCCTTCTGGATTTTAATTAAGCACCAAGGTACCTCCCAGGGGGTTCTGCCTTGGCAAAGAAAACCACTTTGATTTATGCACAACTTTGTTGTTCCTGCTCGGAGCTCACATCTTACAAGGGACTATGGTGATGAATATGCAGACGTGGCAATTATTCTTATTTGTTAATTAGTTCATGTTAATATATTTAGTATAGAAAGAATTCCTGTCAAAATGCAAGTGAACACATAGTTTAACTCCTTGAATGAACACCCTAGTACACCCTAGTAGTACCTTCTTTCTCTGTAAATATACATTACTAGTGGCCATCACACACATGTCGCACTACCGATGTGTGTGTCATAGTGTTGTGGGGACTTTGTCAGAGTACGTTGTACCCGTCTGTGTCCCTCTCGTGCCCATATATGAAGAGTACGTTGTACCCGTCTGTGTCCCTCTCGTGCCCATATATGAAGAGTACGTTGTACCTGTCTGTCTCCCTCTCGTGCCCATATATGAAGAGTACGTTGTACCCGTCTGTGTCCCTCTTGTGCCCATATATGAAGAGTACATTGTACCTGTCTGTGTCCCTCTTGTGCCCATATATGAAGAGTACGTTGTACCTGTCTGTGTCCCTCTTGTGCCCATATATGAAGAGTACGTTGTACCTGTCTGTGTCCCTCTTGTGCCCATATATGAAGAGTACGTTGTACCTGTCTGTGTCCCTCTTGTGCCCATATATGAAGAGTACGTTGTACCCGTCTGTGTCCCTCTTGTGCCCATATATGAAGAGTACGTTGTACCTGTCTGTGTCCCTCTTGTGCCCATATATGAAGAGTACGTTGTACCTGTCTGTGTCCCTCTTGTGCCCATATATGAAGAGTACGTTGTACCTGTCTGTGTCCCTCTTGTGCCCATATATGAAGAGTACGTTGTACCCGTCTGTGTCCCTCTTGTGCCCATATATGAAGAGTACGTTGTACATTACAGTCATTTAGCAGACGCTTTTATCCAAAGCGACTTACAATAAGTGTATTCAACATAGGTAGGGAACAAAAACTACTAATCACCAGAAGTCTTTAGTGCATTTTCTGCAAAAACAAGCAACCAAGAATATACCTAGCGCTAAGGTAAAAGTGCATGTCTGTGTCCCTCTTGTGTCCATATATGAAGAGTACGTTGTACCTGTCTGTGTCGCCACAAGTCGGTCCCTTGTCCCATATATGGAGATCACTGATGTGATCAGTATATGCCCATATACAGTATGGACATATCTTCTGCCTGACAAGACAGACAGACAGACCAAGATAAAAAATAAAATAAAAACAGTATTAGGCCTATACATTCAGATGCAACTGACCTGGCCTGGATGCAGTTCCCACCCTAATATATATTCTCGTTGTGTAATGTCTGCGTTTATTGTCCTTAATTTTGTTAAAGCCAATAAATAAAAATATATACTAATTAACTGTTAACCTTGTGGCAGTCCATCTGTGTCCCTCCAATAATGTGAGAGCACACGCTTGTGAACTGGCCACAATAATGCCCTTAAAGTGACATCAACACAGCTCATATGTATGTACAAGCTCACAATGTGCCGCCTTTTCCACGTGTTGTTGGCTTGTAGATCAGCTATTTTCTGTGGCACGCACCGCTGCATGTGGCACGCACCTCCGGATCTACAGTTAATCAATTATAGCAAAAGGAATGTTAGTGGTGTGGTTAGACAAGAATTGCATGTCATGGGGGAGGGGGGGTTCACTATGATTAATATGGTGCAGTATGGCATTCTATATCAGGGGTTGACACCAGAGGGGGTTACAGAGGAAAGTTTGCCTGTCGGGCAAGTACAGGTCATGTTCTAATTGCCCAACGGTCATGCCCAAAAACTAAATTTGCCATTGTAAAATGATAGGTTTCCACTAAATATTGTTCTTCATAGCCTATAACATTCAATAAAGATCTAATGCACTTTCCCGTAGGGCAACCTGAAAGCGACCCAAACATTTAATTTACTTGACACGGGCAACCGTTAGTGTCAACTCCTGTACGACAGCAAGTGAAAGAGAAAGTATCCAGCATACAATGACATCTGGAGTGTTCATTTTAGACTAACTCTTTAATTACAAGTGTAAAAACAACTGTGTAATTTGTACAGAGTTAAAATGCCATGCATGGGCCTACAAGCACATGCTCAATATACTGTACATCATGGCACCAAGAAACAACACCCAGACAATGGCAGATATGAATAGCATATCAGTGGATCGCCAGAAAGTACCAGCACCAATGATTAAAACAACTGAATGACATTCACAAGAGGGCTGGATGACGTACAGTATGAGTTTAAATAAACATCAAGCTGTTGCATTAACAGGGGGGAGCCTTTACATTATGCTTAACTTACTTGTACCTTGTCATACAGCTGTGTGTCTCATGACAAAAATAGATCTATAGGCTCACACAACGCAATGTGAGCTTAATACATCATCTGTCTTTGGCGAGTGACACCGGCAGACAACAAAGTATAAATCAGGCTTCACGGTATTTGTTTTTGCTCTCGGGTTTCTGTATCAGCAGAAAAACATCTTAAGACTCTCTCACCCCCCTAGTTATATTACAGGGCTAAATCCTCGGCAAGACTAAAATAAATTGCAGACAGTGTTCACATATAACATCCTTTGGGTAATAAACCTGTTAGCCAAAGCTAATATTAGTGTTTCTGTGCCTAGTGAAGTAAGTATTACTTATTCTGTAAGTGTATAGCTTGTGTAGCAGGCAGCAGCTCCAGTTCTCAATATGAAACTCTACGCGAGTCCTGAGAAGAAAATGATCGGAGTTACCCAAGTGAGCAAATATGCTGCTGATTTTAATAAGCAATATGCCCTGCAATACAAGGAAACTGACATTTGTCCAATGACATAAGACCACATTTGGAGATGTCCGCAGAACAGCGCATCTTTGATCAGATTAATTGGAACCGACATTAAAGAAAGGGTATATGGTCTAGCAAGGTGATAGCCTCGCCAAAGGGCAACGTCGTATAGTTCCCACAAATCTGAATTAACCCTATATACGTCTTGCGTGCTACATGCAATTAAAGCGGTCAGCCGATCTCAATGTCACGAGGACCATTCCTGAGCCGGAGTTTTGTATGTAAGGTCTGCTCCCTCCTAGATGAATATCAGAATCTAATGGAGTCTTGAAACTGCAGGGGTGCCACGGGATCGCCCGTGATTAGCTTGTGGAACTGCTGAAGGTCACCACCGCTGAGCTGAGCAAGCCACACACGCCTTCATAAAACCATGCAGCGTATCATTATTTTCAAAGTGTTTCATTAGGGACGGTTAACCTTGGCTAACTCTGAGCTAACAGTTTAATCAGCCGCCTGTAATGTCTTTGATACAAGCGTAATCATTCTGCTTCTCCTCTCGTTTATCAGTGGGGAAACGGAGAAAGATGTACTCTGGCCTAATTCAACGAGCAGAGATCCTATTTTTCCCTCTGCAAAGGTTATAGGCAGGTGTGTGAAAAGGTACACCGTGAGTAAGAGCCTCCAACGACGAGGAATAGATCGGTTTCCCCTGGAAGGAATGTGGTTTGAAAAAGGATTCAACGCTAGACCTCAGCAGTCCTTATTGGTCCTGCTTCTTCTTCTACCACAGCAGCACAGCACAGAAAACACAGACAAGAACTGTTGCAGCCAGATTGTGCGATAGAAATACGCAACGCGGTCTATGAATACATGAGCATGTGACTATAGGCCACATGAGCACTTTAAACAATATACATTGGCCATTTGAAAATAGACAATCTACAAAAAGCCAGCGCAAATCATCAACTACACTTTAGAAACAAGCCCAAAAAAACCAAAACCTGCAACTACCTACCGATTACAACTTACGCTACTTTACTTCTGTAAAGTAAGCCCAAACCAGGCCCAAAGTTGATTATAATAAACAGACATGGCAACACTGCAGGCAAGCATAATATGGACATTATGCAGAAACGCAAATACAGTATGCTCTAACTTCTATAAACATCAAAAGTCTGCACAGGAATCCATTTTCAAATAGTCTGGAGGTGCTCGCAACATAAAAACCAGACCCGTCTGAAGTGAGTGGTGCTGCTGGGGTGCCTGACAATTCGTTGTCTTACTATTGGTTCTGTACTGTACTTCGTAGTACTGTAGTGTTATTACAGTACTGTACGGTAATGTACTTCGCACAGTACTGTACTTCATATTTTGTCACGTGTTGTGCACAGCAACACGTGAGCTTGTAGATCTGAGATGAAATACTGTAATGTACTCCTCCCTGGTGTGTGTGTGTGCACGCGTGCTCTACTGGTCTCTTTAGGTGTTGCAGTTACGCACGCACGCACGCGCACACGCACACGCACACACACACACACGCACACACACACACACACACACACACACACACAGGAGTGGCTAGCACCACTCAAAAAAACAACAACCAACTTTTCGTTTCATTTGAGTTATATCACAGTAGTCAGTAATCTTTCAGTGACAATGGAGCAATTAACTTGAAATGAAAAATCATAAATTAGTTACATAAAACACACTCTCAATAGCGGAAGAAATCTGTGTGCTATAGTCAGATGAAAATTCGACACACGTGTTCCACACCCCCACAGGGATGCAGTGCCCGGTGTTGAGTCGGTCAGACCCACGGTTGTCCAGAACCGCCACAAAAGGCCTCTGGCCGGGCTCTGGACTTTTTTCAGTACACTGTATTTGGCTGTGGACCCCCCATCTCAAAATATTTTGTTCCAGGGACCTCCAGAAGCAAAGGTTTGAGTAAAAATGTATAATATAAAATAATAAAGATATATGTATTCAAATATTTTCACAAATGTTCATGATTCTTCAGAAATAGCAGATCTACTAGCTCACAGTGTGAGCTACAATCAGCTGACCCATTGGGCGGGGTATTAACCCATTTAGGCCTGAAATCGAAATTAAAAAAATGTCTACTAGAGTTAAAAACGTTCGCTCTGAAAGAATATATATTCAAAGATTTTGAGGCACATTTTCACGATTTTTCAATAGCAGACCTACAAGCTCGTAGCGCGGCACTCTGTGCCGTGCTATGAGCTTGTAGATCTGCTATTTTTCAATAGCTAAAGTAGAACAGAATGCTTTAAAACACCAAAAGGGGTTCCCGTCCTGAATGGGTTAAAGCCAAGGCCCCAGTGAGGCTCTCCAACGTTGAAGCACTCGGCCCTAGTGGTAAGAGGAGGGACTGCAGGCGGACCCGTGGAGTTATGACCAGGAAACCCCATGCAGCTGGGCACCAAATTTTGGTGCCCAAATCAAAAAAATATGGAAGTAGAAGGTTCTTCCGGGTGCTTCAAAACGCATTGCAGGGGGGGCGGGGCTATCGCTCCGGTTCAGTCTCTATCCTTTTAATACTCTATGATTAAAGCCCACCTAGACTGGATTCTTCCTGTGTTCCTTCCTCTGCATATGCGTTCCTGGTGTTATGCACTGTTTGCTCCCACCGCCACCCCAGCACCACCGGTGGCTATTGTAATTGTTATTGCTATTGTATATCCATCTCCCTGCTCTTAATGGTTAATGATGGTTGTATAATTGTGCCGAGCAGGGAGAAAAAATTAGGAGAACTGAACGCCAAGATAAAATTACACTGTATAATAAATATTTGTTCAATCTCCGCGAGTTATCTGACTGAAGTACTTTTATTTTGTTTTCCTTTCCAGGTTTTAAATGTGCTATTTTCTGTAACATTGGAGGAACAAAGTACCACATCAGAAACTGTAACGAGATGTTTAGCGTCTGTATTCCAAATCCTTCCCTAATTGGACATTTATTAGTACTGCATCCTAAAAGAAAATACTTCAGGGAAGAAAATCTATTGTCATCGTATCACAGCTAAAGGATGTTGACTGGCCAGACGCAATCCTTTATAAAGCGGTTACTTACAAATATGGAAAACTTGAAAATTGTCAAATTGTTTTGATAACAATTTCATTACAGGAGTAAGGTTCTACAAGTTCTGCTAGGCCATGCTCAGTGTCCGGCCAGTCAGTCTCATGAATCCAATTCGGTACAGGTCAGATTTACACGCATGCACGCCTAGGCACAATGGTTGATTTGCGCACACAGCGGCACAGATAGTCCAGTAACAACATGTTGTTGATGTGGAGTCTGTGGATGTTTTACTATGTGAGCAGAAAGGGAGCAGTTGAATTGCTGGGCAACTACTGTTGCCTCGTAAAACCTCATAAAAACCTCAAAGCTAATTTCCTCACGTGTGCGTTCGTTACATTTAATTTGGTAACAGCGCCAGAGTTTGTTTGTATTATCGATCTAGAAGCTAAAAACACGCTGCAATGTGCAGCATTGTTATCTTATAGATCTATCGGCACATCATCAGATCATAGAGTCTTCAATCTCTTGATGAGTCTTACAATATGTTTGGACTTGACCCTGGCTAACCTAAGACTCAATGTCTTTTGTCTTCCTTTAAGTTTCAATGTATTTGTCCCAATAAAGAAAATGCCAAAGGAGAATGAAATGCCTTTTCTCCTTTAACCAGTGCTTAAATTAAACCCTATTACTATATACCTTGTTGACTGCGGTCGCCCAGGCGCTCTCTACTTGGTAGGCCCCTCCCCCTTTCCCTCTACACAACTTTGCCGAAAATAGCCGATCTACAAGCTCACAACGCATTGTGAGCTTGTAGATCTGCTAATTGGGCTGAATTGTTCTCCCCAAAATAGGGACACTAGGGATAATGTGGCAGATACCCTAGGTGGGGTTGGTGAAAGGGCCTTTCTGTGTGGAGTTTGCATGTTCTCCCCATGTCCCCTAGGGTAGGTACCCTCACAAAAAACATGTAATCCTGGTCTCTATACTGCCTCCCCCTGGTCAGCCAGGGCCCCTGATGGAGGAGAAAGGAACTGGTTGGAATAACGTGTTCCTTCCACGAGCTACGTCCTACCGGGGAAACTCCCCCCGTCAGGTAATAAGAAGTGGCCTGCTCACTCCTCACGCATTGAAGGAAGCATGAGCTCAGTTCGGGGCTCTCTCCAGGTTGGCAGAGTGTGAGTATAAAGGTGGTTGCACACTGGATGCGTTTTTCGGAAAACCGATGGAGAAACACAGCTAAAAATCCTAAAAACGCACTCGGTGTGTGGGGACCTTAATCACCCAGGATTATAGTTTAGGCAATTGGCACCAGGTGAAAAATGGGTTACAAAATTATGGGATAAACTTTTCGATAAAAAAGGTAACTCTAAATTACACAAGCAAGCAAAATGGTCCTTGAAAATTGTAGGAATCCTTTTATCAAAATTGGATTCAAAAGAATTTCCATTTAAACCATCTATAGGAGACCATGAAAGGAAAACATACTGTTCCAAGGACAGCTGCTAAATTCCCCTCTAGAAGGATACAGTAGAACTATAAGAGTGGCCTCCATCACAGAGCACCTTTACATCTTACTGCCATTGATATCCGACATGAATTATGGCAAAAGGACAATTCCAGGAACTCAAAAAAGTATGCATCTGCAATAGAACATTTCTTATCAGTCTAATGCATGTCCATAAAAAAGATCCAATCACACTGTGGCAGAGTGCGGTGGCATTTCTCCAAAATGAGGAGAGTATTAAACTGCATTTATTGGGTAAAGTGATTTTTATATGCTGCAGTGTTGGTGCTAAAAGTTAAATTGGATTCAGATAGATATTAACATTAACACACTGCCACAAGCATCCATAATGTTTGGGCAAAGTGAACTGGCAATCATTAATTATGATGTATATATAATGGATTAACTCTGAAACCCTGCTTGCAGTTATACTGTAGGGTACAGAGGCAGGCTGGTGTGCCCTGAGAGTCCAGGGATTCCTTGGGATTGTGTGACAAAATATTGCATAAAATACACAAAACGTTATGAATTATCTTCCCATCATTGATCCACTCTCATTTCCCAATACAGAGGCAAATGCTAAGAATAGCTGATCTACAAAGTCACAACGCATTGTGACTGTGAGCTTGTAGATTTGTTTGCCTATGAATACTGGCGTGCCTTGGCTTGCCTTGTAACTAAAGGATGCAAAAACTAAGCAATAAAAAAAACTTAAAAAAGCTTCTGAACAGACAGGTAAATAATCACAGACTGGAATTCCACAACGCTAACAGCCAAATTGTTAGAACTTTTACATGCCATGTTTACTTTAAAGTGAACAATAAGAGAGGGAAACAGGAGATTATATCTCCTGTGACTGCACTGGAGCTAACCAAATAGATTTTTAGACAGCAGTGGTTCAAGCGGTTTCCAAAGTTGACAATTGAATGAATGACACAGACAATTGAGTGGATGTATTTCACAGCCATCAGTGTCTCCAATTTTGTTTGTAAAATGACACATTGACATTAATCATATATACAGTAGGTGTGGTGAGTTGTGAGCTGTCCTGTTACATGATGGCATTACATTATATCAACATGTATTATTTACCTCCAATATTTTAAGCTCTGCCCACTATGTCTGAAGGGTGTTTGCAGTTGCACACCTTCTTTTACTGTCCTTATAAGGACCACCTGGTGGCTGGTGTAGCTAGAGCCAGAACATAAAAGATGCGGAACAATCACATTTTCTATGTCCCCCGAATAACATGAAATATTAGACACACTCTTGAGTTGTTGGAACCCGTGCCACTAATGAAGAGGAAATTCACATTCAGCAGAGCCCGTGAAAACACATTGTTGAAAGAGTGACATTCTGTGAAAAGCAAAAGGGCATAATTTCCTTGAAGGCTAGCAACACAATCACAGCAGAGAAAACACTCTTGTTAAAACAAACCCAGAAGACCATAGCCTATATTTATTTTGTTCCATGACAGGGCTGATCTGTGAGTCTTGAGTGAGTGGTCAGTAATTGCAAAAT
Source organism: Electrona antarctica (assembly GCF_951216825.1). Lineage (NCBI taxonomy): Eukaryota > Metazoa > Chordata > Actinopteri > Myctophiformes > Myctophidae > Electrona > Electrona antarctica. Next base: position 34,662,517 of record NC_136808.1, on the reverse strand, counting down.
ACCTGATGTTATTTCATCTGCTCAATAGATATTGCTGCCCAGGAATTAGGGGCATACTTGAAAGGGGAAAAATATATAGACAGGACTGAGAGGTCTAGACTGTGATAACAGCATCGATGGATTCAACTTGTCCAGCGTAGACAATATTACCAATTAAGAGCCGAGCGAGACAGAGGACATTCGTTAAAGACCTCTACTCGTTAAGACCTCTACTCGTTAAGAGTTGAGGGACTGTAATCACACAAATACATTTGAAAAGAATATTATTAAGACAACAACTGCATGTTGCGATACATATTTTGAGCCCATTAACCCATTTAGGACCAGATTCTACAAATGTCTTCTAAATCATGACAGTTTCCTGAAAAACCTATGTTTCTATATCAGTGGTGCTCAACCTTTTTCACGTCAAGGACCCCCAGAATTATCTGTAATTGGCCGCCGACCCCAATTTGAAAATATGTTGTTGCAGGGACCCCCCAGAAGCAAAGATTTGAGTTAAAAACTCTGAAAGAATATATATTGAAAGATTTGCGCCACATTTTCACGATTTTTGAGCAGTGCCTCCGCTCCATTATGGAGCTGTCTGTCTGTCTGTCTGTCTGTCTGTCTGTCTGTCTGTCTGTCCGTCCATGGAAATCTGCAACACCTAAAGTACCGGTAGCCAGTACAGTACAGCACAGAGTAAAGTTGCACAGAGTACACTATTGTACGAGCCCTGGGCACGTTCCTGGGGCTCTGGATGTTCCGGAGGGCCCCCTCGGGGACCCCCACACGGACCCCCCCACCCCCTGGGCGCGTTCCTGGGAGTCTGGATGTGCCGGGACACCCGCACAGTACACTACAATACAGTACAGAGCACAGTAGAGTACAGTAACTATAACAATAAATGTATAGTTGCACCGCTCAGTTCACACAGGTGTGATTTTCAAAAATAGCTAACGTATGACATAATGCTTAAAACACCAAAAGGGGTTCCCGTCCTGAATGGGTTAAGAGAATTAGGCAGTGGGTCTATGAAACACGAAAATATGCATGCAGTGGTATAAAAAAAAATCTCTTCAACTGCAACCCGAACCGTTACTGGGACCCAAACACTTATTGAATCGGCCAACCAAGAAATGATTGAGTGGTCCTTTTGAAAAGTGTTAAATTCACGGTTGATGCTGTCAAAGATGTAGTGAGCCAAGACCAGATTGAAGCGGTTTATCATGCTGGAAAAATATATCTTGTGGGGACTGGTCTGATTCATGGGGGCTCAATGATGGCAGCAGCTAGATTCCATCACACAGCTATACAGACCTTGGGAGTCACATGATCATTCTGAGACCCTTGTGGTTCCGGAAGGGTTTGCCTAGAGATGCTCTCACAAAGATCTGGATTTTACAGAGAGATCAGGGTTGAATGTAATTAAACCCTTAACCAAATGAACTCTAGCGAACCTATTCCGAGAATATTCATTATAGCCTCATTGCGAGAATAACGCATGCTTCATTCACGACTTCAGACATGAACGATTAGCTTAATTCACGTGCAACATCCATGACATCCTACTTCCTTCACACACATTCTTCTGCAGTGTGAACACTACGAAATGTCTGCCACTCCACTTTGACAGTTAACTATGGCAGATTGACAGACTTGTATTCATGACACAGTTTACAGGTGTCACTGGCACGTGGTGGTGCTTATGGTATCACGTACGGTCGCCCCTAAACCATCTCGCCCCTCGATTTTTCCGCCGACCTCACGCCGACCGCTCGGTCCGACGGTATTCTTTATTTTGTTTTACTGAGAATAAGGTTAAAATAAGTTTAGGGTTAGGCATAGTTTTACTGGGGTTAAGTTTAGGTATAGGGTTATGTTTAGGCATAGTTTTACTGAGGTTAAGGTTAGGAATAAGGTTAGGTTTAACCGTTTAAGCATAATTTACTTAGGTTACTTTAGGAATACCAGGCCGCGCAGTTCTGCCGGCTGTACGCCCGGGGCGAGTCGTCTGGTATTTGTGCTGATGTTGTACAATCAATGATAAATGGACACATAATCTAAACCACCCACGTACTATGCCACTCACGTGAATAATACTCTTCCTATTGTGATGCCCCCGTCAGGTGTTGGGAATTTTCCGCAACAACCTGGGTTGTTTTATATAACAGCACTCCTACAAGTGTCAGGGGATCTGTAAAGCTCAATGGGTTGTGAACAGCATTAACATTACAGTTACAGTGTGTACAGTATGTAATTCCCACTGTGGTCCCTGGTTCTAGTTTAATCTCATACACTCTGGATAAAATGTGCACACACATCCCATGAATATGGTTGGATCCAAAACAACACAGTACTTTCCTGTTTACTTAAACCATATCTTAATACTTTGACGTACAATGCTGCCATGCAAAAAAAGAAGCTGCCTGTGGCATGCATGGGCAACTGGCGGCCCCACCTTCTCTTAATGTGGCCCTGCAGGATAATTACTAGTATTACAATGTTATATGTCCAATGTATTTGTATTTAGTCCATAAAGTTAACATAACTATAACTAAATGCATTTGAAATTAAATAGAAATGTTAATTTTCAGGATTCCAATAAAAAAAATAACAAATTATTCAGGATTTCAAACAAAATAGCTGATCTACAAGCTCAAAACGCGTCGCAGTGCGACATTGTCAAAGTTGCCCACCCCTGCGCTGTGGGATTTCAGATAAGCCTATATATTTTTTTAATTACACCTATAACCCATTAAACCCAAGGAAAGTATCTGTGTCATTTTAGATTTTAGCATTGGCTATTCAAAACACTGATTTAGAAGGTATTTGTAGAATCAGCCTCAGTCAGGTCTTAGAGAGTTATATACTGGCAAAGCACTGTGGGCTTGCAAATAAGGGTATTTTTATACAGATTTCTTTAAATGACAACTTTATAATGATGTGCCTAAAATAGGGACACTTGACATTTTTGTTGTTGTCCCTCATCTTGAGTCGTGACCCACGTCTTGGACCACAAACCACTGGTATAATAATGAGAGTAGGCTCCATGCTGACTGATGTTTGAGGAGAGATGTAACCAGCGGTGGATTTATGATTGGGGATGGTGGTATTAAAGACGGTCTTGTTGAGGGCGGATCTGGCTAATGGCCTGTCAAGTCTAAAGATTTACATAGCCCAGTTACCCACCACAACACCAGTAAACTGATCCAACATTTCCATTTGTGAACCATTTCCATCGGTATGGTTGGGAACTGGGCCCATTCCTGGATTTTCGGCCTGCTTTGATAACGGTGCTCGGCGCAGCAGGAGAGCTTAGGGAATAAGCGGCCAAATTTGACCTAGACCTAATTTTCCGATCTATTCCGACCTCAGCGATCGCTCTCTGACCAAAATCTACTCAAATGCCTCGTCGACAACCTCTACTGTACGTAACTCGGTAACCTAGAATGTGTTATAGTGGGGCAATACGCCACCAAAACAATCACTAAATCATCCAAAACATGTTATTTTCAAATCTGGCATGCCCATTCAGGATGCTGTCTGTTATTACAATCTCAAGGCATCTGAGTTTTTTGTATTATTTTTTTGTGTAAGCTTTACAGCTACTTCACCGATGCCATGGCGCCATGGCATGATTGTGGGTAAGCCAAGAGGCTATATTCACTGGCATTTTCCAATCCACCTCATAAAAAACAAACCAGGCAATGTGCTCCAATGTCATGGCACACAGGTTCGGCATGAAGACGAATCGTTGTAGTAAGACGCCAAGTTGAAGCAAATCGAAAGTGACTTCCCATTATTGCTTGTATGTGACTGTGCGTGTCTGTATGTTTTTGTTGCATATATGATTCCATTTATGTGTGTGTGGATGCGCTCATGCATGCATGCAGCCACATGTCAATGTGATCAATACAATGAGTGTGTCAGCCATGATAATCTGGTTGCCTGAGGAATCAGAAATCATCAGGCTCATAGGGTTATTACAACACTGCTATTGGTTCCCTCACTACTCAAACCACAATTTGTAACTCTACCATCTTTGTAACGCCACCAAACGTTTAATTCAGCATTATTCTATCACCTCTATGACAATCATTCCAGAATATGACCCCCCCACAATAAAACCATCATAGTATAATAATAAATCAGGTATTAGGGCCGGGGAAGATGTTAGGACAGATGTGGATAAAGCAAACCTACGACCATGCTACATGTCTGATCGAATCTTAACATTGCTTCTTCATTTAGCCACTCGATCTGCCCTGGCCTGAATTTGTGCACACTCAGACAGAGAAGTCATTCTTCAGGGGTTAGGGACTCCGAGTACAGTCCGCCTCCAGGCTGGCAAGCTAAAAATAACAAGTCTATAATCTCTGAGGGAAAATTAGGTGTTCAATAAATGTGGTGAACCAGATCTCTGACAAGGCACAATTAAAAAGACTCAGCAAAACACATGGGCCTGTGCACTAATAATGTTGAACATGTTACTGTAGCTTAGGGTCATATCCTTCAACTTTTAGGTTTGACAAAGAAGACGGTCTCTAAAGTTACCCCCACCATTTAAAGTTGTGTTTGGATATGTTTAGAATGCATGTGTGATGAAATGGCACCAGCTGTGTACACTGTGCACGCGCACGCACACACGCACGTTTGAACAGTGACTTAACCCCTTCCCTCCCATTCAACTACGATGAGAGAGACAAAGGACGCCTAGCCTGCACTCCAGCCAGTGGACAATAGGATTTGCGAAGGTACAGTAATTTCTGCATCCCCCCTGCTTTGTCCACCTTATTCCTTTTAGATTTTGGTTTCCATGAATATGCATCAGGCAACAGCAACAGGGCCCCCTGAGTCACTCACAATTAAACTTCTGTTTCACCTAAAGCACATTAATTTTTATGGCCTCGGTAAAGACCGTGAATAATTGCAGCCGCAACACTTGCATCATCACTCCACGCATTACAGGGTGGACAACTTTCTAATTGTTGCCTTTACAACACACTTTAGGTCTTTCGCACAGCAGATGAGTGGCCAATGAAATTCAAAGTAGACGTTAAACAAATTCTCAAGGGGGGCACTTCATATTTGTTCAGTGTGACAGGAAAAATCGTCTGCTGAGCAGCATCAAAGGAGGAGCGAAAATCTGCACTGAGTCACCGACTTTAGTAACATTCCCTCAACAAAGCCCATTTCTTATAACAAAGTCAAAAGAATGTCAATGGATGGATCTTTCCCCGAGAATTAACAATCTTTGCTTGATGACACATTTGATGAGATATTAACACAATCCAAAAATATACTGGCTCCAACATGCACTTAGCATTTCTTACAATATGTTACATACAATACTAGAAAATGTTAAAAGTGAACATGATCCTTATATATTATGTTCTATGACCAACCATGTCCTTGTACTGTTTGTCATTATGTTCTGTGTGACTTTATACATTGTCAACCTTGCACCAATGCCATTAAAGCAGATTCCTGTGTACTCACAGTAGGCCTATATTGTATTTGGTGAACAAACTGACCAGTTGAAATGTGTAAACCAAACTCCCCCCCATGCCATGCCATGCCCTATGATGTATGAGTGCTGCCAGAAACAGTTTGACTAATTTAATGTGTTCAGGCTGCTATGGATCTTTTTCCACATCTGTTGGTAATTTCATCCCCTCTAGTCGTGTAGCTAATAAAATGTTACATTAAATGGATATTGTATCTCAAAAACTGTTAAAACTTCAGGAAAATGGTACATGGGACCATAAATATGCCAATAACACTGGGCCCGTCACATGAAAACGATTCAGTCCATCACAGATGACTTTAAGGAATACTCAAACCAGCTGAAGCCAAAAGAACTCCTCGCCTTTGACTGACGCCTGATTTATGCCCGATTGCGTACCGTGTCGTGCACCAAAAAAAATAGCAGATCTACAAGCTTGCAGCGCTTTGCACTCTTGACTCATTGTGAGCTCGCAGATCTGGTGTATTTGGTGTGGGACAGCGGCTCGCAACTAAGTATATAAATCAGGCGTCATGTTGTGCATGGCAGCAGAGCTTTGCCCAGAAAAAGCCACATAACTCTAACCATCCCACATATCACCAGACCTTGTGTTTCAGCAACCAAAATGAGAACCGAAATACATACATATACGTGGACATGTATTCATTTAAACTTCCAAAGTGAGGCAGGTCTTGTAAATTTCACTGACTATAACCACATGTGCTCTCAACACAAGCCAAAGAGCCAGTAAAACTAAAGTCATTATACCAGATAAATTAAATGCAATGTAAAACTCCCTTGCAGTGTTTTGAAGTACTAGCCAATCAGTGACATAAAGGGCCTTGGACTTGTGAACATAACCCATGCCATTATACAGTATATATAAATAAATAAAAACAAATAACCTGGGAACCATTAAGAGCTTCACATAATCCTTAATGATAGGGTTTCATTTCAGTTTCATAATTACAACAGCTCCTTTTCCTTATTACACATATTTGGTTAAAATTATTCAGTTGAGTGCAGTTGCACTGTTTTTCTTCTCACGCTGCCATTTCTACTAAATTCCAGTGCTAAAAAAGTAGACAGGTTCATTAGTCCCGACTGCAGCACCTAATTAGGTTTGTGCTACACATTTGGATATTTATCTAGATTCAAAAGAATCTCTGATGCTTTTAAGTTCCTCCGGGCCTCTTCTGTCTCTGCTGCTTTCATAAAATTTTATATTTCCTGTGCCAATATTTTGAGAGGCTATTGCTGGTTTCACATGAAAACTGCTAATCTGATTTGATGACTGTTGAAAGCACAGTTAAACGTCTCTCTCCATTATTCAAAGGTGGCTTATAAATAGATTAACCACATAAGCTTTATATACTTTGTCATATGACAAATACAAAAAATAGCTGATCTACAAGCTCACATATGTGACGCATCAAGACACATTATGAGCTTGTAGATCTGTTGTTTTTTTTTCTGGGGGGGTGGGACGGGGGGGGACTGTAATATATTTATTAAAGACAACTCTTAATATCTCTGCAACGTGGACAAATCCTTGCAGTGACTAACTGCACTGTCAGGTCACCTCTCATTTGGCTGATTCAAATAAAGAATTACTATAATTATTATTTGAATGTTGCTGGAGTCCATTTGTAGAGATGCTCTAATGAGCATGTGGTTCAAGTGTGTCTCTCTAGAAATTCACTGAGGAGTTGGATTACCCCCCCCCCCCCCCCCCCCCCCCCTCCTCCTCTACTCCCAGCTACATTTTTTTCCCCAATTACAGTTATAGATTTCCTTTGGCTTGTGCAACTTGCCAAGCAGAATGTAGAAGCCATGTTTCTACTGTAATATAAAGCAATATGTTTAGGCTTCTATAGGCCGGGCACACACATGAATGATGAAACTATGGGGGGTACTCATGACACCTTAGGTTGGCCATATGACAAAAAGCATGATGAAACAGTAGACACAGACCTGGTAACGGTTGAAGAGGCCATTTACACAGTGAAGTGAAGGCAAATTGAGCTGTACTTTATCTTAGAGGTAAATCATTATGGTGGAGAAGGAAGTTGGGAGGGGGGGTCACCATTGATCAAAACTAATGTCCTGTTGTTGTTGTGGTGGTGGTGGTACTTTGAAGATGCACTCTGAGCCATTGCTGTTGTGCCATGTTTGAAATGCATGCATGACATACGATTAAGAAAATCATGAGTCAACGGGAGTACAATAACGGATTAAGAAACTGCCATGTCGTGGAGTGTAGGAGATCTGTGTGAGAAGTTGTTCTTGTACAATACTTAATAAATGATTACATCTACTTACTACTCTAAAAAACACTTATGTCCAAGTAACCCACAAGACTGCTGTCTCATGCCATAACAACTGTTATTGTCTGGTTTCTTTCAATGAGGTTCCATTTCAGTAGAAATTGATTTATGGCCGTGTAGAAATTGCATATATAGGTTCTTAATGCAATCATATATAAAAAAATAAAAAAGATAGGCTACGATATATTTATATCCCGAAGGGCATGTGGGTGTTGTTGTTTTCTTCACAACAAAGTAGCAATAGGGCTTGTGTGACCTGTAATGAAACACTGGAGCATACCTAACCTAGTAGTTGATTTGACACTGGATATTGCCTTTGCCTTTCACACATTCAAACATTTATAGGGTGCCGTTTCAGTGACCCACCACTGATCTTTTAAGAAGATGAAATCGTATAGCCAACAGCGCCCTTGATTGTGGCTCACAACATCACACCGGGTGAGAGTTTAGTACTGTAGGTGTAGCTAATGTAATGAGGATGGTTCGAGTTGTAGCCTACTGTGTGTACACCACACACACACACACACACACACACACAGTCTGTACTCTGTAGCAGCAGCAACCTTCAATGTGAATGTGATCATTCTCTCTTCGTTCACAACAAAGTTTATCCCAAGAAGTGAAGCGGAGGACAGTGACAGACAGTGACACAGGCAGCGGCACTTCTTGTGAACAATAACGTTGTGGCTGTTGAGGGGGGGGGGGGGGCGGACGGCAACATAGAAAATGCACATATTGTAATGTTTTATTTATTTATATATAAGCAGAATTTGTGTCCGATTTCTAAGATACCGGATAAAATAAAAGCACAGTCCTACAGACTAGTGGGCACATGGCTTCAGCCGGGGGTACCACTGCACACAAAAACTATCAGGAAAGGAAAACAGTACAATTCCTCACCTTGTTGAAGTTGTAGTAGCCCAAACAGTGGGCAAAATCCAGGTTCGGTGGCTCTCCTGGAATAGAATTTCCACCGGCAGTGGGATAAAATCTTACATCCATGATGTCTTGTTGGGGGACCGCGCAGCTGTATTACAACAGAGCGCAATGTGTCTCTCTCTCTACCGTGTACAATCCAACCAACGCGCACTTGGATGCAGAGAGAGCGAGAGAGAGAGAGGGGGGGCAGCGGTGCTGCTGGCCGAAGCTTTGTTTAGGACACAACGAGATTCTGACAGAAAGAAAGGGGTTCGGGGTGAAGCCAGGGGGAAGTTGTGATACTCCTCTTCTACACCGCGCTTAAACGCTTCATTTCTGAGGAGCCCGACGCCACGCAAAGGTTGGGACCGTGTCTCAAGTAGTAGCTAGAAGTAGGCAGCCGATAATGTGTGCGCCAGGACGCGCAGTTTGCCCATGCATCTAGAAGCAGCTGCTGTATACAAAGAAAGCCATGCGTGCGTTGTTCCAGTTCCAGTTCCACCTCCTCCTCCTTTTCACCCCGTTCGGATGGAGATGGACAAGAGAAAAAAGAATCAAAACTTGCAATTAAGTGACCGCGCAATAATACGTCCACACGTGAAACAGCCACTGTCCATGTATGCACGCGGTCTGTCTGCAATGAACGTGCGTGTCCGTATTCTCCCCGTGACAGTCAGTCAGACAGAAGTTTGTTCCCTCTCAACTTATAAAAGTAGTTAGCTTTATAGTAGTCTAAATATTCTAGTTTCAAGTGAGAGTACGTACGTACACTACTACACCACCTCGTCGCTTTACGCAATCCTACCTGCTAAACAGACTGTGTTCGAGGGTTTGTACAACAGGCATAATAACAAGCCTCCAGAGATGTAAACAATTAGTCAACGTGATGCACTACACCGACTATCTGTTCAGCGCTGCTCAGCCTCCGCTGTCGTGGTGATGAACAAGGCAAAATGTGCGAACAAGCAGGCCACGCCCCAAACACACCAAGCCACTCCCACTTTGACCGCAGCTGTGGATTTTAACTGAGTGACATGCTAACTGGTGATTGACATGGCAATACATATTGCATTAAGTTACAGTATAATGTATTATATTATAAGTATAAATAGCAGCATTTGCCTCTGTGCTTTCTGTTGACCTACATTTATAACTTTCCAATTGGATTTTAATTGGTGTAACAAAGTAATGGAACAAAGTTATCACACTCGATCCCTCCAGGAAATAGGCCTACACAACATCATTGTTCATCTGTGTTAACTCATTGACTGCCACCATTGAAATCCGGCACTGGTGTAATTTGTATTGCTGACCTATTTCTACCATTAGAGCAACTTTCGTTCTACTTTGGCCCCTCTGTCACATGGAACTTTGTTTTGTGTCCAGTATCACTCCGCCATGCAGCAGCACAAAACAATAGTTCCATTTGACAGAGGCTCAACCTATTTTTGATAGAAATAGGTCAACAATACAAATTACACTAGTTTTGTGGATTCATTTATTTTTATTGAGTGGTCCGACTCCCCACTGCCCCCCAGACCTAGCTCTGGTCCATAGCTAATGCTAATTTGCATTAATGCTATGCTACTCTCGACTTCCTGCACTCGCATGAAATGCAGACCAGCCTCTCGACTGCAGCGAAAATAAAAATAACGTTTTCACTACTTACCAAAACAAACTTGTGTGATTAAAAAGCCTACTTTCTGCGGTAGACGCGCTCTGCATGAGCCACACGTATAAAATGCACTTTTTGGCCAGAAATGGATTTGTTTTTCACCGGAAGAAAAATACTTTTAGTTTACTCCACTGCGCCCTCTTCCGATATTGCCAAGAATAAACCTCATAGACAAGATCATTCCTTCCGGTGAAAAAAAATCCCTTTCTGGCCAAAAAGTGCATTTTATACACGTGGTCGGGGGCTACCGCGGAAAGTAGGTTTTGTAATCACACAGACCGTCTTTGTATTGGTGAGTAGTGAAAACGTTCTTTTTATTTTCGCTACAGTCGAGAGGCTGGTCTGCATTTCATGTGAGCGCAGGAAGACGAGAGTAGCATACAGTAGCTCTAATGCAAAGGCCTAATGCCTGTTATGGACCAGAGCTACCCCAGACCCCTGCCAAATGACCAGAACTACTTAATATTCACCAAAACCAGACCAGAACTCCCACCACAGGACTCAGGCAATCAATTTGTACTTTTGCAAACACAATATTAATGGCAAGTATTTCCAAAAATCTGAACTAACCCTTAATGCCTTGCAGATTGTGTCATGCTATTAATGTATAATAGCGTACTGTAGGCTATGCCACACTAAATAAATAAGTCTCACCATTTGAGGAAACAGTGGATGAAATTTTCTGACATAGGAAAGTGATTAATCCAACATATTTTCCCCTCAGTAATCAATAAAGCTCTGGTGGATGAAATCATGCCATGTCCATTACTCCATTTCCAATTCCGATGTAGGCTAGTGCATGCATGGGACAGTGGAGGATGTGTATCCAAAGGAATCTACACAATCACCTCAGTGATCAATAAAGCTCTGATCAAAACGATTGAATATTCCAGCATCATCCTTTTACTTCGGCTACGGTAAGTGAGCGATTGTTCAGTAGAAAGGGCTTATATTATAATGTCCATTCCAAGTTTTATTAGCCTTTGGTTGTGAGGTTGAACTCTATATAAATTAACTTATTTCTCATTATACGTGAGTGTAGTCTATACTTATAAGGCTCAATCAGTTCATCCATTGCAAGATGGATTTGCTTGTCAAAATAAGCAGATCTACAAGTTCACGCGGTGCATTGCGGAGCACCACGTTGTAAGCTTGGAGATCTGTGCATTTTGCAGTTTATGACATTTTTCACCTGACGTTAGATATTTCCCGTTGCCTTATATGACGTGAAATGGGGCAAATGAACTTGAATGAGAACACACTTGTGATTTTACGCCAGCTGCCAACCGTAAGTGAAATACACCTGTGATTCGCACATATCAGGGACATATACGTACCCCTCTGTGAATTGCACATTGTTTTTTGGTTCTACCGTTACAAAACCAAAAATCATGGTAATTGAAATATGACTTTAAACTAGCGACTGAAAGTGTGAAGTATTTATAACAATAATTACTAAGGCAATAAAAGCAAGTGTAAAGTCTGGTCAAATCCCCATTGCAATGGTGTGGTAATTGTTCTACAGCTAGCAGGAGGGGAAATAGCGACACATGGCTTCATTTTAAAAACGGAATGTTTCCCGTCTAGGGAGGGGCTCCCTTGGACCTTTCCACGTGACGGGGCAGTGGCTCTACTCTTGAGTCCCCCACGGATGACTGTACTTCTCACCTATCTCTAAGGAAGAGGTCAGCCATCCGTCTGATAAAACTAATTTTGTCGATTGTATCCGCGATCTTATTCTTTCGGTCATTTACCCAATACCACAGCTCTGTATATCGAGAGCTTTGCCTTCTGGCTCAAGTGGCTCAACTCTCTTTTTGTCACAACAGTGTGGTACAGCGAATGCAATACCGTTCCTGCTGCACCATTATTGTCCGGCAGATCTCCCACTCCTTCCTCATTACTTGTGAACAAGACCCAGAGATACTTAAAACTCCTTCATCAACATATTTGTGTCATTGTTGGGACAGATACTGGCCTATAGGTGGAATTCAATGCAAGACATGTGATAAACAAACTTCATTGATTTCGATATCATGAGGCAAAGAGGACTTGTTTTGTGACTACACTCCTGTATTCACTTGATGGATTCAAGTTATTTCGTAAAGAGGAGGCATTAAGGAGGCATTCTCATTTTTCCTGACTGCAGATTCTGTTTCTTTTCCTGGTTGTTTGTTAATTATGTTTGATCCTTACCTGACATTACATTGATTTGGTAGTGCACGCACAGTTCATTTTTCTTGCACTTCAATTCTCTACTGTAATGATAAATGTGAATAGGTGCAGTCACTATGCCAAATTAATACCCGTTTCAAGCACTCCTGCAACGAGAACAAGGATTATTTCTTTCTGAACAACATAATGATCACACTGAATTATGCAATATCAAACATACATCATACGGCCCCATGTAGGGACACAGCTGTCACAGATAGTGAATTAAATTTAATGGTGATACATGATATCACTCTGATACTGCCTGTATGTGTATTGATAATAGGATGCACACATGGCATGTACACAAACAAGTATTGTTTTTTCAGGATAATAAGCATAGATATATATAAACACTAGATGGCTCAAGGCGGAGTTTCTGACGTCGTTCACCCGGCAGCCATCTTACATCGGGGATACAGTACAGTATGTTCAATGGCAGCTCAAACAGAAACAGTCATAACTCGCTCTAATCTTGACGGATTTACAAACGGGTTGGTTTATTACAAACGTTGTCAACGTGGCTATGATTCAGGACGCTTATCTGCTTCATTTATTTATTTTATATGAACGTCGTATAAAAGCATATAAGTATGCGGACGTCTCTGACGTTTATAACAAACCAAACCGTTTGAAAATCGGTTGAAAATTGAGCAAGTTATGGTCATTTAAGAGTACATGCCCCATAGACCCAATGTTATGTGTCCCGAGGTAAGATGGCCGCCACGTAACGACGTCGCTCTCCATTGGCCAACAGCGCGGGTGAGCTATCTAGAGTTTATATATATCTATGATAATAAGTGGTGCTCATAAAAAAAGGAAATACTGGATAGGAATGAAAAAGCACAAATGCATACTTTGTGCGTATTGTCTGTAAATAGCAACATTGAATGTACTGCAGGCTACTAATGATAAATGTGAATACAGGAAGACAAATTCATACTTGATTCAGGCACTCCTGCAAAGATAACATTCATATTTTCTGGATAACAGAAATATAAAAATAAATATATAAATAATAATAATCACACTGACTGAATAATGTAATCCTAACATACTGTACAGCACTACAGCACATTGCATTATGCAAAGATGTGTTTATCGTTAGCTGTAGTTTGGGAGTGTTTGATGGCTAAATTATCACGCAAATTGTGGCTGCAGTCAGTGGTAGAAAGTAACTAATACCGATCAAGCTCACAACGCATCGCACTGTGACACGTTGTGAGCTTGTAGATCTGCTATTTTTAATACATTTTGGACATATTACAATTTGTGAAATGGGACGTTCTGCATCATGAATACTTTTGGTACTTTAAGTATATTTTGATGCCAATACTTTAATTAAATCTTTATTTAATACCAGACTTTTTACCTGCTTTTTTGATGAATTGAACAAGGTGGACCCTCTTGTAAACAATAATGCTTAATTGGGTTGTCCACTCACAGTTAACAGTCTTTGTATTGAGTTTGTGCTTGAAATGTACTGTAATTCTGCAAACTGTTAATAAATATTTCAATCAATCAATCAATCAATGCTGCCATGCAGCAAACAGGTTGGCAGTATTGATACTTTTACTTAAGTAAAACATGTGAGTACTTTTTACACCACTGGCTGCAGTGTAGAACGACAAAACAAGGTGTTTATGAGTACACTGAAAAGTGACTAACATGGTGCAACTTCCATATCCTAACGTGTAGCATAATTAAATGTATGGATATTTGAAGAACATTGTGAGCACAGCATTTTGGCAAGAACGAGGACAAGCTCAGGGTACAAGTAAGCTGTTTATGAGTTATAGAGAGAGTGAGTTTAATGGCTGGCAAAGATAAACTGAGAATTGAGCCAATTTCATGCTGGCTGAGCCAATTATACTGGGAATAAGATGGGTACAATAGTCAATGGCCTCTTTTGATGTTTATGTTGATGGAAAAACACTGACACACACCAGTAACGATGCAACAGGTACTAAGTTACTAAGCTCTTTTCTTCTGGCTGGGCCATAAGCATGGGGTATATTTTTTAACCATTTAAAACAGTGGTTCTCAACCTTTGGGTCCCCACATGATTTTGGGGGGTCCGCAGCTGACAGTGAAGGGAATTTAACAATGTTTAAGACCTTTTAAATACCTACAAAAAAGACCATTACTGCATCAAAAGTAATTAACAAACTATACCATAAAAACTGGTCAAACATTGGCCAAATTGACAAATAATATAAGAAAGAAGCAAACATTTTGAAAATAGCCGATCCGTTGCGAGGCGTGAGCTTGTAGATCAGCTATTTTCACAATATTTATCTGTGGAACCGAGTCAAACTAAATGTAATGCCTCAAGTCCTTACAAATCCAAGTAGTAGAATCTTTAAATCTTTTTGTGGTTTGTAATTTTTACAGACACAAAACACATATGTCAGAACATTCTGTGCCACTGGTTTCTGAATCATCAGATTAATTTAAAGTGCTTGTCTAGACAGGGTCGCTAGTTCAATTATGATTATTTTGGGGGGATCGCAGCCTGAAAAGGTTGAGAACCACTTAATCCTATTAATATACTTCATTGAACAGGGGATCCCAGAGGTCGATTCTTGGTCACCTCTTTTTTTCCCTCTACACCAAATGTATTTGTTGAAAATAGCTTACCAAGCTCACAACACATCACAATACACTTATTTTCACAGAATGTTTGCTTATATTTTGGTCAAATGTTAGCTTATTATGACATGTCCAGAATAAGGACGCTAGGGTTCATGTGGTTAAATGTACGTAACACCCATATGATTATGAGTATTAAAAGATGGTTGTCTACGCACTACATTTACCTTTCTCTTTGCTATGACATTTTCTGTCATGCAGACATACTGTACAGTACAAACAAACTCTGTTGGCCCTTTGGCCATGCTACTATAACTATAGCGAATTACATACAGTACAAACAAACTCTGTTCTAGATGGCTGGCCCTTTGGCCATGCTACTATAACTAGCGAATTGTGATAATGACAGTGCAATTTACACTTAATATACAACATGGCTAGTGTATTATCAATCCATGAAACATTAAGAAAGTGAATGTAGACTTATTGGGATGACTTTGATGCCTGTCAATTTCAATATTGTGTTACACTCTTGTTGTTGACGTTGTTTAAGGTAATTCCAATCATAAATAATCACAGATATATAAGCAGCTTAGAAAGGATGAGAGTAAATTAAAAGTAAACACTATAACATAAATGGAAAAGGAGGATTAGCTTGATAGACGTACACAGGTTCCCCTTACAATAAGTGAGGCAACAATAAAGGACGTAAACGATGCTTAAACGGTCAAACCTAACCATATTCCTAACCTTAACCTCAGTAAAACAAATACAAGAATACAAGAAGCGCCCCACCGATCGGTCGGTGTGAGGTCGGCAGAAAAAAAACGAGGGCGACTCGGATTTGCGCCAACCTCTCCGGTTACTCTCGCAGAGACTCTTGGGTAGTGAAGTTAAAGACGTTGGCTGACATGTTATTTGTGGCTGACATGTTATTTGTGGCTGACATGTTATTTCGTATAGGTGTCCCACACCTATACGTAGTGCTGCTTTACCCAGTACCTCTTTCAACCTGGCATTTCTATTATAGGAATGTCATTATGGGTGAAAACCTTCACAAATCTTCAAGAAAAAAACTATGTTTTCAGGTGGGGGTCTGCGGCCAAAAATGTATCAATTTAGGGGTCGTCCTTGTCCTTGACATGAAAAGGTTTGAGAACCAATGGCTTATCCTTAGGTGGTTAAACAGGTGCGATATCATGAACACAGTGTGTGATTACTGATGGGGGTGCTGTAGCAGCATCTGGGGGAGAATAGTGCAGTTGGGTGAGTGCCCCTTTTTTATGTGCGCACGTTTTCCCGAATCAGATCTACAAGCTCATAGCGCACGCAAAGAGTGTGCGCTATGAGCTATTGGCTATTTGAATAGCCAAAGTAAAATATGGTTAAAGTGGTTAAAATGATTGTGACGCTATATTAACAAATGTATAGCTTTATGTTATGTTTATGTTGTCATCTGGAAGTTTGGTGATTTTCCTGTTTTATTGATAGAATTTAAAGTCTTGTGTTAGTAACACCTGGCTTCCCTGTGCATTCTTTAGCTATGGATAGCAAGTTACTGGGTGTGCAGTTTGTGAACAAAGCGTTAGCTTTACAAGTGGGCGCGCGCACACACACACACACACACACACACACACACACACACACACACACACACACACACACACACACACACACACACACACACACACACACACACACACAAATGTCACTTCACAAACACTTACTGAAAGTGCTATGGAGCTTGGTACACGTACTGGTACGGCATCAGCAATCAGCACGCTTTGTTTTTCCACTGGCATGATGAGAAATTGCCAAAGACTGCAATTCTTTTCATAGCACCTTTTTTTTGCTACTCCAGAGACATATGCAGACATTTGTGATTTCTTTTTTTTTTGGTTCTCGGAAACCGTTGGTCCGGTCAAATTGCCATTCGGTGGCGGAGCACACACCTCTGGGTCATATGACACACACACACACACACACACACACACACACACACACACACACACACACACACACACACACACACACACACACACACACACACACACACACACACACACACACACACACACACACACACACACACACACACACACACACACACACACACACACACACACACACACACACACACACACACACACACCAGGTTTGAGACAGTTTGTTTGGTCGGACGCTTTCCGAGTTATGCCGGGGATAGACAGATAGAGTCTGTCAGAGTCAAAAGTACCTGCTCCATCCCCGAGCATTTGCTGACCTGTATGCACATGGCAGAATGACCTGAGCTGTGAATTGGTCGACATTCGTGGGGGCAGAGTGCCCTAGATCCTTTTGGCACCATGCTGTTCAAAATAAATCATGGTCATCAAAGGTGAAATAGCTTTTTTTATTTTTTTTAATAAGTAATATTGTGGAAATGCAAGGTTTTCACCTGACCCCAGTGGCATGTTCCATCTACTTTATGTTCACTAAACCATGTCCCCCGAAGCTAAAAGATAGGGAGAAAGGTAGGGTGTATGCGTGGGAAATACAACCCTACATTTTGCTTAGAACAGGAGATGGAAGTACACTGTAAAAAAATACCCAGGATGATTCTCTGAGGAAAGACTATATTGTCTCTGTCGGGTGGAAAGGAAACCTCATATATCCAAAACGGTAACTTGTCAGTATTCAAATAAAGAAATTGCAAAAGGAGCAGATCTACAAGCTCAAAACACGTCGCTTTACACCGCAATCAAGCTTGTGGATCTGCCATGTTTGATACTTTAGTGTGACGCTGTAGTATGATCAGTAAGGCATTAATTTATGAAAAAACACATAAAGTTAAAATATGGAAATAAGAGGTTTCAGCCGACAGCAACAATATCTTCCAGTCTATGTGATATCACTGCTATAAACATCCAGCTAATTTGGATGTATAGGTTTTGTGGTGCCTTTATCTGAGCCATTGTCAACTGGAGCAGCTCCAGGCTCTGTGAGCAAATCAAGTCTCAGATAAGAGTGGTGGTTTATAGCTGGGAGCGAAAGTTACCCTTGTCCTAGAGAGGCCGTACAGATTATATTGGTCATTATCATTATGTATAACTTCAGCAAATGAATGGCTCTTTAAAATCCCCTTTTAAACTGGATATTAATTAATTTCAGTCTGACAGTCCCCACTCATAGTGGGGTGTCGTTTTTTATTGAAAACAACGTCTGTTGACAATTTTTCCTCAGAATATAAAATATGTTTTATTGTGGTTTTAGAGTATATGGGCCCTATTTTGCGTGTCTTAAGTACCAGGTCTTATGACTTAACTTAAGACCTGGAGGCGTGGTCAATGCTGTTTGGCCACTCAGAATAGCCAAATGGCATTGATCACGCCTCCAGGTCTTAAGTTAAGTAATAAGACCTGGTACTTAAGACACGCATAATAGGACCCTATAACTCAACAGATAAATCGTGGTACTATAATAATGCTGCTTGTTAGGGGCTCGATTACCTCTTGGGCCGGTAACCGGAAGGCTCGCCCCAAAAACACGTTTAGGAATAAGGTTAGGCATATAGTTTTACTGAGGTTACATTTAGGAATTCCTGGTGGCGACCATTCCGAGGTCGCCGGATTTGTCTTGCACATGCATAAATCACACAACATTGTAACAACTAGAATATATATATATATATATATATATATATATATATATATATATATATGGGTCGTTGTGAGTAAATGTCTATGTATTTTGCGTTTCCTAAATCATAAAAGACTTTCTAAGAACATATATATCAATTTGGGGGTCTTTGGCACAAAAAAGTTTCCGTGTAGTATACGACCCCAGTGTATCCACTTGACCAAGTCATGGCTGCATGGAAATGAACTGCCAACCTGTCAGTGTCAGGACTGCCACTCTGGGTGTTCAGAGTATTAACACAACAAAAGCTCTGGGTCCTTTGAACACAGCAGCCTCTCTCAGCTGTAAAGCTGAAGCTACGTTTTAAGTTATCAGTTGGCGCAGTGTGTGTGCTGAGAGAAATGCTGTGTTGCTGCATGATGCTGAGTCAAATTCAAACACAAGGTGCTGCGTTGTTCGAAGATTTAGATTTTGTTTTGCCTACAACAATAGGCCTATATTTCTTTCACACAATCAAATGCTTTATGGTCATCATGATTCACTAGGATCCTGGATGGCTTGATTCTAGGCTTAAAGAGGTAGTGTCGTGATCTTTTAGCCCCAAATAACATGATCATCATGTACTATGATTATACTAGGAGAAAGATTTATTTTTCAAAGAAAGTGTTAAAATATTGTTTTTTATGTGTACACGCCCACAAGTTCATTACGTATTGGTTTGCCTGGTGGGTGGTGATGGGTGGTGAACACTGGTGATCCACCTGAACTAGCTGTAGTTGTATGATAAAGGGGGAGGGGTTAATGGAGGGGATGTCATGCGTATGTATTGTGATGTCACTGGATCACTGTCATTTTGATTGGGCACTTTTGACCTGAGCCTCGATTGGGCCTTTTGAGAAACAGAAAATACACAGGGAAGACATATTTGAATATTCTAAACCATGGGGGTCTATGAGAGTAATGTTAACTCCATAGACACATACAAAACAGAAAATGTACAAAAACACAGCAGTCCATCTTTAAAATAATTGATATAAATATTTTTGGATATATATAAAATATATATATAAAATGAATGGGGTCTGGAACCAGAAAATGCCCACCACTGCTATGCCCTAATTACCTAATAGACAGTGCAGTGTATTTTGTTGTAACCTGCAGGTTTTTCCAAAAGTGCATACTCTTCTCCCCAATTAACCCTCATGTCCTGCAGCTGCAGTGCAACCCAAGCCCTAGGTAGGCCACCCACCCAGCCTGGCAAAGCCAAAATGCACTCCTCCGAGTGCCTTTTCTAGTTGTTGTGTAATACTTTTGATTGATTGAATACTTTATTAGTCATCAGAAATAAACAGTTCGAGGTACAGTCAGGCATTTAGGCTAAAAGCACAACATGAAAGAGTTCTGCGGTGGTTCTATATGTATTAAATTCACCAACATACAAATAACACAATAAACATGTCATCAACAAACAATTAAGGGATGGTGTCATTTTGGTGGCAGAATAGTAGAATGAGAATTTTGTTCTATAAATGGGTAGCATCAGATCGTTGTTGCTAGATGGAGAGAAAATAATCTAGCAGCACACTCTAAACAAAACATTATAGTACACTGACTAGCACATAAGGAGCACCCTCCCATGAGGTGATGTTGCATGCAGGTGAAAGACAACATTAATCATAAAGATGAACACGTTAAACGTTACCACTGCTTCATCAACTTTCCCGAAGCTGTCTGTGTCGGTGTCCCAACCACAGACGCTCGGACATCGGCCAGCACTACAGTATAATCTGTGAGTAGCAGTTTACAGTATGCTGGTTTATTGCCTCAGCCGGTCAGTTGACCCACGTTATGAAGAGTTGTCTGAATCTGAAGTGGTCATTTTAGTTATTATGAAGAAAAATTGTTCTAATAAACTTGTGAGAAATGCACACAATGTACAAATTGTAATGTAGCTAATTAATCTCCTTAGGTAAGTCAAGATGGCTTTACATACAGGCAGAAAAATGCACGTGAGGCACGCACGCACACGCACACGCACACACACACACACCACACACACACACACACACACACACACACACACACACACACACACACACACACACACGAAGTGAGCAGCACTGATTCTAATTCAAGGTGGTTTATATTGGATGTTTGGTGAGAGAGAGAGAGAGAGAGAGAGAGAGAGAGAGAGAGAGAGAGCTGCGTGTAGTATTATTTGGGTCTTTCCGTTATTTATTTCTCTCTTTAATGTTGTTTGGCTGATGTGCAGCTGGAGGAGCAGAATTAATTTCCTTTCTGATGGTTGTGTATCAGTGTCTCATGCAGGATGAATTATGCCTCACATCACGTGTCATTTCCTCTCGCCTGGCGACGCAAGGAACCTTTTGGTAACCTGAAAACAAATTATCTTGTGTTGGCCCACGTTCAAATTCAATTAAATCCGCACACAGAGTAATTATATCGAGGTACAAAAGAGTAATAAATGTGAAAAAAAATTAATTAACCTAGTAATCTTTATTTATCCCCCCTTCCCCTCCCCATATTAAGTAGCCTATATGTGACAATGTGGCAAATTACTGCTGTGGTATATTTGATAAAGTCTCGCTGACTAACACCACTGTGTTAGAAATATGGAATGTTTGTTCTTATTCTTATCAATCTTGTCATAATACGGCATGTTTAGATGCAAGCTCAGGTACTTGTCATGCTCAGAGTTATTGTGATTGCCATCGCAGTCACCCGTGGAGAAAATGTGCGAGCTGCAGCTAAATTGGGTGTGGGGGGAAACTTGTGAATTGTCATGCGTTGATCAAATGTTATGCTGTATAATATGGGTGCTAGAGCTGCAGTCTGCAGTGTTTCATTGTATACTCATACAATCAGTCAACTCATAAACAAGTCCTCGTAAACATCATGAACTTGGTGTTGTATTGAATCATAGCCTTTGTGTGGGCTGTCATTTGAAATTTAATTAATTACTTTGATAATCAAGAATTGAAAGAATCAAGAGAAGTTTGTCAGTGAAACATTGGTTGGACAATGGACATATTTGTTTTAATGAAATTCTAGATCTTAAGTTAAAAGTACAGGAAGGTATGATAGGAAGGCTTAATTTAAGAAAGTTGAGCAGCTGCATATGATTGAACACAGTTTTTGTATTATTTTGTTTATTGCACTTTCATGTACAGTATACGGAATGGATTTTCCTTTTCAGTCAGTGTGAGTATAATATAACAGTACTTGTTTGTCGTACCAAAAGAGTAGCGTCTACCTCCTCCAGGTTAAAACATTTCAATACTCATACAATACGTTGTTTATCTCAATTACTGGAACAATTCACCTGCATCCAAGAAGGCAGTTTTACATTATTGGTCTGTATTCCAAAGTCTGTAAACCTAAAAACTGTTCTTAACACAAAGAGCTCATTTTCTCTCTCTATCTTGTTTCCTGTCTCTCTCTCACCGTATCTGATTAAAGCATTAAAAAACAAAAAAGTGAGTGCTCTCATGGTAAGGGTCGCCACACACATCAAGTGTCAATACGCGGAGGTGGCCAGAAATATGCTTTAGTGTGTGCGTGGTGTCTAGACGGTGTGTAGCCTACAAATCAAAAAGTTATCTCATGGCTGTGTCCTGTAAAGCCCCCTGATGTGCCATACCCTAGGTCAGGGGTACCCACACATTTATGACGTGAGATCTACTTTCAAAATGACGAGCTCAACAAGATCTACCCACTGAAATAATAATTGTACCATTGCTGAAAATAGTTTAAATATATAATGTACCTGGGGGGGCTTAGGAATAGGGAATAAATGCCCAATGCATTCTCAATAGCAATAGCACAAACTTTGGCATGCTACTAGTCCTACATACTTACACCTAGAAACCCCATTCAAACCTATTTAGGTTCATCTTACGGTGGACATGTTTGCCTGAAAAGAAATGTTTCATAGTTTTAGAAATATAGTGATTTCAAATTTGAGAAATTCACAATGGGGCTCAATGGCAGATATTGGCACGTCAAAAAATCACTTTCACCTAGGAACTCCATTCACACATTTTATAATTCAGCTTACTGTGGAGACACATGCTGGAACTTTTTACTTTGAAATGATTTGTAGTTTCTGAGTTATTTAACTTAAACGCCCAATGCATTCTCAATGGCAATAGCACAAACGTTGGCATGCTACTAGTCCTGGCCTAGGTGGAGTTTGTGAAAGGGCCTTTCTGTGTGGAATTTGCATGTTCTCCCTGTGTCCCCTAGGATAGGTACACTCACAAAAAACATGCAGTAATCCTGGTCTCTATACTGCCTCCCCCTGGTCAGCCTGATGGAGGGGAAAGGAACTGTTTGTTACAACGTGTTCCTTCTACGGCGCGTTACGTCCTACCAAGAAAACTGTCAGATTAAAGGAAGCGGCCTGCTCACTCCTCATGCATTGAAGGAAATGAAATGAAATGAAATCTATATTTACCCAGGGTATCTGGGCTAAGCTCAAGAACTTGTTTCCAGCCAGGCCCTGCTCATAGAACACATTTCATCGTAGTGGTTCAATGCCTTGTTCAAGGGCACTTCAGCGGTGGTAATTTTAACGTGTCGGACGGCTGATTCGAACTAGGAACCTTCCGGTATCAAGACCGCGCCGCTATCCGTTCGGCCACCGCTGCCACAGGAAGCATGAGCTCATGCAGTTCAGGGCTCTCCCCAGGTTGGCAGAGGAGTAGCGCACCTGCACCGGGTGAAAAATAGGGTTCCAAAATCATGGGATAAAAATGTAGGGAGAAAGAAAAGCATGATGCGTGTTTGTTGTTTGAACCTCAAGCTCTAATCTTATTTTAGCACCATAAGCATAGATATAAAAATCTAGATCCAATCCAATCCACTGTATTTATATAGCACATTTTACAACATTTTTACGGGGCGGCTGTGGCTCAGGAGGTAGAGCAGGTCGTCCAATGATCCATGGGTCGGCGGTTCGAATCCCGGCTCCTCCTGTCTACATGTCGAAGTGTCCTTGGGCAAGACACTGAACCCCAAATTGCTCCCGATGTGCTGGTTGGTGCCTTGCATGGCTTCCGCTGCAATCGGTGTATGAATGTGTGTGTGAATGGGTGAATGTAATGCACAATCTATGTAAAGCGCCTTGGATAAAGGCGCTATATAAATGCACCATTTACCATTTACCATTTACAACGCAAGGTTAACAAAGTGCTGTACAGGTAAATAAAAACTAAATCCACTAGCTAAGGCACAGACAAGCAACAGCAAGAAAAACACACAAAAACACATAGATGCCTCATTGGCTGCTGAAGTTCATTGGAGCGACTTGTATCCACCTGTAAGGTGGAAGTGCGGAAAGCATGCTCTGCCGCTGCCACTCAAGTGACTACTGGCAATCACAGAGCGTCTTTTCCGGAACTTGGCATGACAAAACAAATGTTTCCATTGCCTCTGATTGGCCTACCGAATGTCCCTTTCTGTGCACATGCCGCTGCGTGCGGCACAGAAGCTTGCCTCCTCTCGAGATACAGACGCCCCAGAGCCAAAGCAGGCGTCTACCTTTCAGCTTCATAAGTCTGGAGACTTCAACAGGTTTTTTTTAACACCTTTTAGATATCCCGACATTTTATGTAGTCGGTGTAGTAGTCAGGACAACGTTTGGAGGAGTACAGTATGTTTCTCATATTCTGCTAATACTTGTGCAGACATTTGGTCCTCACAAGTATAGTAATTCTCTCACACACGCACGCACGCACGCACGCACGCACGCACGCACGCACGCATGCACGCACACATGTGACAAATGTAATGTCTATACAATGTGGCCTGCAGCTAGACACAGAGCTAACGTAAACACTCCCCCTCCTGTGTGACCAGCTCAGAGTCATTCTTAATCCTTCCATTTCCCTGTTGGACACATTTACAAAAAGCCGGTGATTACAGTTAGACTGTATAATCGTCACAAACGGAACCCTGCTGGTTTCCATATTATGAAGAGGATCTTTCCAAAAGCGAGACATTTAGATAAGCGGTGCTACAGGCACATTATACTCAGCTGGGATATTTAATGATCCACTAACATAGATCTGACCTTAACTTTGACTTTTTTTTAATGTTGCCCTTCTAGATCAAATTATTATTTTTTATTTTTTACTAATTAAAACATTTTTGTCCCTGATCCACACTTCCCAGGGTACTGGTACTTGAACACCCTGTTTAATAGACACTACATGCTACTAATTATACTGAGAAATGTAAAGCTTGTTACCCTGTTGTAGCAATGCTAGAGGAAATGAATGGGATCAAAAACCAGATACTGGCTAGCTGATACCAGTAACCATTCATAGCATTATCAGCCAACCAGTATCTGGCTAGCTGATAAAAAAAGAAAATTATAAAGTTACTGACAGGCCAATATCATTTGTTTCCATAAGCTTCCAGTGTACATTTCACAGACGTTTAACTATTTGACCAGTAGCACCTTGGGAAGTGTGAAGTATAACATTTTGAACTAACCTTTTAACCTTTTTATTTTATATTATAAACCACTTATCTCCATATTAAGCTGTTATTTCTTAAATTAATGTCCCACTTGACCATACTATAGCTACAGAGTCACAAAGCAGATCTACAAGCTCGAAATGCAAAATTTGACTCCTGAAAAGTACGTTTTGGAGGTTTCCACCAAACATAGACAATATTATATAGTATATGCTGAAACCGGGTCCCAATCTGGTCTTTAACATCTTCCAGCATAATAAAGGTGCAGAGTGCACACTTCCAAGTATATTAGAGGAACTGCATTGCATACATGTGGCTGCTTCCATCGCTAAATCAGACAAACATGTGAATTTCAATCTGGCATGCTTGTTCTGCAACGCCACCATGTTCATGTCTGCTCACTCACACCCTGTTCACATATGCTACACTACAGTGCTGTGAGCATCAGTTTGCATGTACTGTATACACATATGATCCGTCATCAAGGCAGTATGTCAAAACAAACAGCTGTAAAAATAACATAAGTGCGTTCTATCTGACGACAGCACTAATCAACTAGGCAATTTCCGCAGTACCGTTAAAATGTTTGGCATTGCATCAAGTGAACGTGGGTTATGTGGTGTTTGAAGTGGGAAAATAAATGATTTGGTGCATTACATGCTGTTTGAATAATGGCAGCTAAAAGCGAAGAAAAGGCTGCACACTCATAGGAGCCACAATGCAGGATAATTTATTGAAAACAAACGTCTCCACCTGGAAAGGTCTTCTACACATGGATTGATTGATGAATAAAGACAGCTGACACAGATGAGTTAAAATATACAAAATTGGGGAATTTGAATACACTGCCCGATCACTTAAAATATGCTTTGATTAGAATCTGGAAAAATATGCAGGGGCACCTTTTCTGAAAGTGTCACTGTGTCATTCTGTGGTGTTGTTTTTCTTTAAAGTGGCTAACAAACAGACAAATGGACAAAAATCATTAGGCATACTATTTCTTTTACAGTAGAAAGTCAGAAATAAAGAATAAATACAATGTTACAGTATCTGAGATACTATAAAGCATAAATACAATGTTACAGTATCTGAGATACTGTAACATTGTATTTATCCTTTATTTCTGACCGTAACAGTGAGAGAGAGACAGGAAAGGCAGGCGAGACAGAGGGGATGACATCCAGGAAAGAGGATTCAAAACCAGGCCAGCTGCGGGAAACAGTACAGTAACCTTATTTATGAGGTATGCACTCTTAACCGGTCAAACACCAGGAATTCTAATGAGTAGACCTATGTCTTTCTGTCCGTCTGACGGCGAGCAAATAATCTCTGCTACCGCTGTGGACTCTCTCTTTGTCTTTCCCCTGTGTTTCGCCCTGCAGGTGGACAGGGTTTTGGGTTTAGGTTTAGCTGGTCCCATCCATCTGCCACAAATTTGAATCACACATCGAGGGGAAAATATCACTGTTTAAGATGAAACTTGCTTTTGTCGACCAAATTGGTCTCATTACAGTCACTTGACACTGTCAAACAAGGTTTTGATCCATTTTGATCATGACGTTTGCATGTAATTGCGCTTTCAAGAATGCCTATTTCTTATAACAAATGCTGTTGAACGCAATCAAACCCCCCCCCCCCCCCCCCCCCATCACCAAATTATTTAATCTACTTTCAGAATAAAACAAATTGTAACGAGGTAGGTTGTCCTCTCTGTTCTACGTGTCTGTCTCGTGTCTGTCTCTCTCTCTCTCTCTCTCTCTCTCTCTCTCTCTCTCTCTCTCTCTCTCTCTCTCTCTCTCTCTCTCTCCTCCCATCCATTGTGTTGAGTGTTTTGTCGTGCCCTTGGGGGCATTGCCTCTATTACAAGTCGGTAATGATGAGTGAGATTAAAGATTAAAGGAAAACTATAGCACCCCATTCCCCTCCATTGCTATGTTTTCATACTGCTCATGATTGTATGGACATTTTCACTGCTGAATTACATGTGCCTCCTCCCGGTTTACGTAAGAACATTAATACCATCAGTCTATCACTACAAAACCACAATTTTGAAATACATGAAGGCATTCTTGTACTCATACACCAAGTCATACAAGCATGTTATCTCCACACATGGTCTTTCATGTTGGCTTACGTTCTTTTCATTTGAATCAAAGTGCCCTATTTGTCTGTTTAGCATGCATACTGTATCATGTAGAATTGTAACATGCTAAGTGTAAGTACAGGATAATTTATTATAATTAATGTATAAGCTTGGCCTTGGTTGTGAGGTAGGCCTAGACATGCTGGATACATTTTAAGGATTTACTTGAAACAAAATGCTTTTGTTGACCGTTTATACTAGGCTTTATGTGTAATCAAGATAATGCGTTCTTTTTTGCAGCCTTGTGCTTTTTGCAGCCTTGTACAGCCTGTTTCTTAAAAAAAAGAAACAGGCTGCATGCATACTGACAAATCTACAGGATACTTCATTATTATTGCTCTCAATTAAAACCTGTCCTCAGCAGCATTAGTGATCTTAGCGCTCGTCATTCATACTAATTAGCACTCGCCTTCGGTGCTTCATGCTGGAATTTCAATATCCCATTAAGCGATTCAGAGATATGCCCTTGATTGACACTCTCTTACACCCGGGAAGTAATTACATTATATGCTTCAGTTTTTCTCTTAATAATTTCTTGTTTCACAAGGCTTTTTCAGCGGTTTATGCATGTAAATCATCTCTTTCTCACCAGGACTGCTGTATGCACATTATTGTCCAAATCAAAGAGCACAACTAGGCTCACGCAGCTTCACTGTAGGCTACCTACCGCACTATGGACTTTATGAGTACAACTTTTGTGATCAGGCTAACAGTTGTTTGATAATACATTAGTAATTTTTACTACATCTACTGTAATTCTCAAATGTTTTGAGAACCAAGGACCGCCACATTGATATGTATTTATTTGGCCACGACCCCCCCCATCTGAAAATGTTTTGTGCCAGGGGCACAAACACTTGATGTATAAGCTTATGAAATGTCAGGGAAATGTCAGTTTAATGTTTTTTTGTTGTTTCATAAACACATAGGCTAAAAAATACAGTGCACTCCAATCATAAAGGAAGTTGATGCATTGATTTTCATTTTCAATTATCATTATCATTATTATTACATTGCACTCTTTAAAAGGTAGCTAATTCACTACAGTGCAAAGATTATTTGGAAAACGCATCTATTAGCTTTTGTCAGAACATTGATTATGCCAGAAAAGTTTGACTCGAGAAAACAAACATTATACATTTCTCCCAGAGCATGGCATATTTTCTAAATTGTGGTGTAATGAGTTGTTTGTGCCCATGTCCCAGGGGTAATGATTAATAGTTATACTTGCCTTTTGCAAAACACAATCAGTTATTCTGCGATAACATGTCATGCTAATACTCTAACCACATCTTTGTGTTTGTCCAATACACTGGGAAGAGGAGAAATTGTTCACAGGGTAATTGTCACCTTATCACACAAAGAAAAGGTTAAATGTCACCTGCTCTATTATACATAGCAGTGAGAGTGGATCAAAACAACATCATTCTGGCCAAAGAAATAGAAGGTAAACTCAATTATGTGTGTTACACTAAAATGTGAATACAAAAACTGCTACTTTGAGGACGAAACCATGAAAAGCATGACCACTTTGAGGACGAAACCATGAACAGCAAGACTTGTTTACACCAGCAGTTTCGAAATGTAGCTGTCCGTGCTCTTTTGAAAGCGATTTGAAGGAGTCAAGGGATTCACATTTCTTAATGGCTGTTGGTAGGGCGTTCTACATGTTAGTGGCATAGGAGTGAAATTGTTTAAATCCATTGTTTGAGCCGAATCTGGGTTGGACGTGGTTTGTTGAACTCCCTCTGGTGTTGTGAGTGTGGATTTGTTGACGTTAAGGAAGTATTTAGACAGGTACATGGGAATCTTGGTGGTGTAGCGAATCTTGTAGACCAGGCCCATTGCAAGATGCTGTGTCGTTGTTGGTAGGAATAAACACAGAAGCACACGGAAGGAACTGGACTAAAAAAGGGGCCAAACCATGTTCCTGTTTCTACACAAAAAAGAAAGTGGTGCCCCCAGAAGTAAAAACAAAGTTTTTTTTTTTTTTTTTACCGAATGAGTTCCCAGATTGGCGCTTGTCACGGGGCAACCCATGCCCTAGCTCTGGTCCATAGACTTCTCTGGGACTATCAAGCCTCTGCGCACGCATCACAGGCTGAAAAGCCTGTAGTCTTCTCTTCAGTAAAAATAAAAAGTATAGGCTACACTTTCACTACTCACCAATACAAAGACAACTTTGTGGAGTTGAAACTTTCCCTAGTGGGGACACTCTGAGCCCCCCGCCTCATGTCTAAAATACACAACAGTGCCTCCCACGTTCCAGAGCCGAATAACACCCAATGAGCACGCAGTGTAATGTGTAATGGGGTCCTCTGACATGTGGGGTAGTAGTGAGTTGGTGCTGTGATGGCGCCGCGAAAGATTTAAAAAAAATTACACCTGTGTGAAGTGAGGGGCATCATCATCGTACATCATCATACATCATCTCATTCCGGCCAATCAGAATTTGCGTCCTCACCTTCGTCTTCAATGTTTGTGTTTACACGAACACTCTCATTGTCAATGACATTTAATGTTTGTGTAGGACAATTTTAAATGTTTGTGTTAGCACATGCTGGAAATAGGAGGGGATATCGGCCCTCAATAATGAAGAAGTGGTGTAATGGGGGGGGGGGGGGGGTGATGGTAAACAGTGAACCCGAAGAAATAGTGACAGAGGGGGATTCATCTCTTCCTCACATGTGTCTGCTAATGACAGTAATAATGCGGGATACCTTTGTGGCATCAAAGAGGAGCTATTCCATTTGATCCAATCTGACCACTCTCTCTAATGGCTGTCACTGGCTATATTCTTATGTTTATATCATGGGTTTAGAGAGGACTCCTCATAAATATGGATGACCCCGGCAATGCTCAAGCCTGGAAATAAATGCACTGGCACTGCTTGAGGGCTTGTTTGCCTTGAGACTCAATTCTAGATCAACATATTGCCCCCTCGCATATACTGTAACTGTGTTAGTGCTGCGGGGCTTAAGCCTACACTTCAATCCAAACATCGCTTCAAATGTAATGGAGACCTTTTCTGTCAAAGGTAGAAGCTGAATTGGGCACAGAGGCCCGTTGTCAGGTAAAATCCTCATTTTGGTCCCTAAGGGAAAAACCTGTTTAACTTTTGAAATGAAAATGTTTACTTGGTCTGTGGAACTTGAGTGAGATGCATGACTATTGGATCCATGACACTGCTATTCAAAATATAAATTGGGGAGGGGCTCAGCCAGTTACACACACACACACACACACACACACACACACACACACACACACACACACACACACACACACACACACACACACACACACACACACACACACACACACACACACACACACACACACACACACACACACACACACACACACACACACAGATCCTAGACACAAAAAAGCTTGAGAGCTACTGGTTTAGAAGGCAATTGTAAAATGGGCCTCAGGTCTTATAGTGGGTTAAGTGGTTAATTAACTACTGTAGGTAGTGATTAGTGAACTTTGTTGATGATGTTCTGATGGCTATGTAGGTTGTTGTTCACCAATGTGGATGTGCTGCTCTGAGTGCAAACAGATGATACACTGACTGCAAGGGCCACCGACCATGAACGCACAATCATTTTACAGCAACATTAAAATAACTGCATTTTCTCTTACATGGTCCAATAACTGAAGAAAGGATCTTGATTTGTTTTCCCCCATGGCTTCAAATCTCATTTTACGGCACCAGATATTATGTGCAAACCAATTCCAAATCCACTTTTCCAGTCTACTCTTCCATTATCACAATAACATCAGACGCCATCTTTATGATGGCTGAATGTTCAAATACATAAAAACGAAAATAATAATACAGACTCGGAATGGTGGTGTTGCCAGATCTCTGGCGGCCGTTGTCTTTGAATTAAATGTCAACACAGGTGTAAAACAGAATGTAACCTCATATTCTCGTTGAATATAAATGTGTCATTTGCCGATACATATGAGTCTGCACTGGAGGAAAGAAGAGAGAAGCTCATCTCCGCGCTCGTAAATTAACTGAGGGGCCTGTCCGTGTTTGAGTGACACGTCTTTGATTTGTGGCGGTAGTTAATTTCAATCCAAATCCTCCACGCTGTAATTTCTCCTCAACTTCCTTGCCAGCCGGCCACTCTGACATGTTAGTGTCATGGCTGAGGAGCTTGAGGACACTGCTGCTGAGAGGGAGGAAGCTGACGCTGTTGGCCAGGAAAACCTCATATCTCCATATTTATTTTTTGTAAATGTATTGCGCCTTCACCATGCAGGAGTGTTGCACAAACGTAGTAAAAAATAGCTGATACAAGCTCACAATGCATATCGATGCAACGTGTTGTGAGCTTGCAGATCAGCTATTTTCACAATTTTAATAATAATAAAAAGTAACAGTTTGGCAGACATATATGCCATTTTCACCTGACAGTGATGAATCAGTCTAAAACCAGCTGGCAGTGGTAGAAGATTCACTTAGATATTTTTTTGAGTGGTGCAACCACTCCCTTACGGAGCTATGTGTATGGGTAGCTGGCTGGCTGGCTGGGTGGGTGCCTGGTTGGGTATGAGCACGAAAACAGCATGGTTGTTTTTCACCACCTGTGCGCAACCTAACGCACACACAAACACACACGCACGTATTAACTGTATATATGATGCTTTTGGGTTTGCCAGTACAGTACAGTGACAGTACAGTACAGTACAGTACAGTAGAGGGTACAGTAGAGGAACTGCCACACGGTAACTCTGTCATTTCTCAACTGTTTCGGACGCGGGGCGGCACGCCTCATCCTCACGGTGGCGCTATAACAGGCCAAATCATGTTTTACCTGTAACTGCATCGATCTGTGTACAACTGTGTATGCACACTCCCTAGAGGCCAAGGAAAAAACTTTGCCCTGCATTTTTCGCATCTGCCTGTTATAGCGCCACCATGAGACTGATTTTTACAAAGCATTTCTTTACATCCATACATCACGCAAATCAGTATACACTATCTATCATAAATACTCCTATCCTCCTGGTGGAGATACTTTTTCTAGTTATGTTTTGTTGTTGTCACTGATGTTTTGTGTGTGACTGCTGCAGGGGTGAAAGCCCAAGACAAATTTCCCTTGTGGACAATAACGTTTACCATGACCTTGGCAACATGATACAGGATTTAGCTAAAAAGATGCAAATTTCCATCCGTAGTACTCCCCAACATAGAAAAGTTAAACAGATAGAATGCAATTTAACCAATACATCAATACAATCAGACACCCGAATAATACAAAGGGTTAAATGTCAAAATGATTGACTGGGCTGGCTTTGTAATACACCGCAAGTATACACTGCAGAATGTCAAACTGCCAATCTAACAGATATGAGCTTTCAGTCAGCTAACTACTCAGACAAATTGCTTTTGCAGCTCAGTGACACCCACTTTACTCAATTTCCAGTAGCAATTTTGGTGCAATGTAATTGATTCCCACAGTAATTACATCAGAACAACTGCAGTGTTGTGAATTGACTCCCGCGTCTCTACTGGTGGAGAGTCATATTAAAGCCATTAAGAACTGAGATCGATTCTGCTAAGGCCGGGGCTCCATTGAATGTGTTGCGTCGCGTAGTGTTTGGACGACGTCAAAAGATTACCGGGGCAAATGGGTGACGCCGTCCAGATGCCGTCCAACCTGGGCTTCCATATTAACACCTCAACAGTGCCAGAGGCTGATCACCTCCATGCCACGCCCCATTGATGAAATAATTTGTTCAAATTGAATGTAGCCCAGACCAAGTATTGACTGCATACATTAATATACTTTTCAGATGGTCAATATTCTAATTTGTTGAGATATGTTTTTTTGATTTTCATGAGCTGTACGCCATAATCATCAAGATTAAAACTCCTGATCGCCAGGATTAATTAATCTATTTATCGCTCATTGCCACGGTTTGTCCCCTTTCAACCCTTATTTTGAAGAGCTAAATATCCGTAACCGGATGTTACAATGACGTAATGCTGTGTGTGGTGTCTTGACCGGTTGTTGTTCTCTCGCTCGCTGCAGAAAAAACCCAACCGCGAGTATCACAGCGCCTGCTGTCGGCCATTGAAAGACCTTGTTTTCACCAGAAACTACATTCATTGCACCGATTTGGAGATACAGGCCATTGAAAGCAGCACATAGAGTGCAAGTGGATGCGCGCGCATCTTCAAAATGGCCGCGTCCACTGTCACACTTTACACTGGGATGCTAAGAAGAGACAGCTATCGATGCGATCCGATCAAAACATGGAAGAATATAAAGCCTAGAAAACGTAGGCTACGCTGTTGGCGGGCTGCCAGACAAAAGTTAATCTACGCTTCTGACGGGCTCCGTGTTAATTGTGTGAATTAAAAAATAAATAAATACTTTTCCCACCACTGTACAGAAGTCAATCTAAGCAGCATGAATTGGCATGTGTTTCTGGCAAGTGGACCGGTTTGAAAATAAATTCATTACTCATTATTTCATCAAAAGAATCCATTACGATTAGAAACATGGTGCAATTTGTTCAATCTGAAGTAGTAATTAAGAATTTACAGTAGCAGGAGAGGAGAGGAGAGGAGAGGAGAGGAGAGGAGAGGAGAAGAGAAGAGAAGAGAAGAGAAGAGAAGAGAAGAGAAGAGAAGAGAAGAGAAGAGAAGAGAAGAGAAGAGAAGAGAAGAGAAGAGAAGAGAAGAGAAGAGAAGAGAAGAGAAGAGAAGAGAAGAGGGATTTTGGGGAAGTTTTAAGATGTTTTTTATTTTTTTCAGAAAATGAAATACACTGGTATAGAGCCCTGAGGGACTCCACTCGTATACCATATGGGGTTTAAGTAGTTAATAGACAATCCATTTACTTATAAACACATATTGAGGACAATTACAATACAGTGCCTTTTGTATTCACAGCGACACACACACACACACACACACACACACACACACACACACACACACACACACACACACACACACACACACACACACACACACACACACACACACACACACACACACACACACACACACACACACACACACACACACACACACACACACATTTTAACCATTTATTTATGTCCACACAAAGGGTATGCATACAAGGACACAAATATTATAGGTGCATTAGAGTTACATTTGCAAAGTCATGGCATGTGTTTTCATGATACAACAGGCATGTCACACAGTACTCTATGGGTATAAGTAACACACACACACACACACACACAAGCTTGACATAATTGCCATTCTTCCTCTCTATTCTATCTGGGCTACATCAATCTGTGTTGCAGCCAGGGCTGTCAGAGCGGTGTCACAGCAGCACAACAGTGCAAAGCCAGGCTTCTGGTATCAGGCTTTGTCAAGTGGTGGAGCTAACCACAAGATGCCAGTGAGGAGGAGGAGGAGGATCACAGAAACTGGTTCTGGCCAAAAAAAAGACTCAATCTTTCTCTTTACACCGTGTCACCTGATAGGTTTACCGTAAAGACTCAATCTTTCTCTTTACACTGTGTCACCTGATAGGTTTACCGTAAAGACTCAATCTTTCTCTTTACACCGTGTCACCCGATAGGTTTACCGTAAAGACTCAATCTTTCTCTTTACACCGTGTCACCTGATAGGTTTACCGTAAAACCTAGACTTAAGCACCAGGTCCCCATATATAGGCTGACAGTAACACATTGATTGCTGTGTTGACTGTGTGTGTGTGTGTGTGTGTGTGTGTGTGTGTGTGTGTGTGTGTGCAAATGTGGGTCACATTGTAATTGATGGTGTATTCCATAAAGCATAATATCGTTGCCCTAGGGCAGGAAAATTAATGCCCTACTTGATCATACTGCAGCGTCACACTGTAGCCAATTTGAGAACCCATCGTCAAAAACATAAAGGAAAAACAGCACCCTCTTTTCCTTTGAATTTGACGGAGTCAACGATCTGTCTGGAGAGACTACACAGTATAGCAGATCTGCAGGCTTGAGCTTGTAAGATCTGCTATTCTTGAATCTGAATCCCGAAAAGTAACAGTTTTGGACATAATGAGGTTAATTCAAGTTAATGTTATGTAAAGGAACCATATTCAGACAATATTAAAATAATCGTGTTCAAACGCTATCAAGAGCACGAGTCTACATGCAGTCGGCAAAACAACGAAAGAATAAAGGGTACACTGTGAATATAAAACAGAAATCACATCTTGGGGATGGGTGGGGAAGATGGTTTGAAGGGGAGAGACAATATTTCACTGGGTGAAATAGGTGCAGGCAATCTGCCTTTGGAGTGGGGAAGGCTGCAGTGTTTTATAATGGAAGAAATTCAATGTGACATGTCGAGAATGAATTGCTCAGTCAACCAGAAATATCCCTTGTTCTAATGGCTTGGGACATTCAG